>NC_091976.1:31247054-31558817 GCF_036711975.1 Onthophagus taurus
TTCTAGTGATACTATAATACTAGAACTGACACTAGATCGAGAACTAGAAGTATTCGGATTTAGCCGTACGTTTCTCAAGACGGCTAAACCCGAATGATTCTAGTTCTAGGTCTTATGTCAGTTCTAGTGACAGTGCTACTGTAATACTAGAACTGACACTAGACCGAGGACTAGAAGCATTCGGATTTAGCCGCACGTCTGTCAAGACGGCTAAACCCGAATGATTCTAGTTCTAGATCTTGTGTCAGTTCTAGTATTACAGTAGCACTGTCACTAGAACTGACATAAGCTGATTTAGCCGCACGTCTTTTGAGACGGCTAAACCCGAATGATTCTAGATCTAGGTCTTGTGTTAGTTCTAGTGATAATGCTAGTGTAATACTAGAACAGACACTAGATCGAGAACTAGAAGCATTCGGATTTAGCCGCACGTCTCTTAAGACGGCTAAACTCGATTGATTCTAGTTCTAGGTCTAGTGTTAGTTCAATAAAAATATGCAATATGTAACTACGCCCTGTTTTTTATTGTGTTTAAACAAATAAGTAATTAAATTTTGCAACTACAGTGGAACCTCGCTTAATGATCGATATTTCGCATAACGAGTGACACGCATAGGGGAAGTCCCTTATTCTCGTCATTAGGTGGAGCGTTGTTTCGCTTAACGAGTATTTCGCATTACGAGTAAGATTCTGGAACGAATTATGCTCGTTATGCGAGGTTGGGTTGGGTTGGAAAAAGAAATTGAACAACACGTCTGACCCAGAAGCCGCTGCTCCAGAATATGAAAGAAGAAAAAAGTATAAACCATACAAAGCGGCGCTAACTCATTATTTACGTGCCGCAGATGTCAATCTAAGATTAGAATTCTGTAGATGATATTTAGAAAAATTAAATCATCTGCTGTTTGTTCAAAATGTCATCTGGACCGATGAAGTCTCTGAGTGTTCAAAGAAGATTCGGGTTCAATGTATGGTGTGACGTTTTAGGTAATAGAATTTTGGCATATACAGGTGTCCGGAAATGACGTGTAGCAACGCAAGACCACAAGTACCTTAACTAAAAATATGATGATTTAACTCAACTTATCTATATACAAAATTACTTAGTTTAGTCGCTAGAGGGATTTAAAAGTATGTTTTTTAAATAAATCGAAAAATCCTCAGTGGATTTTATTCATTTTTTGGTCATGCATTTGTATCAGTAGACTACAGCTATTTGTAGAATAAGCTGTAATTTCGAAAATTATAGGGTGTTTAAAAACTTTGTCACAATAAACTATGCATCCATATCTGTCTAACCCAATGTACAAACACTACCATTTTTTTTCTGAATAGTTACTTTAATTTAGAAACTATTTTCTCTCTTACAAAATTTCAGTTGGGTGAACGGTTAATTAATAAATTATTAATAATATTAATTAATTTTAAAAACAAAAACAGTTTGTCGTTTAAACTTGACGGTAGTATTTATATTTGTCATTTTGCGATTTATCTTTAATTCATCATGAATTTTCAAAGCCCTCTAGCGACTAAACTAAGCAATTTTGTATAAAGATAAGTTTAGTTAAATCATCATATTTTTGGTCAAGGTACTTGTGGTCTTCCGTTGTACACGTCATTTCCGGACACCTGTAGTATCTACCATAAATCTTAAAGTCAGGTAAATACCTCATTATATTAAGGCAGCACATTGAGCCTTTGATCGACAATAATTTGCTATTAAATATGTCTCAAATGATATATTTTCAATATGATGGAGCACCAGCACATAATGCCAGAGTTATTAGTGAATTTTTAAATACTGCTACAAACTTTGGCAATAATTGGAAACAATGTTTTTCATCATGGTATTTATCACCATAACATGGTGGTTATCACCATAACAACATTAAGTTTTAAATACATACATTAGTTTTAAATAGAACAAAATGAATTTTTGTTAATTATTCAATAACTATCAGAAATATACCTCACAAACTATATACATTTGTTATCAGAAGAAAATAACAAATTATTTTACGTCATAGCCAGTTATGGTGTCCATTTAAAAAAATAAAGTTACTTCTAAAATCTCGAAAATAAAAGATGGGAAAAAAATTCTACCTACGCCACTGAGTTCTTCGTAAAAAGTGGCCCATATAATGTTTTATTTATAATATTCCATCTTTGATAATAAGTAAGATATTTGCGATTGTCGTTTTCGCAAATTTTTCAGTTTTTGCCGATAGGGCGAAAACAAAAGACCATAGCTGTTCGGAGTTTTCGGCATTAGCATTTTCTCGAAAAATGAAATCATGATAAATAAGCTACTTTCTTTCTATCTCATTTAGGTTCGGAGATAGCCTATGAGGACATCGAAATTGGGACACTTGTACAGTTTACTTAAAATCCTTTGTCGTTTGAAAACTCCCGCCAAAAAACAACTTTGAAAAATTACACTGTGTAAACGTGACTTTTCTTTTTTACTCCTCCGAATTAAAAAATAGAATATAGTAGACATTTATAAAAATGAATGAATTTCTTACTTGTGGATAAGATACGATAATTGGGAATGAATCGTTTTCGCTATTTACACAAATAAATTGATTATCTGATACTAATAAAACAGATGCGTCGTATTTCTTATGAAAATAAGCAATTCTATAACAAAAAGAAACTTATTAACGTAAAAAATTAATTCGAAATTATTTCGATTACTTTTGATAGCTATCATATTGCAATTTCGAACATAATTGCTTCATATCCGTCGGTGTAGTTTGTTGTGATAAAATATGATAAAAATATAAGCTAAATTTGCTTATAACAGCTCCCTTTAGTTTTGATAACCACTGGTAAAGAGTTGGCCATTGAATGTTTTTAATAAATCCTAATTTCCACGGCTGAAAAGTCCGCTTTATATCACAATAAAATCAAAAATTCCTTCCTTCTAATATGTACCTCTCTATTTTGTATTTTACTCTCCCATAAAGTTAATCCGGTGTGAGCTCCGTGGATTAAAACTAAACTCGGTAAAAATTGTAGCTTTTGTACTTCAACTAAGGCTTTAAATAAATTTGATAAAATATCACATTCCAATCCAAAAATTGCTTTTATAGACGTCATGCTTATATCAGAAAATAAAGGAATGTTTTGTTCGATTATTGTGGTTATATGGGTTACTAAATCCGCATAGTTGATTACTTTTTGATGACCGATTGTGTAAACATGTTCGTAACTACAAAAATTAATAATAAATTAAGAAAGTTTATAATTTTTTGAACCTACAAGTCAATTAATTGCAATCGTGCGCTTAAAAACTGCGCTATATTTTGGCAATAATTTAAAACACTTTTCTCTTGATTATGAACTTTACAAGAATCTTCCACTTTCTTAATCTCGCCTTTAACACTTTCATACAAACATTTTAGGGAATTCTAAAACAACAGAAATTAAGTTTAAACTTAAAACGTAGTAAAAAAAGTTTACATCTTTCCATAAAAATCCTTTTATTTTACTTTGGAGAAATTCTAGTTCCATATAACTTTTTTCAGCAACGACGAGTTGAGATAATTGCATCATTAGCATATACCAAGGTCCAGATTTTTTTACATGTTTATATTTTTCCTAAAAAAAATAATTTTTTAGGTTATGATTTAATTAAGATAATTTTTATTACTTACAACGTGATCTTTTGCTTTATCGTAATGATTTTGTGATATAAAATTAAAAAAAGTGTGGAGATATGCTTCGTCTTGTTCCATTTCTTTAATATTTAATTATTTAATTTTAATAATATAACCTAAAATTTTTTATTTTTAATTAGTGCCAAGAGATGGAGCCACATAACATCATTTTATTATCAAAAACTTCTTTACATAAAATAACAATAAATAAATAAACATTATTTATCTTGTTTTTCTTGGTTAGCTACCATTGCTTCAATAGTACCAATTAAATCCTTATTTTCAACATTAAACTCTTTACCTTGCACCATACAAAGGTAATATTGATGATTTTTTTTAAATTGTAATTAATCAAAGCTAAATAAGCCCAAGTTTCTGAAAGGCGATTATCACATAGATTCGATTAAATTTTTAAACCTACAAATCAATTAATTGTAATTTTGCGCTTAAAAACTGCGCTATATTTTAGCAATAATTTAAAACACTTTTCTCTTGATTATGAACTTTACAAGAATCTTCCACTTTCTTAATCTCGCTTTTAACACTTTCATACAAACATTTTAAAGAATTCTAAAACAACAGAAATTAAGTTTAAACTTAAAACGTAGAAAAAAAAGATTACATCTTTCCATAAAAATCCTTTTATTTTACTTTGGAGAAATTCTAGTTCCATATAACTTTTCTCAGCCACGACGAGTTGAGATAATTGCATCATTAGCATATACCAAGGTCCAGATTTTTTTACATGTTTATATTTTTCCTTCAAAAAATAATTTTTTAGGTTATGATTTAATTAAGATAATTTTTATTACTTACAACGTGATCTTTTGCTTTATCGTAATGATTTTGTGATATAAAATTAAAAAAAGTGTGGAGATATGCTTCGTCTTGTTCCATTTCTTTAATATTTAATTATTTAATTTTAATAACATAACCTAAAATTCTTTATTTTTAATTAATACCAAGAGATGGAGCCACATAACATCATTTTATTATCAAAAACTTCTTTACATAAAATAATAAATAAATAAACATTATTTATCAGGTTTTTCTTGGTTAGCTACCATTTCTTCTATAGCACCAATTAAATCCTTATTTTCAACATTAAACTCTTTACCTTACATCAAACAAAAGTAATATCGATGATTTTTTTTTTAATTGTAATTAATCAAAGATAAATAAGCCCAAGTTTCTGAAAGACGATTATCACATAGATTCGATTAAATTTTTAAACGTACAAATCAATTAATTGTAATTGTGCGTTTAAAAACTGCGCTATATTTTAGCAATAATTTAAAACACTTTTCTTTTGATTATGAACTTTACAAGAATCTTCCACTTTCTTAATCTCGCTTTTAGCACTTTCATACAAACATTTTAGGGAATTCTAAAACAACAGAAATTAAGTTTAAACTTAAAACGTAGTAAGAAAAGGTTACATCTTTCCATAAAAATCCTTTTATTTTACTTTGGAGAAATTCTAGTTCCATAAACTTTTCTCAGCCACGACGAGTTGAGATAATTGCATCATTAGCTTATACCAAGGTCTAGATTTTTTTACGTTTATAATTATCCTAAAAAAAATTTTTTTAGGTTATGATTTAATTAAGATCATTTTTATTACTTACAACGTGATCTTTTGCTTTATCGTAATGATTTTATGATATAAAATTAAAAAAAGTGTGGAGATATGCTTCGTCTTGTTCCATTTCTTTAATATTTAATTATTTAATTTTAATAATTTTAATAACATAACCTAAAATTCTTTTTTTTTAATTAGTACCAAGAGATGGAGCCACGTAACATCATTTTATTATCGAAAACTTCTTTACATAAAATAACAATAAATAAATAAACATTATTTATCTTGTTTTTCTTGGTTAGCTACCATTTCTTCAATAGTACCGATTAAATCCTTATTTTCAACATTAAACTTTTTAGCTTGCGCCATACAAAGGTAATATTGATGAGTTTTTTTTAAATTGTAATTAATCAAAGCTAAATAAGCCCAAGTTTCTGAAAGACGATTATCGCATAGATTCGATTGAATTAAACATTCTTCGGCGCTTAAAAGATCGTTTTGTTTAAAATAAAATCCACCCGCAAACAACCAACTTTGCGGTGTTGCACTAAACTTGCAAGCGTGTAAAGATAATTGTCGAGCTTTTTGGGAATCACCAATTACGTCGTTTGCCATGGCGCCGTTCATGAAAACAAGGTGAATATCTTCAGGTCTGTTAAACATTTCTAGAACGATGTCGAAATATTTGGCAGCTTCTTCAAATTGGTAGAGCTTTATGTTGCAGTGGCCTATTAATGCTGTAACACCATAATCCTAAATTTGTGAAGAATTATTATTTTTGTTAATGTTTTGAAAAAGTTGCTTACTAATCCTATTAATTTCTCAGCTGTCTCAAGAAATTCTAAAGCTTTTTCATAATCTTTTTGTAAATAAGCTATAACTCCATATAAATACTTGCAAAATCCTTTATGGGTGAATAACGCATAAGACAAAACTTTTTCAGCGTGTTGGTGTAATCTCATTTTTATTAATAACCCGGCAGTTTTTAGAAAAACGTTATCGTCAAGTTTTTCTTCAGACCAAGCTAAATCAGGTGTTTGGCTAAAATAATCCGTTGGATATTTAGTTTTTTGTGCAAGCCCCTTTTTGGCCATATCCCAACAATATTCGGCACCCTCCAAGTTTCCCGTTTGTTTATAAAAAGCGTAAGTGATGATCCAACCTTCAACCCACGTTGGATTTAAACACACCATTCTTAAAAAACACGTTTCACTTTCTAAAATCATCCCTTTATCGAACAACATTAATCCGTACATCATTAATCTTAAATTAATTAAAAATTAAAGTATTAATTTAAATTTTAATTAATAATTACCCAAATTTATGTTCGAAATCTAATTGAACCGTTTCCGTTACACATTCTTTCGCTTTATCAACATCATTTATTTCTAATTGAAAAACGGCGTAATCAAACCAAACGTTTGGATCATCTTCTCGACAACATATTCTCTAAAATGATATTAATAATTAAATGGATACATCATAAATTTATTTTACTTCTAAATAATATCTATCTGCTGTGTTTTGTTCGCCAAGTTCCATAGCTTCTTTAGCATATAATAATAACTTTTCATTTCGTGTTAAGTGTTTATGGTCATCGAAGCTCGCCCCGAAAAGTTGTTGTTCGTTAACAACCCGATTCATATCTCGAATCATATCAACGTAAACATCAGAAACAAACTTTTGGTATTCATTAGAAGATTGGAAGATGTTCTTTTTGTATCCGTATTTTTGAGGAATCAATGTTGATAAACTTCGAAGAATTGAAGTTATGTAAACTTGATAAGCACCCGATTTTTGTATATAAGATTGAAAAGAATCTAAATCGCATTGACAATTTGTTTTATCTTCCAAATAACTTTTATATTGTGCGTTAATGTCTGTAAGGATGGAACGTATCGTTTCGCCGTGAATATCTTGGGCCACCTTAGATGAAATAAATTTTTTTGATAAACTAGGTTTAGGTGCAATGAATTTGCACATATCATCATCTAAATACTCTAAGTGTCGTATCGGTGATAACGGATTAAAAAGTTCTAATTCTAAAATTATGAAAGCTGGGTCTCCAGCATCGTTATAAATTTGTTTACTTGGTGGAGGAGGCGGTGGGGGTGGGGGAGGTAATGATTCCGCTAAATCTTTTCCTTCAACAGGTTCTGCTCCTTTTCCTTTTCCTTTTCCAGATTTACCACTTTTACTATCTTTACCTCCTTTACTACCTTTCCCTCCTTTACCACCTTTATCTCCCTTACCACCTTTACCACCTTTTTCAATAGATTCAACTGGTTTCGGTGGCGGTCTTGGTCTAAAATAAGAATCTTCCAAGCCGGTTTCTTCTAAAATCTCAACTTCCTGATAAGTTCTTAATGGACAAGCAACTCTACATTTTTTAACTCCTGGATAAAGAAGATAACCAGCATCTATATTAGCCATTACGTGCAAAAAATCAATTGTTGAATCATATTCTGTTGGAGGAGCTTCTGTTGATGTCCCACCAGTTTTTGAGGATGCTTTATCTTTTGTATCTTTCTTCTTTTTGGCATCTTTACCAGGTGGTTGATCTTCGACTTGTTGCTAAAAATTAAAATCTTTTTTTTATAAAGTATTAAGCAATATTGTTGCTGTTGAGTAAATCTGTATTTATCAATTAAAATGATGCGTGATATCTGTACAGAGTCAAAAATCCGTGGGCAAAATGGGCAAATTTTAGAAAAAAAGAGTAAAAGTTCAGGTCGTCCAAAGTTAGTTTCTGATAGAAATAAAAGAATATTTGTTAAAATCTGCAAAAAAGGACGAAGAAACATTTTAAGACAAGTTACCGCTGAATGGAATAATGAAACTGGATTAAATATATCAAATGGATTCTTAAAAGTGGATTAAAGGTTTTCTTACAAGCAATAATTAAAAAATGTCGCTTTTAGAAAATTGTTGTTTTATAAGCAAAAGAAAAACCACGGTTAACAGAAAAACAACAAAAAGCCAGGCTCACATGGGCAAAATCTAAACTGTCTTGGTCAGCAGAAGACTTTTCCAGGATAATATTCAGCGATGAATCGAAATTTGCAATAAACATGAGGCATTTCATAAAGATTGTTTAAAACGTTGTGTAAAATTTCCGAAGGGAGTAATCATTTGGGGCTATTTGACAGCTTCAGGATACTACAAATACTACAAAACAGCATACTACCAAGTATCGTGCAGTTAAATGTTGGCAAAAATTACATATTTCAGCAGGATGGAGCAGCTTGTCATACGGCCAAAACTACAAAAAAGTGGTTGGCGATCAAAATATTAATGTTCTGTATTGGCCTACCAACAGTCTTTTTAGGTCTGCAGTTTACTGTAATTTTAGGAAGATATGATTTTGCAAAATTAATGTTCGTGTAACTAGAAAAACCTTTTTTCCTTGGTTTAAACGTAAAGAAGAAGAACAATTTGAATCAGCAAAGTTTGAGTTATTTTAGATCGTTATAAATTTTTTTCTGATTACTAAAATATAGGGTTTGTTCTGATTTCTTATTGTTTTAGAATAAAGCTAAAAATAAACTTTTTTTGTCGTCAAAAAAATTAAATTTACAGTTTCCTGTAAATTATATCTAAAAATTAAAAAAAACATATTTCTGATATTTGAAACAACTACATTTGTTGAACTATTTAATTTATAATTGTTTTATACAAAAGTTGGAATAAATTGCATTATTTCACATTTTTTATTAATATTTAATATTATTATTAAATGATTTAATAAATTATTAATAGATGGCGATCATATATTTTAATTCAAATAAACATAGCAAATTAAACGTATCAAATTAAAAATCTTATTTTTTAAGATGGATTACGAAAATTCTGAAAAGTTTAACATGTTAGAATGTTACAATGAAGTATATTTTATATAAATTTTCAGTAAAATAATTTTTAATTTTTACAGGAAACTGTAAATTTAATTTCTTTAACGACACTAAAAAAAAGTTTATTTTTAGCAATATTCTAAAACAATAAGAAATAGACCTATCTAACCCCATATTTTTGTAATCAAAAAAAAAATAACGAATTTAATAAGCGAATTTATTGGTTGTTTCCATTTAAAAAAACGAAAATTGTCATATCTCAAAATCCAAAACCGAAAAAATTTTTTTGTCTACGTCATCAAATTCTCTGTAAAAAAGTGTCCATATAATGTCTTAGTTATAATACTCCACCTATAATAATAACCAAGATAATTGCACTTGCTGGTTTTACGATATTTTCAATTTTGACCTGTAGGAGAAAAACAAAAGACGATAGCGGTTTGAGGTTTTCGGCATTAGCAGTTTCTCGAAAAACGAGATCATGACATGTAAGCTACTTTTTTTCTAACTCTTATAGTTTTCGAGATAGCCTATTCGGACATCGAATTTGAACCACCCTGTATATGTTGACAAGGCGTCGACGAACGCCTCAGAACACTTGGATTTATAACAAGAAATAGTTTGGAATTTGCTCATATAAACACAATAATAAATCTCTACTTTACACTCTTAAGAAGCAAACATTGTTTGGTCACCATCTTATTTAAAGTACATCACCACCATCGAGAGGGTACAATGTAAATTTGTTAGATTCATGCATTTCCTGGATTTTGATCATTATCCGCCTCGAGGGGAATTGAACTATCCATATCTTTTACATCGTTATGGACTCCAGAGCTGTGAGGACAGAACGAAGTGTATGTCAGGAAGATTTGTTCGGGATGTATCATTTTTCGATGCTTAACTTAACAGTTTGATGAATTGTTGTTATTTGATTTTTCATTGAATGTGTTTTCTTTTTGTTTGTATACATTTTCTTATTGTTATGTCAATTAATGTACGTTCATATGCTTAATTATGTTATTATTATTATTGTGTGACTGAAATTTGAATTGAAAATAGAAAAACTATGGTCACAGCAATCAACTAGACATTTTGGCAGCCAAACCTATTTTTAGTTATAACTTCGTAATGCTGTGTCCCATAATTTTTATTTTCTAGAACAATAACTAGAACAACCCAGAACAACAAAGAAAAACTGATTTTTCCAAAAATAGGGGGCTAGCCAAGCCGAGTTTTTATTTTTTTATTTGCCGCTTTGGAACAATGTAGAACAACTCTAGAACAATCTAGAACAATGAAAAATTTTAAAATCAAAAAATTAGGAGCTAACTTCCTACACTATGGAGGAGATCCTGGAAAATGGAAGATGTAGGTTGTGTCGCCTAAACAGAAGTTATTATAAAGATTTTTTAAATCAGTTTTCATTGTTGGAATTTTTATAATAATGAAAGAGTAGTCAAATTTTCCGGAAGTATATGTATAAATAAAAAATAAAATAATTACTTGAACAGGAGTAATATAGATTTCAACAGGAATTTTTCTATATTTTCCAATTTGTCGATGAAAATTAGCCACTTGGGTTAATCCAAAAAATGACCTTTTAATAAAATTCCATTCAATTCTCGTTGTAGTACTAGAAATAAATGGTTCTATATCAATTTCTGTTGCATTTTTAACGTCTGCTACATCATCTGGAATTCTATAAATAATTACATAATTAAAATTAAAATTGCTTTTAAATGGGACAAACCGGTATGTACTTGGAATTGGTAATTGTTCTTCGGTAACTTTCGGCCATAATTTATATTTAAACTGTGTATTTTCGTTGGTAATTCTACCTTTATTGAATATGATTGGTTCTAATTTCTAAAATCGAATTAGTTATATTTATTTTTACTAATAAAAAAGAAATATTACTGGATGTTCTCCGGGAATTAAACAACATAATTCGTATTGGAAATCTGTGGCGACTAAACTTGGAATATTATAAGCGGATTCGACGGTTAAATGTAATATTGTGCTTGAATCTATGTTTAAAGGTTCCCCTTCTAAAGAGACATTAACTTTTACTTTAAGTAAATTCTCCAAAGATGTTGCGGTTTCATCGAAAACCGGTGGTGATTTTTCGATGCATAAAGCTTCGTCGAAAGTTGAATACCCTAAAAAGATTGGTAATAAATCTAATTTTGCGATTCCCAATAATTGGGGTCCGGTTGGTTTTATCGGTAATGTTAATTGAGAAGTTTCCGCAATTGAAGAAGCTGTTTTTAAAAATTTAATTATGAATCATCGTAATTATTTATATTTTTTTAATCATTACTTTTTTCAGATCCTTTTTTACTTTTTTTACCTTTACCTCCTTTTTCTTTTTGACCTTTCTTTGGAGGTATCTCAGGTGGCGGTGGAGGTGGTTCTGGAACGGTTGGTTTGATTTCTGTGGCAGCAGGTGCTAAAATTTCTACTGCACTAGTATCAACAATACGTTCAGTTTCAGTTACGGATACTAAAAAATTAATATTGTTTAAAAAAAGTTTTTTTTATGCAATTTTCTTACTGGTTAAAGGAGCGGTTATTAATAAATCTCTATCTATAGGATTGGAGAGATCACATGGTATGTCAAAATCAAAATCGGTTTCTAATATATCAAAGCGAAGCACCTGGGTCTTTTCAGATTCAAAAATTGTTGCTCCTTTTAGTTCGAATTTTATTGTTAAATCTGATACGGGATACACCGTTTTCTAAAAATGTTGGTGTTAAATTTATTTTATCTTTAAGTGTTAATTAAAAATTACTATATTTTCATACGATAGTATTCGGATTTGAATTGTATTAGGTGGGGGATCTGGTTCTGGTGGTTCTTGTGGTTCTGGTTCTACTTGTATTTCAACTTTGGATGTAGTTTTTTTTTCTGATCCACCTTTAGCCATTTCTTTAAAATTAATTGACAGAAATTGTCAACAAAATTTTCATAGGTAACAAGATGTGACAAGATGGAGTATCAAAAAAAAATTGTTATCTAATTGTAGACTGAATGTAAAATCCGGGCTAAGTGCCAAATAATTCATTTTTGCGTTAGGTTGTGAAGTACGTGCAATGTACCAAATGCAATTCCGTATAAAGTGGGCTATCATTAGTTTGTTGTGGAACTAGTTTTTAAAAAATCCGCTATGATGCGTGGTGTGCTATGAAGCACCAGCTGTTTGGTAAAAAACGACCGGCGAGACGATAGCAACAAACCGCCCAGCAACAAACTTTTTCCTTTATATTTCCACCTACTTCTAGGGCCCATATCTTTGTTATTTAGAAAGATAGCGAAAAACTAAGCACACGGTTGGAAAGCTTGGTCTTTTCTCTATCCTAAACCGAGTTTTCGTCCGCCGATATGTTGATAATAAGAGCAAGAAAAAATAAGAAAAGTCGCGCTGCATTCAATTTACCTTAAAATTACCAAACTTCACGGCCTTGTGCAGCCGTTACCAGATGGAAATTTAATAAATGGTTTACATATTCGAAAAGAGCTGACCTTGGACTATCTTATCCCGAGTTTTCGTCCGTCAATATCTGTCAGCGTCTGTCAAAAAAACGCCCCTGAAAAGGAGCCTACAGTTGGTAACAAACTTTACTTTTGTATTTCCATCTATGTACTTTTCGGACGGATATCTTTGTTATTTATAACGCTAGCGAAAAACTAAGCACACGGTTGGAAAGCTTGCTCATTTCTCTATCTTAAACCGCTATTTTCCTCCGCCGATATGTTGATAATGAGAGCAAAAAAAAAATAAGAAACGTCGCGCTGCCACGAATTTTTGCCGCGGCTAAACCACGCTTGGGTGAATAACTCTCTTATATGACGTGGAGAAAACTCTAGAACTATATTCATCTTATGGGAAATTTTCTGCTCTTTTTAACGGTATATAACACATTTCAATCACACGTTTGCACAATCGTTTTTCAGCCCAGCAACAAACTTTCCCCTTGTATTTCCGTCTACTTTTCGGTCCAATATTTTCGTTATCTAGAAAAATAGCGACAAATTTGCAGCCCTTATTAGAAGGAAATTCAACAAATGGTTTACATATTCGAAAAGAGCTAACTTTGGCCTGTCTTATTTCGAATTTTCATTTACAGACGCCGTCAATATCTGCCAGCGTCTGTAAAAGAAACGCACCTGAAAGACAACCTACAGGTAGCAGAACGCAATCACTTCTTAACCTAACTTTCTTATATGATGAAGGAAAAATTGGAACAAAGTTTTACCTGAGAGAGAATCCTAACTTCATTTCATGTTGACAGATAATTTTTCATTCACTCTTAATTTATTTAAAACCGTTTAAAAACATATAAGTACGAAGGGTTTCACGGCCGGTGTTAATAAAACTAAAACTAACACTAGCACTATCACTACAACTAACACTAGACCTAGAACTAGAAACTTTCGGGTTGAGCCGTGCGTTTTTTGAAAAAATTTTTGACGTTTCGGGTGCCATGTTGCAACCTTCTTCAGAAAACAAGTTGGAAGCGAACCCGAAAGTTTGTAGTTCTAGGTCTAGTGTTAGTTCTAGTGATAGTGCTAGTGTTAGTTATAGTTTTAGTTTTACGTTTAGAAACATGTTAAACTGTTCAAAAAGGAAAGATTATTTCATGTTACACCTATTTTATCAGAATCTGGAAGAATTTGAGTGATTTTAGACTCGAATTGTTGAATTGTGTTTTGATGGTTTTGAATCTGGTAACGTTACCAACCTTGCATTTTAACTCAGTTCATCAATTTAAAAAACGCGTATGCAAACGCGTAAGCGAAGTGCGTCGGACACCGTTGGAAAGAGCAGAAAATTTTCCATAAGATGAATATAGTTCTAGAGTTTTCTCCCCGTCATACAAGAGAGTTAGTTATTGACCTAAGCGTGGTTTAGCCGCGGCAAAAATTCGTGGTTTAGGTAGTTCATAGCCAGAAAAAAGGATTGTGCAAACGTGTGATCACGGTGTGTCACACATCGTTGGAAAGAGCAGGAAATTTCCCATAAGCTGAATATTGTTGTAAAGTTTTGTCCCTGTCAAATAGGAAAGTTATTAGTGCAAGAAATATTTGCGTGTTTTTATCGGTAGGGGCTTTTTCAGGTGGGTTTTTCTTACAGACGCTGATAGATATTGGCGGACGAAAACTCGGAATAAGATAGTCCAAGGTCAGCTCTTTCCAAATATATAAGCCATTTATTGAGTTTCCATCTGTTAACGGCTGCACAAGGCCGTGAAGTTTGGTAATTTTGAGGTAAATTGAATGCAGCGCGACGTTTCTTATTTTTTCTTGCTCTTATTATCAACATATCGGCGGACGAAAACTCGGTTTAGGATAGAGAAAAGACCAAGCTTTCCAACCATGTGCTTAGTTTTTCGCTAGCGTTATAAGTAACAAAGATATCCGTCCGAAAAGTAGATGGAAATACAAAGGTAAAGTTTGTTGCCAACTGTAGACTTTTTTTCAGGAGCGTTTTTTTTACAGACGCTGATAGATATTGGCGGACGAAAACTCGGAATAAGATAGCCCAAGGTCAGCTCTTTCCAAATATATAAGCCATTTAGTGAGTTTCCATCTGTTAACGGCTGCACAAGGCCGTGAAGTTTGGTAATTTTAAGGTAAATTGAATACAGCGCGACGTTTCTTATTTTTTCTTGCTCTTATTATCAACATATCGGCGGACGAAAAGTCGGTTTAAGATAGAGAAACAACCAAGCTTTCCAACCGTGTGCTTAGTTTTCCGCTAGCATTATAAATAACACAGATATCCGTCCGAAATGTACATAGATGGAAATACAAAAGTAAAGTTTGTTGCCAACTGTAGGCTCCTTTTCAGGACCGTTTTTTTTACTGACGCCGACGAATATTGACGGACGAAAACTCGGAATAAGATAGTCCAAGGTCAGCTCTTTCCGAATATGTAAACCATTTATTGAATTTCCATCTGGTAACGGCTGCACAAGGCCATGAAGTTTGGTAATTTTAAGGTAAATTGAATACAGCGCGACGTTTCTTATTTTCTCTTGCTCTTATTATCAACATATCGGCGGACGAAAACTCGGTTTAAGATAGAGAAACGACCAAGCTTTCCAACCGTGTGCTTAGTTTTCCGCTATCTTTCTAAATAACAAAAATATGGGCCCTAGAAGTAGGTGGAAATATAAAGGAAAAAGTTTGTTGCTGGGCGGTTTGTTGCTATCGTCTCGCCGGTTAAAAAACGAGCTATGTGTCTTGTTACTCTGTGAGTTGTTAGAGGTTATGTTTGGTGATCAGTGCTTGTGATTAGTGTTATTTTGTGGGTTTTATAAATATGGAAACAACTGATTTAACTAAAAAACGTAAGAACAAAGGTGAAGGGAGGCTAGCACAGTTTAATAAGAATCAAAGATCCTGTGGAAGATTACCTGAAAAATAACCACCAGGCGAAGAGGTAAGTTTGTTAGTTTGCACATATTTGGAAAGTTATCTAAAGCTAGGCCCTTTGTTTGATTTTCAGGTACAATGTCAATGCCGTTATGACTGCAAAAATATCGGGCATGATCAAAAACTCAGTCTGTTCAATAAGTTTTATCAACTGGGAGATAATGTTAATCAAAATTCCTACTTAATGGGGCTGATATCTGTTTTCGGTGTTAAGCGCAGGTGCCATGGTTCATATGTGGATCCCACAGCAAGTAGATGCCAGGCATCTGTCATTTTTACTATCCCAGATGGCAAAGGTGTTTGTAAGCAAGTTTGCAAGAAAACGTTTCTCGATGTTTTTGGTATTACAAAGCGTAGGGTCGAAACTCTCGTTAAGGCGATAAAGCGTGGGGACGTTACTTACATTGAGCGGAGGGGAAACAAAATTAGAGAGAGAAAGTATTCAGCAGAAGATGAAAGGCTCATTATTGAGCACATTGCTGCTTTGCCCAAAGGAGAGAGCCATTATACTAGGGCTAAAAGTTCAAATTTGTATTTGAGCCCAGATTTAAATTACAACAAGCTGCATGCGTCTTTCGTGGAACGTAACCCGACGACTACAGTCAAGTACGGTTACTTCAAAAAAATAGTTCGACAAAAATTCCCAAAACTTAGTTTTCATCGCCCCAGACAAGATACATGTAATACATGTGACCTTCTTCACAGTAAAATAATGAATGACTCCGTAAACAGAGTAAAAAATCGCGCCTCGCTGGAATTGCATCATCGTAAAGCGGAAAGCGCACGCACAGCTATGAAAAATGACCATCAGGAGTCTCAAACTCATACGAGTAATATGTGTACAATGGCAGTAGACTTAGAAAAAGTTCTGTCGTTACCTGCGTTAACGCATTGTCAAATGTACTATTTGCGTCAACTTTCGTGCTACAACTTATGTATACACAAGGCTGATAATAATAAAGGCTTAATGTTTTTATCGCACGAGGGTATCAGTGGTCGTGGAGGAAATGAAATCGCAAGTTGCGTCCTCAAAGGTATAAAAAGTAATATTACTCACAAGAAACAGTTTGTAATTTGGAGTGACAACAGCTGCAGACAAAATAAAAATAAAATGATTGTGTTTTTATGGATTTATCTAGTATGTAATTGCTATGCTGACCAGATCGAGCATAAGTTTGTCGTGTCAGGTCACTCATATCTTAGTTGTGACCGTGATTTTGCAATCATAGAGAAAAAAAGAAAGAAAGCCAAGTGTGAAGTGCCAATGAACCTTTGCAGAGTTATTTGCAACGCATGTGATAAGAATTCGTTTGAAACAACCATGATGCAGGAAGAGGACTTTTTCAACTTTGCCAAGCTAGCCCAACTTTATCTTAACACTACGCAGTTAGAAATATCAAAAGTAGTTTGGATTAAAGTATCAAAAGACAACCCCGGCAGAGTGTGTACAAAAAAAACCTTTAGTGATCTTGAACCATGGAAGATTACGAATGTGTTCAAAAAGAATATCACAAAGAACCATATTGTAGGTATGAATCTACCTCAGCTGGAGATGGCAACGCGACTGAACAATGAAAAGAAAGCAGATTTGAAGAAAATGATACCATACCTTAAAGAAGAAAAGAAACAGTTTTATAGGGAGTTAACGGCATAAAAGACACTTCAAACAGTACAATTTTTAGTTGGTCTTACTTCGGTTATTTTTTATGTTTAAGTTTGTTTATATTTTTGATTTTTTCTACAGTATCTTGTTCTTAACTTTTACTGCATTAATTAAGATAACTTGTACGTATTACTTCAATATAATACTAAACTTATAAAACATTGATTTATTATTATTATTATCTAGCCTAAAAACTCTTATTTTCCTGTTCTGCACAAAATTGACCCGTAGACCCTTCCCCCATCCACCTACTCCAAAAATTTGACCCCCCTTCACCAAAACACCAGTCAAACAATGAAATAAAGTGTTATATTCATACAGTTCAGTCACTTCAGTTATCATTATACCGAACTTTAAACTGGTATCTTAGCCCACTTTTTACCAAAAAAGGATTGGCACATAGCCCTTTTCATAATTTGTTAAATAAAAGTTTACATATAAAATAGGCATGTTGGTGTTCTTAGTTCAAATTTCGTGAAGCCCTTTACTGATGACAGGTGAAGTTAAGTTAAATATTTAAGCAGAATATGTTCCTAGGAAGTTTTTATCATTTATCTCAAAACTTCATTTTTTGCACTTAGCCCGGATTTTACATTCGGGCTACAATTTATTTTCCATATAAAAAAAATACAAAAAGATTAAATCTAAATTCCATTACACCAATCAAAAGCATTTCTAAACATTCTCTCCCATGGACTTTTCTGATAAACTTTCCAATCTGGAGGCATGTACGGCCATTGATACATTTGAACGCATCTTTCAGGATGAGGCATCATCGCTAGATGACGTCCATCTTTAGAACAAACCCCAGCGAGTCCATTGATGCTCCCATTAGGATTCATTGGATACACTTCGGTCGGCATTCCATTATCATCGACATATCTCAACCCAACACAACCACTTTCTTCTAAATCCTTGTAAATTTTATCGTTTTTAAAAACGAATCTTCCTTCTCCGTGAGCAACCCAAACACCAAAAACGGAATCTTCCATGTTTCTCAACATGATTGATTTAGATTTTTCTATTTTAATAGTGGACCAGCGGCATTCGAATCTTTCTGATTTGTTGTGTTCCAACATAATATCCGGTTGGTCATTTACATTGGGCAAGTTTCCAACCCACCCGATTAAAGCCATTAATTGACAACCATTACAAATTCCTAAACTGAAAGTATCCGGTCTGGAAATGAATCGTTGGAATTGTTCTTGTAATTTTGGATTGAAAAGAATGCTTGAAGCCCAACCTTTAGCAGAACCAAGAACATCTACAAATTTAATTTTTTTATTATAAAAATAGTAAAGTATTAAAAAAATTAATTTATTACCAGCATAGCTAAATCCTCCAGGAAAAATAACTCCCCTATAATCATCTAAAGTAGTACTTCCATTAATTAAATCTTGCATAGTAACATCCCAAACACTAAATCCAACCCTAACTAAAGCAGCGGCCATTTCTCTATCTCCATTAGTTCCTTCTTCCCTCAAAACGGCAACTTTAACAGGTGCTAATTTAATTCTACGGTCTTCATCGGGATCGAAACTTAAATAATATTTAGGTCCCGTTCGTTTATCTAAAGAGTTATATTCAGAATCAGCGCATTCTTTAATGGTTTGTCTCAATTCTAAACGATAACTTGTTTCCTCCCACATCTTCATTAATGGTAAAACCGTGCTTTCAATGCACGCATTGTTTACGGTTATAGCTATTTTTGAATTTAATCCATATCCAATACTATTACCGATGTTGTACACTTCGACGTGGAATTTTTCGAAAACTTTCGTGCAATGTTTAAGATCTGATTCCATAATTTCTAAAATCCAACCGATTTCCTCAGAGAAAAGAACATCAACCGGTTGGCCGGATCTATGTGTCATTTTTACGTCAATTCCACTTATTCCTCCGAAACACATTTCAAGTAAACACGTTATTAAACCGCCATCGCTTATATCGTGACCAGCCAATAAAGCGCCGTCCTTAATAAGTTGTTGAATCGCTTTAAACGCGTTAACAAAATCTTCGTCGTCTTCAATATCGGGACATTCGTTCCCTATTTCATTAAAACATTGAGCTAAAGCTGATCCGCCCAATCGACTTTTTCCATTTGATAAATCAACGAATAACAAAACACCTTTCTTCCCCATTGAAGGTGCTTTTAAATCTGGCGTAACAACTTTTCTTACATCCGGGCATGGAGCGTACGTTGAAATAACTAAAGTTCCCGGAGATTTTACAGTTTTTCCACCTACTCTAGCTGCCATACTTAGAGAATCTTTTCCTCCATCAATAGCAATTCCGATATCTTTCATAATGTTCGTCATAGCGACGCAAGCATCGTAAAGAGCTGCTCCTTCACCTGGAAGTTTTGCAGCCCACATCCAATTTCCTGAACATTTTACATCTCGTATATCTGAGATTCCAGCAAATACTAAATTAGTTAATGATTCGGCTACTGTCATTCTTGCACCGGCTGCGTTATCTACAAGTCCTTTTATTGGTTGTTCCCCAATTGATGAAGCAATCCCTTCCTATTAATTAATTGAGAATTAATTATATTTCATGCAGAATGTAAAAGGAATGAGATGGATATAAAGGTGTTAGAAAGAAACGATTGGTACTGGTGATGTAAATGGATCGCAGAAGCAATGCAGATTGCTTGAAAACGGTTTCAGTTATTGATAGAGCTAAAATTCTTATCCACAAAGTTTTACCACCTATTTTGCTATAATTATTGCTGTTGCGTCGGAAGATAATGTTAGAAAACGTTATTCACCTTTGGTGAATTATTGGTCATGGTAACACGATTTGTCTCATTAGCCACGAAAAACGTGCACACAATAAGAAGTCAAACTTGAAGAGACACTTCACTACAAAACATACCCATTTTGCTGGTAAATATACAACCACGCACAAAAAAAAAACTGTTGAAGAGCTCCAAAAAAACCAACAACAATCTTCCAATAATATCAATTTGGCAAGCTTTGCAGTATCATTAGAAATTGCAAAAAGAAAAAACCATTCACATATGGTGACTATACGTGCATTTAAAGAACTGTGTAAAGAAATCATGAAAAAAATTTGTCATTATCTGCTAAAACAGTACAAAATAGAACTGCTAAAATGTCTTCAAATGTAACACATATGTAAGTGGAAGAGATTCAACTGGCTTCTGCCTTATCACTTGCTATAGATGAGTCTTGCGACATAAAAGACATGGCACAAGTTACCCTTTTCGTCAGGTATATGTCGTCCCAAGAATCGATATAAATTAAATCGTTTCTATAACAACTGATGGAGCCAGAAGTATGATAGGAATACATAGAGGGTAACATCAATTCTCCAGAAAAAAATAAACCACGAAATTCTAACGTTTCACTGCATGATTCATCAAGAAGCACTTTATGCACTAACATTTCTGGCCGAAATAGTTGAGGTCATCAAACTTGGTAATTAAGATTATTAACATCATGTAAGTTTTATTTCAACATTTTTTTTCTCAATATTTTTCCAATCCAACCCAACAATTATTATACATCATTTTAAAGAGAAAGCTTTGAGCTTTAATTTAGAATAAGTCTCATTCCTTAATTTCAATAAATACGGCTTCCAGGAATTTTTAAATTAGTATTTTTTTTTCACACTTTTAGGTTATACGAAAATGTAAGTTTTGTTTCAACATTTTTTTTCTCAATATTTTTCCAATCCAACCCAACAATTATTATACATCATTGTAAAGAGAAAGCTATGAGCTATCATTTAGAATAAGTCTCATTCCTTAGTTTCAATAAATACGGCTTCCACGAATTTTTAAATTAGCATCTTTTTCGATACTTTTAGGTTATATGAAAATGTAAGTTTTATTTCAACTTTTTTTTTCTCAATATTTTTCCAATCCAACCCAACAATTATTATACATCATTGTAACGAGAAAGCTTTGAGCTTTAATTTAGAATACGTCTGATTCCTTAATTTCAATAAATACGGCTTTCACGAATTTTTGAATTAGCATCTTTTTTGATACTTTTAGGTTATACGAAAATGTAAGTTTTGTTTCAACATTTTTTTTCTCAATATTTTTCCAATCCAACCCAACAATTATTATACATCATTGTAAAGAGAAAGCTTTGAACTTTAATTTAGAATAAGCCTCATTCCTTAATTTCAATAAATACGTCTTCCACGAATTTTTAAATTAGCATCTTTTTTGATACTTTTAGGTTATACGAAAATGTAAGTTTTGTTTTAACATTTTTTTTCTCAATATTTTTCCAATCCAACCCAACAATTATTATACATCATTTTAAAGACAAAGCTTTGAGCTTTAATTTAGAATAAGTCTCATTCCTTAGTTTCAATAAATACGGCTTCCACGAATTTTTAAATTAGCATCTTTTTCGATACTTTTAGGTTATATGAAAATGTAAGTTTTATTTCAACATTTTTTTTCTTAATATTTTTCTAATCCAACCCAACAATTATTATACATCATTGTAAAGAGAAAGCTTTGAGCTTTAATTTAGAATAAGTCTCATTCATTAATTTCAATAAATACGGCTTCCATGAATTTTTAAATTATCATCTTTTTTGATACTTTTAGGTTATACGAAAATGTAAGTTTTATTTCAACATTTTTTTTACTCAATATTTTTCCAATCCAACCCAACAATTATTATACATCATTTTAAAGAGAAAGCTTTGAGCTTTAATTTAGAATAAGTCTCATTCCTTAATTGTAATAAATACGGCTTCCAGGAATTTTTAAATTAACATCTTTTTTGACACTTTTAGGTTATACGAAAATGTAAGTTTTGTTTCAACATTTTTTTTTCTCTATATTTTTCCAATCCAACCCGACGATTATTATATATCATTCTAAAGAGAAAGCTTTGAGCTTTAATTTAGAATAAGTTTCATTCCTTAATTTCAATCAATACGGCTTCCAGGAATTTTTAAATTAGCATCTTTTTTGACACTTTTAGGTTATACGAAAATGTAAGTTTTATTTCAACTTTTTTTTTCTCAATATTTTTCCAATCCAACCCGACGATTATTATATATCATTCTAAAGAGAAACCTTTGAGCTTTAATTTAGAATAAGCCTCATTCCTTAATTTCAATAAATACGTCTTTCAGGAATTTTTAAATTAGTATCTTTTTTGACACTTTTAGGTTATATGAAAATGTAAGTTTTATTTCAACGTTTTCTTTCTCAATATTTTTCCAATCCAACCCAACAATTATTATACATCATTGTAAAGAGAAAGCTTTGAACTTTAATTTAGAATAAGTCTCATTCCTTAATTTCAATAAATACGGCTTCCACGAATTTTTAAATTAGCATCTTTTTTGATACTTTTAGGTTATACGAAAATGTAAGTTTTATTTCAACGTTTTTTTCTCAATATTTTTCCAATCCAACCCAACAATTATTATACATCATTTTAAAGAGAAAACTTTGAGCTTTAATTTAGAATAAGTCTCATTCCTTAATTTCAATAAATACGGCTTCCAGGAATTTTTAAATTAGCATCTTTTTTGACACTTTTAGGTTATATGAAAATGTAAGTTTTATTTCAACATTTTTTTTCTCAATATTTTTCCAATCCAACCCTACAATTATTATACATCATTTTAAAGAGAAAGCTTTGAGCTTTAATTTAGAATAAGTCTCATTCCTTAATTTTAATAAATACGGCTTCCACGAATTTTTAAATTAGCATCTTTTTTGATACTTTTAAGTTATACGAAAATATAAGTTTTGTTTCAACATTTTTTTTTTCAATATTTTTCCAATCCAACCCAACTATTATTATACATCATTTTAAAGAGAAAGCTTTGAGCTTTAATTTAGAATAAGTCTCATTCCTTAATTTCAATAAATACGGCTTCCAGGAATATTTGAATTTGCATCTTTTTTGACACTTAAATTACGCGAAAATGTTAGTTTTTGCTCAATATGTTTTTTCTCAATATTCTATCAGATTTTTGTCGTTCTGTAAATACAGGTCTGATAAATAAATATATTCAAATTTACTGCATCCACGAAAATGTCGTAGCGCAAATTCAAAAGAAAGACGAAGCTGTGAAAATTGTTCTACCAAAGCTTTTGTATACTGAAAATATATTTTAATGCTTGTTTAATGCTACTGAGTGTATTTTGATAGCGTTTTAATTCTGTCACAAAGTATTAGGATTAAGGATTAAGAATGTAAAGAGTTAAGGGAAAGCTTCATGTAATGAAGATGAGTTAATTATAAATATAGGTACAAATTTCTTACGTATCCAAAATGAGTTATTGAAGTAACAGCAACATTTGCTAACGGAGTATGTAATGGTCCAACGCATTGTTGTTGAGCAATTAATCCCGTAACACATCGATCAACTTTATTTGTTAAATATCTTTTGCTTCCAACCGAGGGTAAACGTAAAACATGTTCGAGAGCTTTATAAATTGAGACTGTCGGTAACTGTAAAGGTTTGTTAATTTTTGGGAGACGATCACTCTTGAAAATTTTCCTAGGCATTTTACCTAAAACGTGTTCCAAATTTAAATTAACCGGAGTTTTAGTTGAAGTTTCATCTAAAGCTAAAACGATCATTCCGGTTCCGTTGACTTCCCCAACGAAATTAACCGGGCATCTTTCTCTTTCGCAGATTTTCTTTAAATACTCGACGTCTTCTTTTTTGCATAAAAGAGCGTTACTTTCTTGGTATTCGGCACCCCAAAGTTCGAGCGAATTTATTGTTGGATCGCCCAAATCGAATTTGTTGGCGTAAATAATTCCTCCGGTTGGTTCGACGAGTTCTTTTAAAACATTTCCGTTCCCTCCAGCTCCTTGATCGTGAATACTCAAAATTGGGTTTCTTACCCCCGTTTCTAAACAAGCCCTCACAACTCGATTTAATTTATTTTCCATTTCTGCATCGCCTCGTTGCACTGCGTTAAAATCTAACTCAGCTTTGTTGTCACCTTGGACTTCAACTGAACTTGCGGAACCACCACCGACTCCGATTCGATAAACGGGGCCTCCGATTTTTACGATTTGATGTCCTTTTGCAGGTTTGGTTTTTTCAACCATATCGGCTTCCATGAAACCAATTCCTCCGCTGAACATAATCGGTTTAATCCATTCTCTACGGTCATCATTAATTAACATTCCAAATGAACGAACGAATCCTGAAATGAGGGGTTCGCCGAATTTATTTCCATAATCAGAGGCTCCATTTGATGCTTCAATTAAAATTTCGGCTGGTAGCGCGAAATTGTTTGGATAATCAAATGAGGGGTTTTCCCAAGATAATGGATAATCTAAACAAAAATGAATTCATTAATTTGATTTAAATTAATAATTATTATTACCAGGTAAATTTAAATTTCCAACTGAATATCCAGCAGTTCCAGCAATGCAATAACCTCCCCTTCCAACTGATTGCACATCGCGAATTCTTCCACCAGTTCCAGTTGTGGCACCACTAAATGGAGCTACACCCGTTGGGAAATTATGAGTTTCCGCTGTAAAAATTAAATGGGAATCTGAATTGACTTGTTTAAATTCGCTGACGCGGCAAGGTTTAGCAGGCTTTAAACTTCTATGCAGATAACCTTTTATGGCACTAAAAAAATCAATGACGAAATTAAATCGATTAAAACAAGAGTTGTTTTTGAGTTATTACCTACTATTATCACTGAATTTAATGACGTTATTATAATTGGTGTGGTGTTGCGTATCAATAATCATATCAATTAGTGATTTCTCATATTGGACGCCATCGAGAATCATTTTCCCTTTAAAAAACCAATGTCGGCTATGTTCACTATTCGATTGGGCCAAATCGAAACATTCAACACTAGTTGGGTTACGTTTCATAACGTTCTTGAATAAATCGGTGTAATAATCCAAATCTGCATCATCAAAAGCCAACCCCAATTCGTCGTTGATTTCTTTTAAAGCATCTCGCCCCCTCTTCATAACATCCACATCGCGAAGATCATCTTTTTTACGCAAATTTTCGTTAAAGCTTGTTTTTGGAATGTTGTGTATAGTATATCGACACTCAGTCATTCGATCGTATAAAAAAGAAGCGATATCTTCCTCCTCTTTCGCATCAACTTTCTTATTTAACGTGATCAAGTATCTTCGCGAAACTTCCAAACGAACAACATTAATCATGTTTAAACTATGACAAATCGAAACTGCATTCGTTGAGTTTGAAGTTGAAAAATTAAATCTTGGGCCAGCTTCAATTAGAATTTGGTTGGGTTTTGATGAAAGAATCGTTTCTTCTGTTAGTAAATTTGGTTCGAACGGACATTTTAGGAGCCACTTCATCGTTTTTAGTTGATCTGGTGTTAAGTTGTTGGTTGTTTCGATGTGGTAACATAATTCTGTCTCGATTGCGATGATTTTTGGGTTTTTTGATTTTAAATTTTCTAAGATTTCCTTGGTTTTAGCCGCGGTAAAAGCTGGAGTTCGATATAGCCTCGTGATTGAGCTCATTTTTCACCTAAAAATCACAACACTAAATTCGATACTGAATTAAAAGAGTAACTGCACGCGAATGAATATCTTGAACGGTTTTAACGCACGATTTAGAGGTCAAATTAATGTAATATGGGTTATCGTTTCGTAAACATATTAGATTAATTGTTTCACAACGTGATTTTATTTTTTTGGTGCAAGAAAATACATTGATTTTATTTTATTTTTTATGGTTTAGTTGAAATCTTCCATTCATTTTCTGTTTTTATGTCTATTTAATGAGCAAACTTAAAAAGTAATTATAATAACTAAAATTCTTTTTGGTGTGAAGGAAACGATAAGAAATAAGTAAGTAAATAAGTTCATAAGTTCAATCTTTTTTGCGTCGTTGAAGCTTCCGCCTTGAAAAATGGAAATAGAAATTTCAAAGTGCCCTCAAGATTTGCAACATAATTTCGAAGTGATTTTTAATCGAGGAAGTTTGGTGTTTTTGAAGGAATTAGAAAATGAATTCAGAGATAAAATCAATAAGGTAAACAAATTTTACTCCCTCCGTCCCAAATTATGGTATACATTTCTCTAAAATTTATGGATTAAGGAAAGTTTGGAGAAAAATGTTTTAAATAAAAGATTCTTTATTAATTGTTATTTATTATACATTTCAATTTTCGCCGATTAAGTTTAAAAATTCGTATAAAATCCAGTTCTTGGAATATGAGTATGAAAATTTCCCAAAGTGTTAATAAAAGTGCCATCTTTCCAATGAACCAACCCGTTTTGAAAAATAACTTTTACTTTTTGAGAAAACAATATTTGAAGTTTTGATAAAATTTTCGATGTTGCAATTTTCATCGATAACTTTCAAAATTCGTTATAAAATTAATATCTAGAAGGATCCTTGTGGAAATATCACCAATTATTAATTAAAGTATCCTCTTTTTAATGCTAAAAGCCGTTTTGAAAAATCACTTTTAGTTTTTAAGAAAAAAATTTTTGAAATAACCGACAATTTTTTTCGAATTTTGCAACTTTCGTCGAATATGTTTTAAAAATTCGTATAAAATCCAGTTCTTGGAATATGAGTATGAAAATTTCCCAAAGTGTTAATAAAAGTGTCCTCTTTTCAATGAACCAACCCGTTTGGAAAAATAACTTTTAGTTTTTGAAACAACAATATTTGAAGTTTTGATAAAATTTTCGATGTTGCAATTTTCATCGATAACTTTCAAAATTCGTTATAAAATTAATATCTAGAAGGATCCTTGTGGAAATATCACCAATTATTAATTAAAGTATCCTCTTTTTAATGCTAAAAGCCGTTTTGAAAAATCACTTTTAGTTCTTGAGAAATGCATTTTTGAAATGATCGAAAATTTTTTCGAATTTTGCAATTTTCGCCGAATATGTTTTAAAAATTCGTATAAAATCCAGTTCTTGGAATATGAGTATGAAAATTTCCCAAAGTGTTAATAAAAGTGTCCTCTTTCCAATGAACCAACCCGTTTTGAAAAATAACTTTTAGTTTTTGAAAAAACAATATTTGAAGTTTTGATAAAATTTTCGATGTTGCAATTTTCATCGATAACTTTAAAAATTCGTTATAAAATTAATTTCTTTAAGGATCCTTGTGGAAATATCACCAATTATTAATTAAAGTATCCCCTTTTTAATGCTAAAAGCCGTTTTGAAAAATCACTTTTAGTTCTTGAGAAATGAATTTTTTGAATTAATCAACAATTTTTTCGAATTTTGCAATTTTCGCCGATTAAGTTTCAAAAATTCGTATAAAATCCATTTCTTGGAATATAAGTATGAAAATTTCTCGAAGTGTTAATAAAAGTGTCCTCTTTCCAA
Organism: Onthophagus taurus; assembly: GCF_036711975.1. Taxonomy (NCBI): domain Eukaryota; kingdom Metazoa; phylum Arthropoda; class Insecta; order Coleoptera; family Scarabaeidae; genus Onthophagus; species Onthophagus taurus. The sequence goes on from NC_091976.1 coordinate 31,274,586, forward strand.
TGAACCAACCCGTTTTGAAAAATTACTTTTAGTTTTTGAAAAAACAATATTTGAAGTTTTGATAAAATTTTCGATGTTGCAATTTTCATCGATAACTTTCAAAATTCGTTATAAAATAATTTCTAGAAGGATCCTTGTGGAAATATCACCAATTATTAATTAAAGTATCCTCTTTTTAATGCTAAAAGCCGTTTTGAAAAATCACTTTTAGTTCTTGAGAAATAAATTTTTGAATTAATCAACAATTTTTTCGAATTTTGCAATTTTCGCCGATTAAGTTTCAAAAATTCGTATAAAATCCATTTCTTGGAATATGAGTATGAAAATTTCCCAAAATGTTAATAAAAGTGTCCTCTTTCCAATGAACCAACCCGTTTTGAAAAATAACTTTTAGTTTTTGAAAAAACAATATTTGAAGTTTTGATTAAATTTTCGATGTTGCAATTTTCATCGATAACTTTCAAAATTCGCTATAAAATTAATTTCTAGAAGAATCCTTGTGGAAATATCACCAATTATTAATTAAAGTATCCTCTTTTTAATGCAAAAAGCCGTTTTGAAAAATCGCTTTTAGTTTTTGAGAAATAAATTTTTGAAATGATCGACAATTTTTTTTTGAATTTTGCAATTTTCGCTGAGTAAATTTTAATAATTCGTATAAAATCGATTTCTTGGAATATGAGTATGAAAATTTCCCAAAGTGTTAATAAAAGTGTCTTCTTTCCAATGAACCAACCCGTTTTGAAAAATAACTTTTAGTTTTTGAAAAAACAATATTTGAAGTTTTGATAAAATTTTCGATGTTGCAATTTTCATCGATAACTTCCAAAATTTGCTATAAAATTAATTTCTTGAAGGATCCTTGTGGAAATATCACCAATTATTAATTAAAGTACCCTCTTTTTAATGCAAAAAGCCGTTTTGAAAAATCACTTTTAGTTTTTGAGAAATAAATTTTTGAAATAATCGACAATTTTTTCGAATTTTGCAATTTTCGCCGAATATGTTTCAAAAATTCGTGTCAAATCCAGTTCTTGGAATATGAGTACGAAAATTTCCCAAAGTGTTAATAAAAGTGTCCTCTTTCCAATGAACCAACCCGTTTTGAAAAATAACTTTTAGTTTTTGAGAAAACAATATTTGAAGTTTTGATAAAATTTTCGATGTTGCAATTTTCATCGATAACTTCCAAAATTTGCTATAAAATTAATTTCTTGAAGGATCCTTGTGAAAATATCACCAATTATGAATTAAAGTACCCTCTTTTTAATGCTAAAAGCCGTTTTGAAAAATCACTTTCAGTTCTTGAGAAATAAATTTTTGAAATAATCGACAATTTTTTCGAATTTTGCAATTTTCGCCGAATATCTTTTAAAAATTAGTATAAAATCCAGTTATTAGAATATGAGTATGAAAATTTCCCAAAGTGTTAATAAAAGTGTCCTCTTTCGAATGAACCAACCCGTTTTGAAAAATATCGTTTAGTTTTTGAGAAAACAATATTTGAAGTTTTGATAAAATTTTCAATGTTGTAATTTTTATCGATAATACTCAAAATTCGCTATAAAATTAATTTCTTGAAGGATCCTTGTGAAAATATCACTAATTATTAATTAAAGTATCCTCTTTTTAATGCTAAAAGCCGTTTTGAAAAATCACATTTAGTTCTTGAGAAATAAATTTTTGAAATAATCGACAATTTTTTCGAATTTTGCAATTTTCGCCGAATATGTTTTAAAAATTCGCATAAAATCGATTTCTTGGAATATAAGTATCAAAATTTCCCAAAATGTTAATAAAAGTGTCCTCTTTCCAATGAACTAACCCGTTTTGAAAAATAACTTTTAGTTTTTGAGAAAATAATATTTGAAGTTTTGATGAAGTTATTGGCTATATTCCAGATATTTGACACACCCTGTATAATCTACATGGTGTTTCTAATATAGTATTAGCCGGCTATGTTTAAAAACAGTTCAGCTGTTACACATGCGTCAGTTGAGAACTATGGGAGATATTTCTCACGAAATGTACAAAAGAGACATAAAGAGGAAGCAACTAACGTATGAACAGCAGTACTAGAATTTTACAGTTCTTGTTACAACACAAATCCGACAGCAAATTGAAGCGGGGTGTTATTGGTCAAGCTGCAACAAAGTTTGATGTTTCCCGACTAATTCTTAAGCGTATTTGGAATAGGACGAAGGAAATATTTGTGTCAACGTGGCTTCTAGAAAAAGGTATTGTGGCCGAAAAGAATTACTCGGAGAATTTGGATAAAATCAAAGAAACTCCACTTAATCTCTATGGCAGAATTCGGAGTTTGCAATTAAAATTCCAAAATCGACCGTTTTTCGCATTTTCAAAGAGGGGCGATACTTTAAAAGAACATATATTCTTTTATTGTGGTCGGTCCGAGATTAGAGTTCAGAAAAGAACGAGACTAGAGTTCTGGACAAAGCAGAACCAAAAAGGCACTGTAAAAGCAAATGATTCATAACCAATGTTATGTTTATGGCTGCAGTGGCCAGACCACGCTATGACAGTGCCAGAAAATGTAGCATTAAAAACTCTGGCCAAAAAGAAACAGCAAGAGGAGCAATGGTGACCAAAAACATTGAGTCTATTAACGAAGCAGAATGCAAAAAGATGATTATCGATAACGTTTTACCAGCTATTAGATCCAAATTTCCAAAAGCGCATAAAGCCAAGATAATTTATGTTGAACAAGATAATGCAAAATCGCATTCTTATGAAAACGGTGCAGAATTGCTTCCCGAAGGATCAAGAGATGGGTGGCCACCGAATACATCTGATTTGAATGTTTTAGACCTTGGCTTCTTCAATGTCATTCAGTCTTTGCAGCACCAAACATTGCCAAAAACTATGGATTAACTTAAACGACGTATTATTTGTTTCTATTATGTGCAACCAAACTGCCATTGAAACAGCTGAATTGTATTTAATTGTGTAAAATTTTCATTAATGTATGTTTAAAATAAGTAGCATCATTTGGGACAAATTGTAAAGAGAAATGTATACCATAATTTAATTTGGGACAAAGGGAGTAGTTTTATTACAACAAATAAGATTTAAAATTGCAGCTTTATAAAGATCGATTAAATCGCAACTCTTATTACCAATCCAACAATACCCTCCCCAACTTTAAAAATAACCCACTCAAAACACCATGGAAAATTTCAAACATCCCCCAACGACTTCAAAACAGAAAAATCGATTTGGGCGACGTCTCACCTTCGAATTCAACTCAATTTTTCACCTCTCTAACTCAAAACGTACAAGGGATTCAAGTTGATTTCGACGATGGTCACTGTCCAAATTGGAGAAATCAAATTTTGGGCCACTACAACATATACTCAGTGATTCACTCAAACAATCTCGCCCACTATCCTGTGATGATGTTAAGACCGCGAGCTTGGAACATATTAGAACACAACGTAAAAATTAACCAAAAAAAAATCCCCGGTGCTTTAATCGATTTTGCTTTATTAATGTACCATAACGCAAAAATTTTACTCGAAACCAACTCCGGGCCATATTTTTATCTATCAAAATTAGAAAGTGCTTCGGAAGCGAGACTTTGGAACGAAATTTTTGTTTGGACCCAACGGAAATTGAATCTCCCTCAAGGAAGTATTAAGTGTTGCGTTTTGATCGAGAATATTTTGGCAAGTTTTGAAATGGAGGAGATTTTGTTTGAGTTGAAAGAACATTGTGTTGGGTTAAATTGTGGGATGTGGGATTATATCGCTTCGATTATTGCTAAATTTGGGAATCGGAAAGAATTCGTTTTGGCGGATCGGCAAAAACTTTCCATGAAAAATGAGTTTTTAAAAACATATATGGATCTTCTTGTCGAAGTGTGTCATAAAAGAGGTGCTTTAGCCACCGGGGGGATGATAGCTAAAATTTTATCTTACGAGTAATAATCAGAAGTATATCTCAATTTATTTAATTTAAAGTTTTAACTTTTAGCTTAAACTCTTTAGAATCAATTAAAGAAATGAAGCAATTTGAAATTTCCTCAGGAATCGATGGATTTTTAGTTTACGATTTAGATTTGTTACCGCATATAAACAAGGTTTATTTCATGCTTATTTTTTAATAGCTTAAAATTAACTTAAAAATTTTTGCAGCTTTGGGAGGATAACAAAAATCTTTTACACCCTAAAAAAATAATAAATAAGGATTCTAACACCGCGAAATCTTTATTAACTTTACCAGAAGGAAAAATAACATGGGATAGTTTTTGGCACAACATTCAAGTTAGTGTTTTATTTATTTATAATTGGTTGGATGGAAATGGTCATTTTGTTCTTAATGGTTTTGTGGAAGATTCGGCAACAGCGGAAATATCAAGATCACAAATTTGGCAATGGATTAAACACAAAGTAATTAAACACTAATCAAAACTAATACCATAACTAACTGAAAACTGGGACTATAACTGGCAAAAAGCTAAATACTGGTTGAAGAAGGCTATATAGTATTTGCAGAAGACTTGATACTGGTAACAGAAGATTTGGTATTGCTAGCAGAAGATTGGGTACTGGTGGCAAAACACTAAAAGTGGTTTCATACTGCTAATAAAAGCCTAGATAATACTTCCAGAAAACGATTACTACTTACAGAGGAATAGTAGTGATGGCAGAAAACTAAGTACTGTTACTAGAAGTCTAGATATTACCTCCAAAAAGAGATTACTGCTTAAAAGAGAATAAATAGTGGTAGCAGAAGACTGTATACTGTTTGCAGAAGATCAGTACTGCTAATAGAAGCCTAGATATTACCTCCAAAAAGCGATTACTGCTTAAAAAAGAATAAGTAGTGGTAGCAGAAGACTGTATACTGTTTGCAGAAGATCAGTACTGCTAATAGAAGCCTAAATATTACCTTCAAAAAGCGATTACTGCTTAAAACAGAATAAGTAGTGCTAACAGAAAACTGTATACTGTTTGCAGAAGACCAGTACTGCTAATAGAAGTCTAAATATCTTCCAAAATACAATTACTGCTTGTATGAGAATAAATAGCGATGACAGAAGACTAAAAATGTTCTCAGAGGACATCTCGAAATCCTCACGGACCCATGTCTAAATCGACAGGATCTTGTTCATCGGCAGGAATCCGACATCTTCATTTTATACATGGAATATTCACTGCGAAGTGTTGTATAAACATTTTGAAAAAAAATTGAGCAATGTGCAGAAAAATTGGGATGTTTACAAGCATTCAGAGCATCTCAAAACACCATCACATAGCTTAGATCTTAATCCTATTGTCAATATTTCAGAAGAAATTGAAACATTACGATATTAGAAACGTAATCGACTTAAAAATAGCATTGAAGACTGAATGGACTAAAATACCACCTCAATTATAAATGTTATAAAGCAAACAAGCATTCATCAAAGTATTATTGTTGTTCCAAATATATAATTTTCTTAGTTATTTTCCAGAAGATAATTACTGCTTGCATAAGAATAAGTACTGGTGGCAAAACACTAAAAATGGTTTCATACTGGTAATAAAAGTCTAGATATTACTTCCAGAAAACGATTATTGGTTACAGAGGGATAAGTACTGGTGGCAGAAGACTAAATACTGGCAATTGAAGCCTAGATATTACCTCCAAAAAGCGATTACTGCTTAAAAAAGAATAAGTAGTGGTAGTAGAAAACTATATACTGTATCCAGAAGACCAGATACTGCTAATACAAGCCTAAATATCTTCCAGAAGAGACTTGCTGCTTGTATGAGAATAAGTAATGATGGCAGAAGACTAAAAATGTCGGAGAGTATGGTAACTCCGTCGCAAAACAAAACCAAGATCGCTCTCAGGCTTCCTAACCAGCCATACGTTCCTAAAACACTCTCTCTTTTACCTTGGACAAGCTGAGGATCAAAGTTGTCGACTTTGTAACGACGAGTCAGAAACTGCTGAACATATACTTTGTGAATGTATCGCCAGAAGCCGCCTAAGGAACAAAATTTTCGGTAAAGTACGCCTAATACCTACCGACATAAAGGAATAAGACCTTAGAGCAATACTAATGTTCATCAAGGACCTACAATAGATCTTACAGGTCGCGGTGGCGAAGTATTATTGTTATGCCAAAAGTATAATTTTCTTAGTTATTTTCCAGAAGAGAATTACTGCTTGCATAAGAATAAGTACTGATGGCAAAACACTGAAAGTGGTTTCATACTGCTAATAAAAGTCTAGATATTACTTCCAGAAAACGATTATTGCTTACAAAGGGATAAGTACTGGTGGCAGAAGACTAAATACTGGCAATTGAAGCCTAGATATTACCTCCAAAAAGCGATTACTGCTTAAAAAAGAACAAGAAGTGATAGCAGAAGACCAATAAAAAAGCCTAAATATCTTCCAGAAGACAATTGCTGCTTGTATGAGAATATGTAATGATGGCAGAAGATTAAAAATGTCCTCAGAGGACATCTCGAAATCCTCGTGGACTCATATCTAAACTACTTGATTGAAATTAAAACGGATATTATACATTATACCGATAGTATATAATTTCGACCAGTCATATAAGGTAATATTTTGAAGCCCTTGCCTGGTACACCGATGCTTTAAAGACAGTTGGATCCGGAGTAGATATGGGCATTAGTGGACCATATAGCCGCATTAAATTGCCCCCAGACATAACCATTTTTTTCAGACATAACCCCAGACAGCTCAGACATAACCATTTTTCAAGCACAATTTCTTGCTATACAGTTTTGCACCGTTTTGCACTTAGAAAAGGGACAAGAAGGTGCATCTACATACAAACATTTTCACAGACAGCCGGGCCGCCTTAAAGGCAATTCAGGCCTACATGTGTGACTCTGCACTGATCAGAGATTGTACCAGTAATCTGAGAGAACTCGCTGGGGGCAATGATGTTACTCTATGGTGGGTTCCAGGTCACAGAGACATTGAGGGCAATGAAAAGGCAAACAAGATGGCCAAAGAGGCAGCGAAAACGCTTTTTATTGGACCCCAACCCGGTTCAAGGTCATAGACAAGCAAAGAATATGATAACTCCATCGCAAAACAAAACCAAAGCGGTTTTATGCCTTAGCAAAGGGGAGCTAAGATCGCTCTCAAGCTCTCCTGACCGGCCATGCGTCCCTAAAATACCATATCTTCCACATTGGACAAGCTGAGGATCAAACTTGTCGACTTTGTAACGACGAGTCAGAAACTGCTGAATATATACTTTGTGAATGCGTCGCCAGAAGCCGCCTAAGCAACAAAATTTTCTGTAAAGTACGCCTAACGCCTACCGACGTGAAGGAACAAGATTCTAAGGTTCATCAAGGACCTACATTTGCTCTAAACTTTTAGAAGGATTAAGTTACAATAATAAACTAAAAGTGATGTCAGAAGATTAAATACTGTTAATAGAAGCCTAGATATTACCTCCAGGAAACAAATACTGCTTAAAAAAGAATCAGTACTGGTGGCAGAAGACTAAATACTGTTTGCAGAAGACTAAAAACTGCTAATACACGTCTAGACATTGTTTGCAGAAAATTACCTGCTGCTAATCGCTTCTCATAAATATATACATGTCTTTCAAGAGAAGTATTTTACTGCCAGTGTCTCAAATCCCTTTAACGTCTCTTTTAATTACTTTCTACCCATATTTACCAAAAAACAATACCAATAATAGAAATTTTAATAAAACTTAATTCTCTTAACTTTATTTAATAAATATTTTTTAACTTTTAGGTTGAGATTGATGAAACAGTTATTTCCCAACAACTTCTAAAAGAAAAATTAACAGAATATAAACGAAAAAATTCAAATTTAGATCAAAAAAACTTAAAAATAGCATTAAAAGTAGCAATGGAATTGTTTATATCGCCGATTTATCCGGATTTTATAACAACCTACCTCAACAACCACCCGAAACTTCAAATGGAATACAAACCAATAACAACGAAATTATAAAAGTTTGCGTATTAAATTTTATTTTTAATGGGAATATAAATAAACGTATAATATAAATTTAAACTACAATTTTATAATTAAATAACAATAAAAATATGATAAATGCGGATTGTAATCTTAATTTTATTTATTCATAATAAAAAAAAACCTTATTGATAATAAGCTGGTTGTCTTTAAAGTTGCTAGGAATTATCCTTTTGTTGAATTAAAAAATGTTTTTAATTTTATGATAAAGAGCATCGATCTCTTGTTGAATTTCTTACACCACCTACTTGAGTTTCTGATTCAGATGCTTGTAATTGTCTTGCCAATGCTAAATCAATTTCTTCTTGTGTCATTCTTGGATTATTTGAGTCTTCCAAAGAAAGTGCTAAAGCTCTTGCTAAGGCTTCATCTTCTGTCTAAAAATAAATAATTTAAAAGGAAATTTATTTTAAATTTAGTTTTAAATTTACCATTGTTCCATGTACAGCTTTTGTAATTGACATTGTATTAGTTTGGATGTGATTTTTTTGTCTATGAATATTTTGTCTTGTAACAGCAGCATTTCTATAACAAAAAATTATTTAATATTAAACAAAATTATTATTAATTATTTACCCTGCCATAGTTTTAATGGTAGATTTTCCTTTGCAATCGTGGTCTATGGGATGTCGATGTTTTAAGCAATAATTCATTTTGCAATCTTCACAAATCACACGAATAACTTCTTTCACTTTACAACCTTTTCTTGTGCATTTATTTGTGAAAACTTTTCTTCTATTTTTAGCAGGATCAGATTGACAGTCACTGTCTATGTGTGCACTAACTGCAACATCTGGTAATTTACCACCTACAGGTATTGGAATGTTGCACAATGGGCAAACAGGCACTTGGTTGTTCTTTTTGTAAGATTCTGGGCAGTTATGTGTTAAGTAGTTATAATGTTCATTGCTAAAAACGAATATGGTGAATATTATTAAATTAATAAAAAGGGGAGATTTTACCAAAATATTTGTCCGCAAGCGTCACATTTTATAGGCAGGAAATCTGAAATAACAAAGAGATGATAAAATTTTTTTTTATGAGGATTTTGATGTTATTTACCTAATTTATTGCAGGATTTGTTCGAACAGTGGTTACCTAAACTCGGGAGCTCCATGGTAACGAATGGTAACTTTCTAATATGATGGATGTTTATAAATAAAGTCAAAAATTCTAGAAAACACTCAGAACTGACGTAACATAACCACAAAAACACTACGCACCATGACGTTTTAATTTAACACTGATTTTTGACAGCTAGGGCAACCAACTTAAATTATCGAAATTAAAGAATTATAAAAACGATATTAAATCGTATTTTTAATTTTTAGGACTTTTCTATTTGATTTGATTACAACGTATCATTAAAAAAATTAATGAATTTATCTTAGTTAAATAAGATTTAAACAAAAATATTTAAACAAAAACAAGTTGGCTACCCTGCCGATATCTGCATGTTTTGACAACACAATTTTTGACACCAACTTGTGTGTTCTTTCGCGATAACTTATCAATTTAACATCATCAGAGGTCCAAATATACCATTGTTTTAAATGGAATTAATAAAAATACCAAAGGTAAGATTTTAATGATAATCCTAAATATTTTTCGTTAATATTTTTTTCATATGGGGCGTATGGGTTCGTGTGCTATTATTTAATAATAAATATTGTTGTTTTGAAGGTAAATGGAAGTATAAACGATTTATATTGTAAAATGGAATAGAGGTACGCGAAAGAACATTTTATTAACAATTGACAGCAAAACCGTATTCGAACAGGTCTCAAAATTGTATTTTTATGTAGATATCTGCTGTTATACAAGATTTTTAATCATACAGCACTGGTTTTTTCAAAAAACTTCTAATTCAGTAGATAAAAATTGCTGAACTTTCAAATGAACAAAGAAAAATAATAATAAAATTTCATATAAAACGAAAATCTGCTTGAAAACATAAAAATAATGACCTCTCCTATACAATATGTGGTATGGAATTATAAAAAGATATGTGAACTTAACAAAGCACTACAAAATATAAATCAATCAAAGCTAACAAGAAGAAACCATTCCTATGTCATCAAATCCCTAAAGATCCTACCATAAGTGGCTACAAAAGTCTAATTATCATTAAAAACTTGGTTTTAAAAGTTGATATGCTGTTAGAGAATCAACATAAGTATGATTAATAAATAAAAACAGTTTGCATTTGCAAAAAATGCCAAAATAAAGATTTTAAACATCATCACAAAGCCCAGATTTTAATATTGTCATTATTTAAGAAGAAATTGAAATATTACATCTTAATTGACTGTTAGAATGGACTAAAATACCACTTCAATAACCACTAAACTAACAGAATCAATGCAGAGGTGTCTAAATGCTGTTGTTAAGCAAACAGGCATCCAGCCTTTTTTAGTGTCATTCCAAATGTAAAATTTTTTTAATTATTATTAAAGTTTGTACTGTTCGAATACAGTTTTTGTTGTCAACTGTGATTAAAATGTCAAAGCAACATATCTACTTTTGCTTTTACTCTTCTAGTGAAATAAATTATCAAAAATATTTCAAATTTCTACTACCTATAAATAAATAATGTTAGAAATGAATTTTAAAAATTGAGCATAAAAATTTCGAGGTCAAATTTTTGCACGATTATAATATTTTCTCTTTATATACTTCGTGTATGTGAGGGAGAAAAAGTGAATATATAGGGATGAGGGTGGTTTGACGCAAACTCAGCGATCAGCTGATTCACTGCAAACTGGGTTTGGAATACAGAATATCGGTGCCAGTTGCATAAGAACCTAAGTAGTCAATTCCACAATAACCTCTGCATCGTTTTCTCGGAATTTATTAAAAAAATTAAATTAAACCTCCACAATTTTTCTGTCAAATTAATTGTAATAAAGTGATATGGTAAAAAATAAATTATTAGTGTAAATAAAATTTTAAAAGAGTAAGTCATGGATGATTCTGACGATGGAAACGATTTTCAAAGTTTACCGTCGTCCACTTCAATGTACGACAAAATAAAATCGTGGTTGTTGAACGTAAATGAAGAGTTAGAGCCGGAGTTAATCCACGGAGACGCTGTGACATTGAAGGTAACCGTCGGACGTCCTTGCGGATATTGATCTTTGTTAATGTGGGTCTAGTTTTTTTCCCCAAGCGATAACCGTTCCGGAAATTTTCTAATCATATCATTAAATTGATAATATACAAATTTTTAATCGATAAAAAATTTATTATCTTTAGTTAATAATTGTCTATAAATATTATTTATAAGTTTTAAAAAGGCGTTCATCTTTAGTTTGGGGTAGTCAAACCCCTAAACTTTCCATCTTCTAAACCAACGACGTTGGATGAACGCAGAAATGTAGCACAAAAAAATTTAGATCAAAATGTCATCACATTATGTTCAAATATTTCAAATCAAGAATTCAATTCATAAGAGACACTGAAAGATTAACGAGGTTGGAAATAATTTTGAACATAACGAACCATTAAATTTCAGAAAAAAACTACTGATTTAATTTTCCTGGATTTGATTCTGGTCTTCCCTATAATTTATAAGTTTTGGAAATAGATTGAGTTGTTTTCGTAGGGCCCGATGTGTTAAATGAAATAATAATCTTGTTGGGATTGGGTTTATCCAATTTGTGCACCCTCGACTCAGATACATTAGTAGACATAGTAAGACCATAGAGTTTATCTGTCATCTACTCCACCTGATTATTTCCTGAATATTTGGCTCCATCATACACAAATCTTGATCCTGAACCTCAAGTTATGTAATAAATAAGCCATAGCGATAGTTGTCGCTTATGCATCATTGTGTGTCATCATATGTGGAAGTTCGAAGTCACTTCGAACCAGTTTCTGAAGAAGGTTGCAACATGGCATCCGAAACGTCAAACCTTTTCTTAAAAGACACACGGCAAAACCCGAAAGTTTCTAGTTTTAGTTCTAATTTTAGTTTAATTCACACCGGGCCGTGAAAGCCTTCGTACTTATATGTGTCGACAGATTTGCAAAAGAAAATGTTGAGAAAAGGAGACATAACGGCATACCAGAGAAGAAAAGTCAATGATAGATCAATTCACAATACAGAAATGATAGAAGTTGAAAGAAGGCAAGATTGTAAAAAAATTCAAAAATTTATCAATGATTACAACAATTCTATGGGCGGTGTTGGCAAAGTTGATCAACATCTAACAAATTATCCTATTATCAAAAAGCGGAGAATGGAATATTATAACTATTAGAGTATGTGTTGTGTAATATGTCATCAATTGTAGCGCCTCGGTTGCAAACAACCTTGGCTTAGCAAAATATCATTTCGCATTATGTCCTAATTAAGCCGAAGTCTACTGCGGCCCAGGCATTAGAGTATGTGCTGTCTAACATGGCATCAATTGTAGCGACTAGGCCGCAAGCGACGTCGGCTTAGTAAAACGACATTGTATTTTTCTGTTCTACAGAGTGGGGCAGTCAAACCGCACTATTTAAAATTAGGAAAAAATTTCACTTTTTAAATATTGGTTTAATAAAACTATAGGATTGTACGAGACTTTTATAATGAGTTAGTTGGCAGTGGTTATCATATTCAATACACTTTACAGTTAAGTCATCATGCCTAATTAGACTTGTGAACAACATGGTGACATGAAACATGCTGTTTGGACTCTCTGCGGTAGTGCAAGAATTGTTACAACTCTCGAGAATATACGAATAGCGATTGTAAGAAGTCCTCAAAATCATTTCCACCTCAGCGGATATGTTGAATATCAATTTCCTGAACAACCTATCCATTCGGCCAAAGTTACAACTTAATGTGCGATGTCTTCTAATAGCATAATTGGCCTATTCTTCTTTGAGCATTGTGATGGCCATGTAGTTACCATGCATGCGTGATATGTTCGAATGCTGGAAACCTTTTTCATCCCAAAAGTGCCTATGAACGAGAACAAGATGGAGTCACACAGCTAGGGCTACATTGAACATTATAGACAATTTTTTCCGAACCGCTTCATCAGTAAAAATAGAAATATTCATTGGTCTCCACGATCGCCAGACCTGTGCTCATGTGACTATTTTTTATGGGAATATCTGAAGTCTAAACTGTATGAGGTACGCTCAGCAACAATATAAGACTGACGGATTGAAGATGAAATTCGTGCAATAACGCTAGTGGTACTATGACGTGTCTGTGATAATTTCCGTGAAAACTTAGAAAATGTAACCAAAATGATGGTGGCCATCTTCCTGTAGTATGCAAAAGAAATTTACTAATTTCACTTAAGATGTAATATACAAAAATATATTTCCATAGACACCTATATACTTTGTCCCACATAGAATGCAACATCTAGGCAGATCATCTAACATCGATAAAATTGATAGTTTATACTGGTTTTATGTTGATACCATTGCATATCTAGTTCCTCGCCCGTGAGTAACCTCGGGAAAGTAAGAATTAATTAAAGTGTTATGCCTTTGGCTGCTTTCCAAGACATCAAATGAACAATACCATCTAACAACGCCGAGGTCGCTTGCGGGCGAGGCGATAGAATTGATAGTTTATACTGGTTATGTTGATAAAATTGGATATCTATTGCCTCGCCAGGAAGCGACCTCGGCAAAGTGAGGATAAATTAAAGTGGTTTAATTTCCAAGATATCAGATGAACGATGTCATCTAACATCGCTGAGGTCGCTTGCGAACGAGGTTTTGGATATTGAATTATATTACTTAGGGCCGATCTTACAAGTGTTGGTATAATCAGTGGAATAGTTATTCCCAGAATAATTTATTCTCGGCATTAATTTAACGAATGCGTCTTATAAACCCTTCTTATGCCAGAATAGTTATTGCAATGGTTGGTTGAAGTTGGTAATACTGTGGGTATAACGCGCAGCGCGCATGTGGTTTGTTTACGTTGTTTACGTTTAGCGACTGTCAAATTAACCAGCGGTGTTTACCATTATTCTGTTTCATTTTCATTTTACGAATATGAATGTGGACGTAGATATGTTTGACTCCGATAATGATGACGAGATTAGTCATAGGAGACGACAGTTTAGACGTGCGAAACAATCTAAAATGCGGTAAAAGTGCCTTATTACTAGTCCGTTTATAATTACTGTATGTACAGTCATATTCACGGGAAATGCACACTCAAGGTCAAGCGCTGTTGTGAGATCCGACATGCCGCTGGCTAAACGGGCTGAGCCGAGCGCACACGAAGCTTGTGGCTCGTAGGTGTTCGGCTCAGCCCGTTAGATAATTTACCCTGAGAAGAAGTACATAAGTACAGTCATGTTCACGGGAAATGCACACTCAAGGTCAAGCGCTGTTGTGAGATCCGACATGCCGCTGGCTAAACGGGCTGAGCCGAGCGCACTCGAAGCTTGTGGCTCGTAGGTGTTCGGCTCAGCCCGTTAGATAATTTACCCTGAGAAGAAGTACATAAGTACAGTCATGTTCACGGGAAATGCACACTCAAGGTCAAGCGCTGTTGTGAGATCCGACATGCCACTGGCTAAACGGGCTGAGCCGAGCGCACACGAAGCTCGTGGCTCGTAGGTGTTCGGCTCAGCCCGTTTAGCCAGCGGCATGTCGGATCTCACAACAGCGCTTGACCTTGAGTGTGCATTTCCCGTGAACATGACTGTACTTATGTACTTCTTCTCAGGGTAAATTATTTGGAAACCTTATCAGAAGACCAGTTTAAGATGCGGTTTAGATTAACCAAAAATACAATCCACGTTATTCTTGATCAAATTAAAGGGCGAACCTCATCCAGGACTAATAGAAACCACAAACCAATTACCAGTGAAATGAAACCCCTGCTGACATTACGGTTTTACGCTTCTGGTTCTATGCTCCTTACAATGGCAGATTTTGTTGGCATCTGCTGGACAGATCGTAAAGGCTGTGACGTTGGCAATCGCATCGTTAAGGCTACAATATATTTTTATGTCTCAAAATCTGAGGCTCTCAAGAACTGGTTAGCGTTAAGTTGCAATTGTATCGCATAGCAAAATTCCCGTATGTCATAGGTGCTATTGACTGTACCCATGTGCGCATTCGGTCCCCAGCTGGCAAAAATGCGGAATTATATCGTAATCGCAAAGGATTTTTTTCGTGCAAACTATTCCTGATGCTAAATTAAAAATTAATATGTGCTTGTACTTTTAGACAAGGCTCAATAAAGATTCTGTTTCTTCGTAACTGTAATTTGCACATCCCACACGTTTTTCTTTATTTGTTGAAGCCATTTCATACAATAATTATTACGTCTGATTGATTATAATCAATGTTAAACAGTCTCTGACTTATTCCTAGTATAAGCTATTCCCGTTGAATTGCACGGTATAGCTATCCTGCGTCGTATACCGTTACTTATGCTCTACGCCGATATTGTAAGACGTTTATTCTAGTGTTTATACCAACATTTAGTTATTCTTGGTATACGGAGCGGTATAAACTGTTTTGTAAGATCGGCCCTTAGTATAATAAGTAATTACAATTTAATATTTTTCATTTTAAGGTCGAAAATGTTCAAATGCTCGATAGATATTCAAAAACACCATCACAAGGAACACTTTACTTAACACCAACAAACGTTGTTTTTGTGGATCACGATGGTAAAAAAGAAACTTGGGTAAGATTAATCAAAAATGAATGAGAATTATTTTAATTTAAATTAATTTTTAGATTCTTTATACGCATATGGCAACAGTAGAAAAACTACCGTTAACAACAACCGGGTCGCCTCTTTTTATCCGTTGTAAAACATTTCTTTCCGTAACATTCGTAATTCCAAGGGAAAGAGATTGTCACGATATTTACACTTCGCTACAACTTCTCTCGCAGCCGACGAATATCGAAAAGTTGTACTGTTTTGAGTATAAATTTAGCCCACAAGAGCTGGTTGTAAGCGAAGGGTGGAGATATTTTAATTTACAATCGGAGTTTCAAAGAATGGGTCTTCCAAACGATCAGTGGTGTCTTACTACTTGCAATAAAGATTACGAACTTTGCGATACTTACCCTAAACATTTGGTTGTACCGATTATTGCTAACACAACCACTTTAATGGGGAGTTCTAAGTTTCGTTCGAAGGGTAGACTTCCAGTTTTAACTTATTTGCATCATAACAAAGCCAGTATTTGTCGATGTAGCCAACCTTTAAGCGGATTTAGCGCGAGATGCGTTGAAGACGAGAAATTATTGAATAATATTTTAAAAACTAATCCTAACGCTAATTATATGTATGTTGTTGATACAAGACCGAAGGTAAATTTTTTATTTAAAAAATCATTAAGAATTAATATTTTTTTTAAAGATTAATGCAATGGCAAATAGAGCAACGGGAAAAGGTTACGAAAATGAGGCTAATTATGAAAACATTAAATTTCATTTTTTGGGTATTGAAAATATTCATGTGATGCGAAGTAGTATTGCAAAGATAATGGAGAGTGAGTATATATAATTTTTTTTAACTCGTTTTTAATTTATAACAAATTTCTGAATTAGCTTGTGAACAAAAAAATCCAACAATGAATAGTTTTATTAGTGGAATAGAATCGAGTAGTTGGTTACGCCATGTAAAATCAATTTTGGACACTTCTTGGTTTATTGCTCAAGCTATAGAAGAAGGAATAAGCGTTGTCGTTCATTGTTCAGACGGATGGGATAGGACGGCACAAGTTTGCTCGTTAGCCTGTTTATTATTGGATCCTTATTACAGGACAATAGCCGGGTATCAAGCGTTGATAGAAAAGGATTGGTTGGCTTTTGGGCACAAATTTTCTGATCGTTGCGGGCACGTGCAAAGCGAAAGCAAGGAAATATCACCAATTTTCACTCAATTATTAGACGCAACCTGGCAATTGATGCAACAATTTCCTTTATCTTTTCAATTTAACGAAACATTTTTATTTACCCTTCACGATCACGTTCATTCGTCACAATTTGGAACTTTCATTGGAAATTGCGAAAAAGATAGATTAGATTTACGGTATAATATAAATTAAACAAAATCATTTTTAATATAAAATTTTTTTTTATAGTTTATCAGAAAGATCTTATTCTTTATGGGGATACATGGCTAAATATATGAATGAATATATTAACCCCTTATATGTTGCTGATGAAACACCTGGAACTATGAAACCAATTTTATGCCCACAAAATATTAAGTAAATAAAATATTTAGTTTAGAGATGGGCCAACTCGATTTATCAAACCGGGTTAACTCGATTTGATGTTATTTCAAGTCAATTATGCTTTGCGTGATCACCAGCCGCCGCGGCGCGCCGTCTTGCCGATCGAACCGGATTTTATTCGAGTTATAAGTCGGCGTACAGAAATACAAGGAAATCGAATATAGTGTATGTGTGTATATAGTGTTTTAGTGTACGTGATTGCTAGTGTATGTGATTAGCTGGAGAAGTAAAATGCAAAATATGTTCGGAAACTTTTCTGGAAACACAAGCATTAAAAAAAAAGACGACACACCCAAAAATGTGAACACACGAAGAAGACGGCAGATAGTATAGATGTGTTTTGGTGAACTACGACTTCTACGACTAAAAGTACGCAGTCCTCCAACTTGACATCTTCGTTAAGTCAAACTGAACATAACATTTAAAAATTGACTCAGATGTTGGAAGAAAAGTATAACATTGAGTCTACAACTCATAAGGAAAAATTGCAGGATGTTGAACATATTGCTTTGACATCATTTTATAGAAGAAACAAAATTGCAATTAATAGCTATTTCTAAATTCAGAAATACAAGATAATCATACAGCTGAAAATATAGCAAATGTTGTTCAACAATTATTGGACTAGTGGCAGATAAGTTCTAAAATAGTGACTAAAGTTACAGATAATGCAGCTTCAATGAAAAAAGTAGTTAGCGAAACTGTAAGTAAGCAAAACCATTTCTGTATAGCCCACACTATTAATCTTGCTGTGAAAGACTGTATAGAAAAAAATAGAATTAGTAACAAATAAATGCCATGCAGAAGCAAATGAATTTGAATTAATCAAATTAAAGCAAGATGTTCCTACTAAAGCTCAAGGTTCCGCTTTCTGCTACTTTATCACCTCCACCGAATCTGGATTCTGAAGAGTGGTTATTTGGTGAAGACGTAATTGCTTTCTTAGATCCATTTGAAAAGGTGACTGCAATTCATCACTATCATCTGTTATACTTCTTATATTCGGTCTACGACATACCATTAATAGTAAAACTCCAATGACACAGACAAGCAAGCACTTACAAAGAACTCTTGATGTTGTAATAGAGACGCTACTTGGGGTTGATGAGATTAATAGAACAGGAGCAAAAGCTACTTTTTTGATCCGCAATATATAAAAAAGGCACTTAGTTCAGAAAGCAATGCTAATAATGCGCAAATGTGGATAATAAATGAACTAAACGACTACTTATCAACGGAAAGCTTGAACTCAACCGACCAAACTTTTACATCTACTGTTTTTGGGGCTGCTTCTACTGTTACTATTGAAGATGATATTTGGGGTGTTATAGACCGAAAAATAGCAGAAATAGAGGATACTTTAATTAATAATTGGTGATATTTCCACAAGGATCCTTCAAGAAATTAATTTTATAGCGAATTTTGAAAATTGCAACATCGAAAATTTGATCAAAACTTCAAATATTGTTTTCTCAAAAACTAAAAGTTATTTTTCAAAACGTGTTGGTTCATTGGAAAAAGGACACTTTTATTAACACTTTGGGAAATTTTCATACTCATATTCCAAGAACTGGATTTTATACGAATTTTTAAAACTTAATCGGCGAAAATTGCAAAATTCGAAAAAATTGTCGATTATTTCAAAAATTTATTTCTCAAGAACTAAAAGTGATTTTTCAAAACGGCTTGTTGCATTAAAAAGAGGATACTTTAATTAATAATTGGTGATATTTCCACAAGGATCCTTCAAGAAATTAATTTTATAGCGAATTTTGAAAATTGCAACATCGAAAATTTTATCAAAACTTCAAATATTGTTTACTCAAAAATTAAAAATTATTTTTCAAAACGGTTTGGTTCACTGGAAAGAGAACACTTTTATTAACATTTTAGGAAATTTTCATACTCATATTCCAAGAAATGGATTTTATATGAATTTTTAAAACTTAATCGGCGAAAATTGCAAAATTCGAAAAAAATGTCGATTATTTCAAACATTTATTTCTCAAGAACTAAAAGTGATTTTTCAAAACGGCTTCTTGCATTAAAAAGAGGATACTATAATTAATAATTGTTGATATTTCCACAAGGATCCATCAAGAAATTAATTTTATAGCGAATTTTGAAAATTATCGATAAAAATTGCAACATCGAAAATTTTATCAAAACTTTAAATATTGTTTTCTCAAAAAGTAAAAGCTATTTTTCAAAATGGGTTGGTTCATTGGAAAGAGCACACTTTTATTAACATTTTGGGAAATTTTTATACTCATATTCCAAGAACTGGATTTTATACGAATTTTTAAACTTAATCGGCGAAAATTGCAAAACTCGAAAAAATTGTCGATTATTTCAAAAATTTATTTCTCAAGAACTGAAAGTGATTTTTCAAAACGGCTTTTTGCGTTAAAAAGGGGATACTTTAATTAATAATTGGTGATATTTCCACAAGGATCCTTCAAGAAATTAATTTTATAGCGAATTTTGAAAATTATCGATAAAAATTGCAACATCGAAAATTTTATCAAAACTTCAAATATTGTTTTCTCAAAAACTAAAAGTTATTTTTCAAAACGAGTTGGTTCATTGGAAACAGGACACTTTTATTAACATTTTGGAAAATTTTCATACTCATATTCCAAGAACTGGATTTTATACGAATTTTTAAAATTTAATCGGCGAAAATTGCAAAATTCGAAAAAATTGTCGATTATTTCAAAAATTTATTTCTCAAGAACTGAAAGTGATTTTTCAAAACGGCTTTTTGCGTTAAAAATGGGATACTTTAATTAATAATTGGTGATATTTCCACAAGGATCCTTCAAGAAATTAATTTTGTAGCGAATTTTGAAAATTATCGATGAAAATTGCAATTCCTTTATTTTTTGCTCCAAAGATCTTACGTATTCTCGACGGTCCTCACGCATATGTGTTTTACAGACGGACATATCTTGTTCGATAAAAGGAGTTATTGGTTCGTCTAGATAATTTGTGGTAATGCTTTTTTTGTTTAAGCATTCGTTTTAAGATAGAGGAGTACCACAAAGGATGATGCTTGATGACCCGTTGATTTTTGGAACATACGCATCCAAGACACTATATAATGTTGTATAGAAAACATCACAGGAGACTTCAACTGATGATAAAGACAGCAAGTAATTCCAATCAATATTCAACATTGCACTGTATAGGTCAGGCAAGTTAGCTCTTTTGAAGCAACAACGGGCGTCTCGATATATGTCTTGAACCGTTGAAAACTGAGGTGCAGGCATATTTAGAGTTCCCAACAAAGCTGGATGATAATTGTCTTCGCGAATCAGAGTAAAATCGGAGTGTATCACGTTAAGATTTATGTGTGATGAAGCAAGAATCAGATCGAGTAAATGATATCACTCACGTTGTTCAATTGTTCAAGATTATTAAAACTAAGAAAGTTACGAAGGGTAGCAGCTCGTTCATCGTTTATGATAGTAAATGATGGAATATTAAAGTCTCCCAGGATCAAAGTATCTAATGACATAATGACCATACACTTGTCCGGGTGTGCCAGGCGGGATGTAGCAAACAACAACATTCATAACATATTTTGACTTTTTAAATTCAACTTTTGCACCTACCAAATCAATTAATTCAACTGAGCAAGAGGTCACCACAACTTTTGAAACAGCAACATCACTATCGATGGCCAATAATACTCCGCCACCTCACATCTCAAAACATCGTATCTGTTGGGGAAAAGCTCTTGATCAAGAACTGTTTCTTTGAGTTATGTCTCACTAAGCGTGATAATATCGAAATCTGAAGCATTAACTGATGTGAAAAAGTTTTGATATTTAAACCACGAGTATCTGGTAGTATAGCGCATACTCTGTCGGTTGGGAGGCAGCTAGTTTTTTCTTTTGACAATTTGAGGATGTCCGTTAAGGAATTGTAAGCGCAAGTCCTTTTCACCATTCTCAATACAAGACTTCAACTCGGTGCGCATTTTACGCTCAAACTCTAATAATAATAGAAATGAATGTGATGATGAATTACAAGCGAAAAGACGATATTAGGTAACTATCCGTCCGGATTTTAAAAAATGGCCGGATACCGGATAGTTGCCGGATATCCGTTCCACCACTAGCAGAAACCATCGAGAAGTCCAACTCCACTACAACTTGTTCAACAGCTACGATGGTAAAACTATATATTACCATACATAGACAGAAAACAAGCTATCTAAAATAGCGCATAAATACCTCTGCATGCCAGCGACTTCGGTGCCATCTGAAAGACTGCTTTCTGAAGCGGGTATTTTATGTAATGATCAAAGAAACCGACTAGCACCCAAAAAACTTAATCAAATACTGTTTCTCAATACTCTGTATAAAAAATTATTCTTGTAATTCAACTTTGAATTAGTGTAGATTCGTTAACATATATTCTTTTCTGAATTATAGTAAGTATTTATTTATGTTTAATAATATGTCCGACACTACCTAAAAAATACCATAATGTGAGTCAAAGAACACAATATTGACTTAGAATTTACAAATTTTAGATTTTTGCTACCAACTCAGTTTGGGTAACTCGGTTTGGCGAAAACCCGAGTTGGCCCATCGCTAATTTAGTTTTTAAGGCTTGCATGGCCGGAATCTTTCGGATTAAGCCATCCAAAGTGTTTGATGTTTCGGCTGTTATGTTGTGTATGTAATTTCCACAACTCAGACTTTTATTATAAGTCCATAGGCATTCACAACCGGTGTTATTAGTATAATTTCTAGTTTTAGTTTTATTTCAAGCTTTTGTACTTTTAACATCGTTAGAACAATCGTTATGTCCAATTTTTCACGTTCCAGTTGGCGAAACGCTGGAAAAATGCCTATATATGTATAAGCTTAACCCAAAAGTGTTTAGTTCTAGTTTTAATTGTAAGTAATTTCACAAAAAAAAATATTTATTTTAGATTTTGGAGAGGAATGTATTGTAGATATGAAAACGGTGTTCATCCAAGAGAACCATTAGGAGACCTCCTCTTAGCAACATGTAACCACAGCCACGCTTTAGAAGATCATTTACAATATCTCAAAAAGAAAATATCAACGCTTAAAAATGTTTTATCAAGACCGTTTGAAAAAGAACGAAAACGTAACCAACCAATAAAGTGGGATAATCGTAACTTAGTCGATAATAAATATCTATATGAAACAAGTATGCGTGAATTACAAGCGTCAGATGACAATCATCCCTTAAAAATTGATGAGGTTGTATCAAAAAAATCCCCGGATAACGATAATTTTGTTACGTTTGGGGTTGAGGAAATCACGAAAGAGTTTGATTCGGTGGCTATCGATTGGAAAACTATAAGAAATGTGAGCGAATGTGGCTGTTCGACCCAATTTGATCATTTTAGGCGGAAATATCACTGTAGAAAATGCGGGGATGTTTTTTGTACGAGATGTAACGATAAACAAATTGTATTGCCAGGTTATTTTGGGCATAAACCCGTTCCGGTTTGTAGACCTTGTTATGATAATATTCAAGGAAATACTATAGAAGCAGTTGAATAAAAAAAAAAATATTCTAAGTTTTACGGAATGTTTTTTTATAAGTTTTGGTATTTACACATTTACTTTAAATGTTATGGTAGTATTTATTTGTGGTTTATTTTTTCTATTATACAAAAAAGTAGTGTATTATTAAAGAAACATTCCTTTCTTATAGAGGCTGTTCTTAGAGAGAGTGATTAATTCCAGAAAATAGATAGAATTGATGCTGAGCTCAGAAACAAATTTATGAAATAAATTAATATTCAACATAACAGATTTTTTTTTTCATTATGAAATATTCCTTATAAATTGTGTAATATAAAATGCAATTTAAAACATAACCTCAATATCCCACGTTTTGTATATATATATATATATATTATATTCGATAACGAAAAATTTTAAAAAAGAAGTACTTATTATCAACTTACCGATAACTCTCAGCGATTCAATACACAATATAACAAGGTTAATCTTAAATCGTACGATTTTCATACAAGTTTTTCACGTTTTTATCAACACTATCGTTTATATTTACCGCCTTATAAGTGAGTTAATTTGATTGCCTATAATCTTAATTTAAACTACTATTTTTTTATTTTAGACAAGAGCGAAATCTTTAATGAAGTTCATACAAACACCATTGTTGACTTATAATTTATTAAAAATAAAACCGTTCCTCAACTTTCCCCATGCAACCATAGGTGAAAATTTTACAAAATTTTAATTAGTTTAATAATAATTTTAAACTTTCAATATTGCTCCAAATTTTATTCAAGATTTTAGTAACAATTATAAATTTCCATTTTATATAAATAGTAATATAGAAGATTAGGTGAACAAAAAACTTTGTTTTTGAGATGGATAAATTTTATTTTCGGCTCAACCGGTTTCAACTATTTTTAGTCATCTTCAGGAGCTTTAGCCATGTCAATTTTACTTTTAATTTTCAAAATCTGGATTCATCTTCTTATTTATAATCGTTTTTTTAAATTCTTTGTTGTTAATTATTGTCAAAAATGTTTCTAATTTTGTGTTACACCTTCTTTTTAAGTTCTTTCAAAAAGATGATGATAGACACCCAGAAAGAAGTTTCTGTCAGTATCAAGAACAAAACATACATAACGTTGGCAGAAGACTAGATACTGCTTCTAAAAAACTAAATACTGCTTTCTGAAGACTAGATACTGCTCTGGAAGATTAAATACTGCTTTCTGAAGACTAGATACTGCCGACCGGTCGAAATACAGCGTCTGGAACACTAAATACTGCTTTCTGAAGACTAGATACTGTTGACAGGTCTAAATACTGCAAAAGAAAGATAAGATATTGTTGGAGAGAACATACATAACTTTGGCAGAAGACTAGATACTGCTTCTAGAAGACTAAATACTGCTTTCTGAAGACTAGATACTGCCGACAGGTCTAAATACAGCGTCTGGAACATTAAATACTGCTTTCTGAAGACTAGATACTGCTCTGGAAGATTAAATACTGCTTTCTGAAGACTAGATACTGCTCTGGAAGATTAAATACTGCTTTCTGAAGACTAGATACTGCTCTGGAAGATGAAATACTGCTTTCTGAAGACTAGATACTGTCGACAGGTTGAAATACAGCGTCTGGAACACTAAATACTGCTTTCTGAAGACTAAAATTGCTTTGTAGAGACTAAATACTGCTTTCTGAAGACTAACTGCTGCTGACAGGTCTAAATACTGCAAAAGAAAGATAAGATATTGTTGGAGAAAACATACATAACTTTGGCAGAAGACTAGATATTGCTTCTAGAAGACTAAATACTGCTTTCTGAAGACTAGATACAGCCGACAGGTGTAAATACAGCGTCTGGAACACTAAATACTGCTTTCTGAAGACTAGATACTGCTCTGGAAGATTAAATACTGCTTTCTGAAGACTAGATACTGCTCTGGAAGATTAAATACTGCTTTCTGAAGACTAGATACTGCTCTGGAAGATTAAATACTGCTTTCTGAAGACTAGATACTTCCGACAGGTGGAAATACAGCGTCTGGAACATTAAACACTGCTTTCTAAAGACTAAAATTGCTTTGTGGAGACTAAATACTGCTTTCTGAAGACTAGATACTGCTGACAGGTCTAAATACTGCAAAAGAACGATAAGATATTGTTAGAGAAAACATATATAACTTTGGCAGAAGACTAGATACTGCTTTTAAAAGACTAAATACTGCTTTCTGAAGACTAGATACTGCCGACAGGTCTAAATACAGCGTCTGGAACACTAAATACTGCTTTCTAAAGACTAAAATTGCTTTGTGGACACTAAATACTGCTTTCTGAAGACTAGATACTGCTGACAGGTCTAAATACTGCAAAAGAACGATAAGATATTGTTAGAGAAAACATATATAACTTTGGCAGAAGACTAGATACTGCTTCTAAAAGACAAAATACTGCTTTCTGAAGACTAGATACTTCCGACAGGTGGAAATACAGCGTCTGGAACATTAAACACTGCTTTCTAAAGACTAAAATTGCTTTGTGGAGACTAAATACTGCTTTCTGAAGACTAGATACTGCTGACAGGTCTAAATACTGCAAAAGAACGATAAGATATTGTTAGAGAAAACATATATAACTTTGGCAGAAGACTAGATACTGCTTCTAAAAGACAAAATACTGCTTTCTGAAGACTAGATACTTCCGACAGGTGGAAATACAGCGTCTGGAACATTAAACACTGCTTTCTAAAGACTAAAATTGCTTTGTGGAGACTAAATACTGCTTTCTGAAGACTAGATACTGCTGACAGGTCTAAATACTGCAAAAGAACGATAAGATATTGTTAGAGAAAACATATATAACTTTGGCAGAAGACTAGATACTGCTTCTAAAAGACAAAATACTGCTTTCTGAAGACTAGATACTTCCGACAGGTGGAAATACAGCGTCTGGAACATTAAACACTGCTTTCTAAAGACTAAAATTGCTTTGTGGAGACTAAATACTGCTTTCTGAAGACTAGATACTGCTGACAGGTCTAAATACTGCAAAAGAACGATAAGATATTGTTAGAGAAAACATATATAACTTTGGCAGAAGACTAGATACTGCTTCTAAAAGACAAAATACTGCTTTCTGAAGACTAGATACTTCCGACAGGTGGAAATACAGCGTCTGGAACATTAAACACTGCTTTCTAAAGACTAAAATTGCTTTGTGGAGACTAAATACTGCTTTCTGAAGACTAGATACTGCTGACAGGTCTAAATACTGCAAAAGAACGATAAGATATTGTTAGAGAAAACATATATAACTTTGGCAGAAGACTAGATACTGCTTCTAAAAGACAAAATACTGCTTTCTGAAGACTAGATACTTCCGACAGGTGGAAATACAGCGTCTGGAACATTAAACACTGCTTTCTAAAGACTAAAATTGCTTTGTGGAGACTAAATACTGCTTTCTGAAGACTAGATACTGCTGACAGGTCTAAATACTGCAAAAGAACGATAAGATATTGTTAGAGAAAACATATATAACTTTGGCAGAAGACTAGATACTGCTTCTAAAAGACTAAATACTGCTTTCTGAAGACTAGATACTGCCGACAGGTCTAAATACAGCGTCTGGAACACTAAATACTGCTTTCTAAAGACTAAAATTGCTTTGTGGACACTAAATACTGCTTTCTGAACGCTAGATACTGCTCACAGGTCTAAATGCTGCAAAACAAAGATAAGATATTGTTGGAGAAAACATACATAACTTTGGCAGAAGACTAGATACTGCTTCTAGAAGACTAAATACTGCTTTCTGAAGACTAGATACTGCCGACAGGTCTAGATACAGCGTCTGGAACACTAAATACTGCTTTCTAAAGACTAAAATTGCTTTGTGGAGACTAAATACTGCTTTCTGACGACTAGATACTTCCGACAGGTGGAAATACAGCGTCTGGAATATTAAACACCGCTTTCTAAAGACTAAAATTGCTTTGAGGAGACTAAATACTGCTTTCTGAAGACTAACTACTGCTGACAGGTCTAAATACTGCAAAAGAAAGATAAGATATTGTTGGAGAAAACATACATAACTTTGGCAGAAGACTAGATACTGCTTCTAGAAGACTAAATACTGCTTTCTGAAGACTAGATACTGCTGACAGGTCTAAATACTGCAAAAGAAAGATAAGATATTGTTGGAGAAAACATACATAACTTTGGCAGAAGACTAGATACTGCTTCTAGAAGACTAGATACTGCTTTCTGAAGACTAGATACTGCCGACGCGACGGGTCTAAATACAGCGTCTGGAACACTAAATACTGCTTTCTAAAGACTAAAATTGCGTTGTGGAGACTAAATACTGCTTTCTGAAGACTAACTACTGCTGACAGGTCTAAATACTGCAAAAGAAAGATAAGATATTGTTGGAAAAAACATACATAACTTTGGCAGAAGACTAGATACTGCTTCTAGAAGACTAAATACTGCTTTCTGAAGACTAGATACTGCCGACAGGTCTAAATACAGCGCCTGGAACACTAAATACTACTTTCTGAAGACTAACTACTGCAAAAGAAAGATAAGATATTGTTGGGGAAAACATTAAAAAGCATTAAAAACATTAAAAAACCCCCGGTAGCGGGAGGTGCACTCCTTGCACCCCCCGGTAGCGCCGCCTCTGAGTATAGTTTAATTTGGCGATATTTCTAATGCCTCTTCTTTGTATACTAAATATTCTTTTATTAATAGCGGCGTGTCCCCAGGCAAGTAGTCCGTAACTAAGATAACTCTGAAAAAGTGCAAAATAACCGGTGCGCAATACCTCCGTAGAAGAAAATTCAAAAAGACGTCTTAACAAAAAGGCTGTGGAGCTTAAACGAGAAGCTAAAGTTTAGCCATGAAAACTCCAGGTAAGTCCGGGGTCAACATGCACGTCCAGAAATCTGAAACTATCATCAGAATCCAAACTTTTATCTGTGTGCTTTAGTGAAAAGGTCATTGATACTGTTTTATCATTATTCAACGTAAGCTGATTACTTGTAAACCAATGTCTAGCCGAAATGATCATTAAATTATTATTTTCGATGCTTTAGATGAATGTTTATTTAACAAACTGACGTTTCTAGAAATTTTTATTCAAATCTTTATAAATAATCAAAAAATTTTCTTCAAAAACAGTTTCCTTACATTTTGATAATTATTATTACAGCAAACGTTTCATAGATGGCGTTAAAAATTAATTTTTAATTCAATTAAAAACCTCATAAAAAAGACGACAAACTATGCGGAATTCTCGCTTAATGAGATTTTTTTTTCAAAGCAGTGTTTGTAAAAGTCAAGACGATAACGGTATATATACGGTTCGCCGATCGTCATTTCGGCGAACCAGTTAAAAAGCGACCTTTCGCGGCCGACCGACCGGACCTAAACTAAAAAAAATACTTTACAATAAAAAAAAACGAACGACCCGTACCGTATTGTTTTAACGATCCATCGAACGGCTTGAACCAACATCCGTTCCTTCTTCGTATACGTCAATCTATCGCTCCACTTATTTACGGCCACTTATATTTCTCTCCTTTCGTACGTACGCCACTGGATACTTTCAGTGTGGCGCGGCGTGAAGTTAGTCGCGATCTTGAAGACTTCGAGACAAGCTCCGGGGAAATCTGGCCGCGTCCACAATTGGGCGCCGCGATTTTCGAAAAACGTGCGCCAACATTCATGTGCGTGCGCGTTAAACGACGACGACGACGTTTTGTGGCGTTTTTCGACCTTGTTTAGTCCCTCTTTGGCGATCTACACGACCAGTTTCTTTTATACACACGAAAACGCACGTGGTAATTTCAATTTCATTTTAATTTTTTTTCAAGGCTGTTTATAATCGTAAATTAGAAAAGTTTGTATTGAATGCGCAGTTTCTTTTTTAACTTCTTTGGTGCGCCGATTTTGAGTGTGGTGTTTGTTTAAAATGATTTTTTTTTGGAAATTCTCTTCGTTTAGTTAAAGGTAAGGAATTATTTTCTTTTATCCAGGTTATTTTATTTAGCCATCTGAGAATCTGGCGAATCTCAACGTTCCAACTTTGTGATGTGAAATTTGAGCTGAGCATAAACAATTTTGTTTGACATTGAACAGATCCTCAACATATCTATTTTTATCGTTTAATATTCTCCTTTATACATATACATATATATATATATACCTAGTGATCATGAATTTTGTTTTTTTGTAAACATCTCGTGTATTGAAACCAAAAATATGAACACCACTGGATTTATAAACGTGATAACCTTGTGGTAGTATTGGTAACTCACGCAATGTAAAACTGTTATAAATCAACACCTACATCAATAATGTTGGGACATAAATTAGATTGTATGTAAAATTAATTTGATAGAATTTTTCGAGGACTTTATGTTGTTTGTTGCAATATGGGAAGTATCTCACAATTTCTCAGGCAATTTCCTGCGATGTAAAAGAAATTGCATCATAGGCTGGCGGAATGCGCGAAATTAACAATAAGCGATCAAAAAGCCTTCTGGCGTTGAAGGAAGGCGGAACAGGTAGCAAGGTAACTAATTAAGAGGCGCAGTTATGTTTTAAATTGCTGCGTTATTTTAAATAAAATATTCTTGTGAAATCTTAGTGCGGATCTAATTTCATGGTTATTATCCGAGAATTCTGTGATAATTACGAAAGAACATTTAATTTTTTTTTAATATTGATCCCATATATTTTTCTAAAAGGCATTGCGTACATCTCGTTTCAGTTGAGACGTGTTTACCGAGAAGTTTTACGGCTTCGTTCGTGAACTAATGCAATTAAAGTGGAGCCGCGATTTACGATGATTGCGGATCGATGTGTGACGGTGTCTGTATTTGGCCGTGGAAGCAATTGAAACGGACGTACTCTGTGTGTGTATGTGTAAAGCATCCCACATGGTGTGGAGAATAAGCTCAGAGGCACGGCACATGACTAATTCAACTCTATAAATATTAAAACACAATACTCTCTTCCGGAGTGAAACAGATTTAGGACCACATCTTACTCAAAACTTTTCTTTTCAAAATCCGTTTATATCTCGAAATCTATTTGGCATAAATATGGAAATAACTTAATTACGTCTTCCGGAATTGCAACAATTAACTCGGAAGTCCAAAACAAAAGGTGACCCTGAAATTTTCGCTTATCTTTTTGGATCTTTGCTAATAAACGAAGACTTTTGCGTAGATTTGGGGGAGATATACACAATTTTCCATTCACACGATGTTGTATTACGCACCAACTGGCGCACGCGATGCTCAACTTACAAAATTATAACGAAACTTCCGAACCATTACATAATTTTATATTTACATATTCCCCAATTTGTGCCTCTTCAAGGTTCTTCTTATTAAATACTTAATATAAAGAGTTTCATTCATTCATCCATTCATGGAAGTAAACTAGTAGTTCTTTAAACTGGTTATGATTCATTCGGATAAATATAAATGAAAATTATTATTTATACATATAAGTTTTCCATTTATTGGCTAAGCCCATATTGGCTCACCATACCAGAAGAAGATAGGAAAAGCTTGTTGGTATGTGTCAAAATTGTGCTAATCCATTAAATATGTCTTCAGGATATATGGCAAAGGTAAAAAAATTTTAAAAATACCAAAGGAGATGTTTTGCAGAAAATGCAAAAAATTTTGAATAAGGAATACAGTGATTGGTCTCAATCAAAACTGGTCTAAGGTATTAAAAACATCTATGGGATACTTAACTAGGATGATCGAGTTAAAAAATGATGATTATGTTGTTATTTTGCAATGTTTCTAAGATACCAGAAAATAAAAAGGGTTGTTGGTGTGTGTCAAAACTATTTCAATCGATTGGAAACATTTTCTTGGTACTTAACAAGGACGAGTACACTAGTGGTGGGCATTTTTTTAAATCTGGCTGAATATTAAAAACTTATTACTTAGTACTCCACCATTCACAGGAATTTTTAGGTGTTGGACATTACAGATAATAATCGAGTTCAACCCCAATAGGACTTTTTTCATTGAATATAAAAATTTTTTTTCGAATTTTGCAATTTTCACCGATTAAGTTTTAAAAATTCGTATAAAATCCATTTCTTGGAATATGAGTATGAAAATATCCCTAAATGTTAATAAAAGTGTCCTCTTTCCAATGAACCAACCCGTTTTGAAAAATAACTCTTAGTTTTTGAGAAAATAGTATTTGAAGTTTTGATCAAATTTTCGATGTTGCAATTTTCATCGATCATTTTTAAAATTCGCTATAGAATTAATTTCTTGAAGGATCCTTGTGGAAATGTCACCAATTATTAATTAAAGTATCCTCTTTTTAATGCAAAAAGTCGTTTTGAAAAATCACTTTTAGTTCTTGAGAAATAAATTTTTGAAATAATCGCCAATTTTTTCGAATTTTGCAATTTTCACCGATTAAGATTTAAAAATTCGTATAAAATCCATATCTTGGACTATGAGTATGAAAATATCCCTAAATGTTAATAAAAGTGTCTTTCCAATGAACCAACACGTTTTGAAAAATAACTTTTAATTTTTGAGAAAACAATATTTGAAGTTTTGATAAAATTTTCAATGTTGCAATTTTTATCAACAATTTTCAAAATTCGCTATAAAATTAATTTCTTGAAGAATCCTTGTGGAAATATCACCAATTATTAATTAAAGTATCCTCTTTTTAATGCAAAAAGCCGTTTTGAAAAATCACTTTTAGTTCTTAAGAAATAAATTTTTGAAATAATCGACAATTTTTTCAAATTTTTGCAATTTTCGCCTATTAAGATTTAAAAATTCGTATAAAATCCAGTTCTTGGAATATGAGTATAAAAATTTTCCAAAGTGTTAATAAAAGTGTCCTCTTTCCAATGAACCAACCCGTTTTGAAAAATAACTTTTAGTTTTTGAAAAAACAATATTTGAAGTTTTGATAAAATTTTCGATTTTGCAATTTTCATCGATAACTTTCAAAATTCGCTACAAAATTAATTTCATGAAGGATCTTTGTGGAAATATCACCAATTATTAATTAAAGTATCCTCTTTTTAATGCAAAAACCCGTTTTGAAAAATCACCTTCAGTTTTTGAAAAATAAATTTTTGAAGTAATCGACAATTTTTTCGAATTTTGCAATTTTCACCGATTAAGTTTTAAAAATTCGTATAAAATCCATTTCTTGGAATATGAGTATGAAAATTTCCCAAAATGTTAATAAAAGTGTCCTCTTTCCAATGAACCAACCCATTTTGAAAAATAACTTTTAGTTTTTGAGAAAGCAATATTTGAAGTTTTGATATAATTTTCAATGTTGCAATTTTCATCGATAACTTTCAAAATTCACTATAAAATTAATTTCATGAAGGATCTTTGTGAAAATATCACCAATTATTAATTAAAGAATCCTCTTTTTAATGCAAAAAGCCGTTTTGAAAAATCACTTTTAGTTCTTGAGAAATAAATTTTTGAAATAATCGACAATTTTTTCGAATTTTGCAATTTTCACCGATTAAGTTTTAAAAATTCGTATAAAATCCATTTCTTGGAATATGAGTATGAAAATCAACCAAAATGTTAATAAAAGTGTCCTCTTTCCAATGAACCAACCCGTTTTGAAAAATAACTCTTAGTTTTTGAGAAAATAATAGTTGAAGTTTTGATCAAATTTTCGATGTTGCAATTTTCATCGATAATTTTTAAAATTCGCTATAAAATTAATTTCTTGAAGGATCGTTATGGAAATGTCACCAATTATTAATTAAAGAATCCTCTTTTTAATGCAAAAAGCCGCTTTGAAAAATCGCTTTTAGTTTTTGTGAAATAAAATGTGTCCGTTCCATCACTAGAGTACACTAATATTGATTTAATTCAGATTGCCAACCCCATTACATCATCCTGCCATCGTTTTTGGATCTTCCTCTAACTCTCTGTTCCCGTGATGTCCATTCTACAACCCTCTGTCTTTCTACATTCTTTCCAGATGTTCCAACCATGCTACTCTCTGTGCTTTTATGTGTCATACTCTGCATCATCCATGAGCTAGTCCAACTCGTGTGGCTTTCCATAATATCTAGCGCAAGATCCATCTTTCAAAGACTTAATTTATTTGCATCTCCTGTCGAGATGGTTCATGCTTCATATTTTCCTCGATTTTTTGACATTATTGGTTTCGATTAGCCTGGATTGTTAGTTATAAGTCCTGCTATGAAGGCTTCAAACCCTGATCCTGCGATAACTGGAAACCACGAGTTGGTAAACTTCAAGCATTTAAATAGTACCAGAATCAGGAATCTTGAAGTCAATACACTGAGTGTTTGATACAAGTATATATTTGGGAAGAGATTACAGAGTTTGAGAAAAAAATTATGCAAAAAAAATTTTGTTGTAAATGATTCAAAAAATAAATACCATAAGTATACTAAAGAAATTAAAATTCTTTGCCTTCACTCTTACGTTTCATAAATATTGAACGGTGACAGAGCAAATTTGCAGCCAGTTTGCCCACGAAACAAATGTTTGTAAAACGACTTGCAAACGATGAATATTCGTTCGCCGGAGTTATTGTTTTCTCTTTCGGTTCGTTTCGTGTTCCTCGTCTTAACCGTGTAAGGTCGAAATGTAAATAGGCTCCACGTCGTGGCAGACGTCTAAATATACAAGAATCCTTCCAGCTAAAAATCAAGTCCGGCCCCGAACCCCATGAATTGCACAAATATTCCTTTTCCATCTCCGTCTTTCTGCGCGTACGGTCTCTGTAAATGCCAACATCGTTAAATAATTAGATTTTTTTTTTATTAGTGCTAGTCAAGGTTTTTTTGGGAAGTCGGTGAAAATCGAGTTTGATTACATCCGATATCCTTGAAAGGAGCGTTGTACTTTCGATATTTTTGGCTAGGTATTAAGCGACTTTTTGTGCTCTTTTGTCCTTATTGAGGTTATAGAACCGTAACGTGGTATTAAAAGTTTAAATTAGATTTTGTATGTTTATTATGTTCGTGTTTGAAAAGTCTTTACGAAAATTGCTTAGAAACGTGGTATGTTTGGGTAAATACCCAGTATGATTTTAATCTGCGGTTTAGCACTTCCTGTATGTAGCCAAATCGTTTTATAATCTCTTGTTAAAGATCGTGTAAATTACAAGTAATTTTTTTTCGGCGATTATTAAAGGTTATAACACAGATGTCTCATTTTGAGTTGTGGTGCTTGAGAATTCTTCATAAAAAGCTGTTGTACAGTTGCGTATCCATCAAGGCGTAATGTGTGCAAAATCCTTATATAGACAAATGTCCCGTCCGGTATATTTATGTCTGTACGGGTGTCCCGTCGATACGGCAGAAGCTTACACGTGTCCTCGACCGCTAACGCACTCTCCTAACGCTAGCATTTCTGCTATGGTTTATGTGCGCGGCTCGGTCTTAGAATGAAATTCTCGGTAAAATGGCAAAACTGACCGAGACATCGATACGTTACGCAGGCGAAGGCGAACCGGAAAACTAACAGTTAAAGATATTCGGATTCTTGGGAAATTCTTTGTTTTCCGTTACTTAGATTGATGGCACCGTCCTCTCTCCACCATAATGCGGTAATAATAACAGAAGTTGGCAGACGACCGGAATACAAGATATTTTCACACAATACAATGTCAAAATTATGATTGATTTATGGAGAAAAAATTTTCGCAGATTTTTCGCAGTTATAGAAAAGAATTCTGCCTATACAAGAGGAGAGATGGAAATATCTTGAGAGGTTAGTGTCTTCCCATTCAACTTTTTGTTAGTCCTCAACCGTGTGACCGTTATTACGTTATTACCGAGATAATTCTTAAACCTCTGCGACCATAGCAACGATATCTACTTTCTTAGCTCATATCTTCCTTATTAGTAGAGATGCACCACTTGAAAGCTTGAATCTTTCTCTATCTAAAACCGGGGTTTCGTCTCTTAAGTTGATATTAAGATCAATAAAAAATGAAGAACATTGCTTTGTACTTAAAATAGCTCAAAATTACCAAACTTCAAGGCCTTGTGCAATTATTATAAAACCGAATTTTAAAATACTGTTATCACAGTCGGAAAGAGCGCTTCTTCAACTATCTTAATCTGGGTTTTCGTCGGTCAATATCTATCGGCGTCATGCTTAAATCACTCTTAATATCCATCCCTACACGCAGAAACGCTTAAATACTCTTCCTCTAAAGATCTTTCTTATTTGATAAGGGGGAAAACTATAGAAGTATATCGAAAATTTTCTGTTCTTTCTAATGGTGTATAATGGCGATCAAGCGCTTGCAGAAGTACATTTTTGGCCAAAACTGCTAAATTCATACGTTTTAGCCATTATTAAACCTTGTCCGGGTCCGTAACTTTCTTATATGACCAGGAGAAAACTCTAGAACCATATTTATCTTATCGAAAATTTCCTGCTCTTTCTAGTAGTGTATAACACTCGGTGATCAAGCGCTTGCACAAGTACATTTTTGGCCAAAAACTGCTCAATTCATACGTCTTAACCATTTTTAAAGCTTGTCCGGGTCGGCAACTTTGTTATATGACCAGGAGAAAACTCTAGAACTATATCTATCTTATCGAAAATTTCCTGCTCTTTCTAATGGTGTATAACACTCGGCGATCAAGCGCTTGCACTAGTACATTTTTGGCCAAAAACTGTTAAATTCATACCTCTTAGCTATTTTTAAACCTTGTTCCGGCGACAACTTTCTTATATGAGCAGGAGAAAACTCTAGAACTATATTTATCTTATCGGAAATTTCCTGCTCTTTCTAGTGGTGTATAACACTCGGTGATCAAGCGCTTGCACAACTACATTTTTGGCCAAAAACTGCTCAATTCATACGTCTTAACCATTTTTAAAGCTTGTCTGGGTCGGTAACTTTGTTATATGACCAGGAGAAAACTCTAGAACTATATCTATCTTATCGGAAATTTCCTGCTCTTTCTAGTGGTGTATAACACGCGGCGATCACGCGCTTGCACAAGTACATTTTTGGCCAAAAACTGTTAAATTCATACCTGTTAGCTATTTTTAAACCTTGTTCCGGCGATAACTTTCTTATATGAGCAGGAGAAAACTCTAGAACCATATTTATCTTATCGAAAATTTCCTGCTCTTTCTAGTGGTGTATAACACTCGGTGATCAAGCGCTTGCACAAGTACATTTTTAGCCAAAAACTACTCAATTCATACGTCTTAACCATTTTTAAAGCTTGTCCGGGTCGGTAACTTTCTTATATGACCAGGAGAAAACTCTAGAACTATATCTATCTTATCGAAAATTTCCTGCTCTTTCTAGTGGTGTATAACACTCGGTGATCAAGCGCTTGCACAAGTACATTTTTGGCCAAAAACTGCTCAATTCATACGTCTTACCCATTTTTAAAGCTTGTCCGGGTCGGCAACTTTGTTATATGACCAGGAGAAAACTCTAGAACTATATCTATCTTATCGGAAATTTCCTGCTCTTTCTAGTGGTGTATAACACGCGGTGATCAAGCGCTTGCACATGTACATTTTTGGCCAAAAACTGCTCAATTCATACGTCTTAACCATTTTTAAAGCTTGTCCGGGTCGGTAACTTTCTTATATGACCAGGAGAAAACTCTAGAACTATATCTATCTTATCGGAAATTTCCTGCTCTTTCTAGTGGTGTATAACACTCGGTGATCAAGCGCTTGCACAACTACATTTTTGGCCAAAAACTGCTCAATTCATACGTCTTAACCATTTTTAAAGCTTGTCTGGGTCGGTAACTTTGTTATATGACCAGGAGAAAACTCTAGAACTATATCTATCTTATCGAAAATTTTCTGCTCGTTCTAGTGGTCTATAACACGCGGTGATCACGCGCTTGCACAAGTACATTTTTGGCCAAAAACTGTTAAATTCATACCTGTTAGCTATTTTTAAACCTTGTTCCGGCGATAACTTTCTTATATGAGCAGGAGAAAACTCTAGAACCATATTTATCTTATCGAAAATTTCCTGCTCTTTCTAGTGGTGTATAACACTCGGTGATCAAGCGCTTGCACAAGTACATTTTTGGCCAAAAACTGCTCAATTCATACGTCTTACCCATTTTTAAAGCTTGTCCGGGTCGGCAACTTTGTTATATGACCAGGAGAAAACTCTAGAACTATATCTATCTTATCGGAAATTTCCTGCTCTTTCTAGTGGTGTATAACACTCGGCGATCAAGCGCTTGCACAAGTACATTTTTGGCCAAAAACTGCTCAATTCATACGTCTTAACCATTTTTAAAGCTTGACCGGGTCGGTAACTTTCTTATATGACCAGGAGAAAACTCTAGAACTATATCTATCTTATCGGAAATTTCCTGCTCTTTCTAGTGGTCTATAACACGCGGTGATCACGCGCTTGCACAAGTACATTTTTTGCCAAAAACTGCTCAATTCATACGTCTTACCCATTTTTAAAGCTTGTCCGGGTCGGCAACTTTGTTATATGACCAGGAGAAAACTCTAGAACTATATCTATCTTATCGGAAATTTCCTGCTCTTTCTAGTGGTGTATAACACTCGGTGATCAAGCGCTTGCACAAGTACATTTTTGGCCAAAAACTGCTCAATTCATACGTCTTACCCATTTTTAAAGCTTGTCCGGGTCGGCAACTTTGTTATATGACCAGGAGAAAACTCTAGAACTATATCTATCTTATCGGAAATTTCCTGCTCTTTCTAGTGGTGTATAACACTCGGCGATCAAGCGCTTGCACAAGTACATTTTTGGCCAAAAACTGCTCAATTCATACGTCTTAACCATTTTTAAAGCTTGACCGGGTCGGTAACTTTCTTATATGACCAGGAGAAAACTCTAGAACTATATCTATCTTATCGAAAATTTCCTGCTCTTTCTAATGGTGTATAACACTCGGCGATCAAGCGCTTGTACAAGTACATTTTTGGCCAAAAATTGCTAAATTCATACGTTTTAGCCATTTTGAAACCTTGTTCGGGTCGATAACTTTCTTATATGACCAGGAGAAAACTCTAGAACTATATCTATCTTATCGGAAATTTCCTACTCTTTCCAGTGGTGTATAACACACAGTGTTGTTAAATACCCGGGTATTTATTTTCAAGGGTAAATTTCCTAGATATATACCCGGGGGTATTTACCCAAGATGGGTATTTAGAGGTATTCATAAAATTTAATTTAAATTGAGTTGAGGGCAGTTTTGCCAGAACTTCAACAATGCAGAGTCGATATACCAAACTTATTTATAACATCTACAATAATGCTACAATTATGGTACAATTGCATGAAAGTACTGAAGAGAGTAGAAGTAGTAAAGTAGAATTTAAAAGTAGTAATTTGCGCTACGCGGACGATATAGTTCTTGATAGCCTTGGAGAGATTAAACTAATGCTGAACGACTTGAAGGAGGTGTGTGCAAGAGTCGGGCTAAATATCAACGAGGAGAAATTAAAATTTGTGATAAATTGTGTTCCCAGATCTAACATCAACATTGGGGATAATGAGATTGAGAGGGTTGACAGTATACCTATGCATATCTTGGCTTGAGGTTCGTGTATCAAGAGATAATCAAACAAGCGAACTAAACAGAAGTATCACACTCGTATGGGCAGTCTACGGGAAACTTAGAGACATCTTCAAGAGAAAAGGACAAGAAAGGCTTTCAATCAATGCGTGTTTCCGGTTATGACATAAGCCTCCGAAACTTTAACATTAACAGTAGCCACTGCCAGGAGGGTCCAAGTAACGCAAAGATAGATGGAGAGGTCGATCCTGGGTCGTACTCTGAGGGACTACATACGAAAAGAAGACCTATGAAGAAGAACTGGCGTAACTGATGTGGTCAACATTGTGGCAAAGCTTAAGAGCAGTGGTCAAAACGGTTGCTTGAGTGGAGACCGCGAGCGAACAGACGAAGTAGACGTTAAAAGAATGACCAACAATTGGATTCAGACAGCAAAGAATAGAATCGAATGAAACAGAATAAGGGAGGTTTATGTAACAATGGACCCAGAGGGCTGCTTGATGATAATAATCATAATAACTTGATCTAATCTAAATTACGACAGATTCGTTTAATGATAATGCGTCTTTGATTGTTGACAATTCCTCGTCTTCAAGATATAAAAATACCCACTGTTTGGGTATTTACCCTGGGCTGGGGTAAATACCCGGATAAATACCCATTTTAGAAATACCTACCCACCGGGTATTTACCCAGCGCCCATGGTAATAACGCGTTTGCAAAACACGTTTTGCGCCAAAAACTACTAACGTTGTGGATTTTTCTGTTTCTAGTTAAGTCTCATGTGTGACAGGGTTTGTCACGACGACCTGTGTCAAAATCGGTATGAACGGCTTATGGATCCCAAAAATCCCCCATTTTTATTACGGAATATGAAAGAATTTTTTTTTCTGAATCTAGTACATTCAATATTAATACTGGTTACATAACAAAATTTTCGAGAAATATTACTTTAAAGTTTAATTACTTCAAATTTATGGTAACCATACTAAAGCCATGAGTAACTATGGTAACCAATTATTTTAAACAATTTCCTGACTGTCAAAAATTGATTTAGTAGCTGTGGTGGCGCGCCATCTTGTTGGAATAAGTGCCGTTGGAATTGAGTTGGGTCAAGAATTTAAACATCTTTTTCCAGTTTCCTCAAATCTTTTGCGGACTTTCTTGGTTAATTTGGATTTAGGTAACCCAATACTGACAATTTTGTCTATTGACTTGTTCACTTAATGTGAAACATAAAAAAAAACTTAATATCATCGTTGCAAAAACTACTTTTCATTGCTCATGAATGAGGTTTACTTTATAGGAATGATACTTTGCGGGTTTTAAAATTTTCAGAACCGTTGATTTACTAATGTCCAAATTAGACCCAATACCCCTTATAGTAACATGAGGGTTTTCTTGCCCAGCCAAAACCTCGTTTTGTAGAATCTCCACTGAAACATTCTCACCATACTTTGGCTAATGAGTTGGCGATCAGGACATGTGGTATTACAGAGGTCAACTACTTACTAAATCAGTTTTTGACACTTGGAAAATTGTTTAAAATAATTGGTTACTATAGCTACTCATGGCTACTGCTATTTTTACCATGTCAACAAATTTGAGGCAGTAAAACTTTAAATTATTATTGACTACTATAAATACTAGATTCAGAAAAGAACCCTCTTTCATGTTCCGTAATAAAAATGGGGGATTGCCATTTGAAAAAGAAAACAATGACGTTTAATTTAAAATCTAATAGTATATCTACTAGTAACTCTACTAGTATGGGATGTAATCACAAAGTGTCCTGATTTTTTAGCGTATAATACGCTGGTGAGGGAAAAAAGTGGGGGAAATTAACACCATTAAAAAGAGCAGAAAATTTTCGATAAGATAGATATGGTTCTAGAGTTTTCTCCTGCTCATATAAGAAAGTTATCGCTGGAACAAGGTTTAAAAAAGGCTAGTAGTGTAAGAATGCCGGTTCTAGACCAGAAATTAATCCTGCCAATCCTGCGGTGACGTCACGTCTCAATGTATTAATTATAGGAAGCGGTGCCAACTGAAATTTGGGGGGAAAAAATTAGGTTGGTACTAAAAGTAACTAGAGATCTAGGGACTTTTTTATGAAAATGGCGTCACCTAGATTTGAGTATGGTGGATAAATAAAACACAAATTTAATAAATAAAAATTAATATATTTATTTTAAAACACAATTAGATAGAAAAAGATTCTCTAATAATAAGCAAGATATCTAAGAAGTAGATAGGTAAAAGTTTGTTGCTATCGTCGCACGGGTAATTCTTAAACCTACATTCTCCTCGTCTAAAAATAGCTCATAAATTTATCTACAAAGAAATTTTTTTTAGATAACTTTGTGATCCATCTTAATCGGGATATCCCTATAATTATTAGTTGCGCTTTAGCACCAGATGGAGAGCACCAAGCAAAGCGGGAGGATAATTGGCGCGCCCAAGCAAGCATCATGCATCATCTTCGTGGATTCGTGAATGCGATAAGGTCGGATTTCACCCGGTCACGTCTGATCCGGCATTTCGCGGCAATTTCCCCAGAGCTGGGACAGTTTAAACGGCCACGTCTGTAAAAAATCCATTGGACGCCGAAATCCGAACAAAGGCTACGTCGTCGTAATGGCGCCGCGGTCATTATTCAAACCAATGATTACGGTAATTGGTCGGACCCACGTCTTTCCCAATGCAAATACGCCTCCGATTCCCATGGCGAGTTTTTCTTCGTCGCTTTCGCTTCGTTACCGTTGCGTATAGGAAAAGAAGTCCTTGAAAAAAATGATTAACTCCCACATAAACTTATCCCTACTAAAAACACTTGTCAAAATTATTATTAAAAAACAAGTGGCCAATTTTAATTTGTCAAAGAAAACGTGATGACGTTTCACGTCAGATGCATACATCAAAAAATAATTTTTTGTTAATAATTAGTAATGAAGGTAGGCGTCTTTTTGGCAACCTACCTAATATATCTAACAATATCTGTGCATGCTGACGGATCTGATCCCCAATGTTCAGGGGTGCCAATGAACGGGGAAGTTGGCAAATCAAAAGCATCAAGTATCGCCCAAAAAGCCGCTCAAGAAGCTAAAGCGGCACAAGAAGCTCAAATGGTGGCTGGCCAACAAGCAGCTCACCAAGTTAAAGAACAATTAGCCGAAAAAGCTTTGGAGGCCGCCGAAGCAGCCGAAGCGGCTTTAGCAGGTAAACAAGCGGTCGTTGAACAATTACAAAACGAAGTACACGAAGCCGAAGAAGTTGAAAGAGAAGAAAGTAACAGCCTCCAACAAGGACAAGCCTTTTTAAACGCTGCCCTTCAATCGGCTCAAGAATCACAAGCGCAAGTAAAACTGTTAACAAACGCTTTACAAGTAGCTCAAGCCAACGCTGCTAACGCCGAACAAGCAGCTCAAGGAGCACAACAAGAAATTGGCGAAAAAGAACAATTATTAGAAGCGGCCAAAAATCACGAGGAAGCTTTAATGAGACAACTCCAATCAGCAAAAGCTGATTTGGCCAACACTAAGAAAGCCGCTGCTAAAGCAGCGTGTGCGGCACACGAAGCTAAAGAGAATGCAATGAGAAATAAAAGAAATGCAATTAGGAAGAAACGGGAATTGCGGGAAGCTTTATTAGATTTTCACAGCACCAGATTGGAAGCTGCTAAACTCGCTTTAACCGCACATAGAATCAAGAGAAGCGCCATCGATGATAGGATAAAATTAAATCAAAAGCGTCGCAAATAGTTTTTTTATTTGTGGATATATTCTTAAATGTAATGTATAAGATATATTTATTTTTTTATGATTTACTATGTACGCTAATACAATATAAATAAATAATTAAACGATAACACAATTTTCCAAACTTAACGAAATCGTTAAACAAATTTGCATTTGTAGGGCGATGTTTATTCATCACAACTACTCGCATAATACCGGTATCAAGCAGCGTTCGCTGCCATTCATGGGGATATAATTCACCGCAACGCAGAGAATATCACTACTAACATTACCATAATCGCCAACTTGATTGCGCACGGCTGCTACCAGACCACGCCGGATCACCTGTATCGAGTTTAATGGGAATTTTTAGAACGCCAAACCGAGCTCACACTATTTACATTAAGCGGTCGCATTAATCTTACTTTGGGTATGATTAAAATTAACGCGTTTTAATCGCCCGCGACCATCTGTTTCGCGTATTCGCATTTTCCGCTGTTACGGCATTAGATAAGTAACTGTTTCGCTAAGCTTCTTTTTTGCTGTCCGGGAAGACTCTCGCAATTGAGTAGCTTGCTGATCGTAAAAACGGTATGAAATTTTATTACTCGATCGTAAACTATAGCTATGTTTTGAACGGATTAAAAAACCTTAGTAATGCGATCATTGGACTTAAGGTTCAATTTAACATCTGAGAACCGTTTCATAACTTAACCAAGTCTTTTAATTACGATTATTTCATGTATTTATAAGTAAAATTTTAATGTGAATTAAATAAACATGTGGTGGTTGTAACGTTTCGGGCATAAGTGACCTTGATTAAACTTATAGCCAATTTTATTTGATTTAGTCAAGGTCACTTGCGGCCGAGATTTTACAAAAACTCGTCAATGTATACTAATGTCTCGAATAGTTTATCGTGATAATGTACGTTTTCATCGGAATAAGTTTATTAATATATTATACCAAAGGTGGTCAACAAATTGTAGCGCCTCGGCTAAATCTGTGGTGGAAATGTATGATGTTACCTAAATAAGCCAAGGTCACTTGCAGCCGAGGCTTTACATTTAGTACTATTTGACTCCAATGGTGACCAAAACGTTATTTCATGTATTTATAAGTAAAATTTTAATGTTAATTAAGTAAACATGTGGTGGTTGTAACGTCTCGGGCATAAGTGACCTTGATTAAACTTATAGCCAATTACATTTGATTCAGTCAAGGTCACTTGCGGCCGAGATTTTACAAAAACTCGTCAATGTATACTAATGTCTCGAATAATTTATCGTGATAATGTACGTTTTCATCGGAATAAGTTTATTAATATATTATACCAAAAGTGGTCAACAAATTGTAGCGCCTCGGCTAAATCTGTGGTGGAAATGTATGATGTTGCCTAAATAAGCCAAGGTCACTTGCAGCCGAGGCTTTACATTTAGTACTATTTGACTCCAATAGTGACCAAAACGTTATTTCATGTATTTATAAGTAAAATTTTAATGTTAATTAAGTAAACATGTGGTGGTTGTAACGTCTCGGGCATAAGTGACCTTGATTAAACTTATAGCCAATTACATTTGATTCAGTCAAGGTCACTTGCGGCCGAGATTTTACAAAAACTCGTCAATGTATACTAATGTCTCGAATAATTTATCGTGATAATGTACGTTTTCATCGGGATAAGTTAATTAATAATATATTATACCAAAGGTGGTCAATGAATTGTAGCGCCTCGGCTAAATCTGTGGTGGAAATGTAAGATGCTGCCTAAATAAGACAAGGTCGCTTGCAGCCGAGGCTTTACATTTAGTACTATTTGACTCCAATGGTGACCAAAACGTTATTTCATGTATTTATAAGTAAAATTTTAATGTTAATTAAATAAACATGTGATGGTTGTAACGTTTCGGCCATAAGTGACCTTGATTAAACTTACAGCCAATTTCATTTGATTCAGTCAAGGTCACCTGCGGCCAAGATTTTACAAAAACTCGTCAATGTATTCCAATGTCTCAAATAATTTATCGTGATAATGTACGGAATAAGTTAATTAATAATAGGTTTGTTCGAGCAGAGAATTAGGTATTAGTTTGTGACAAATTAGTGCATTCATGAATGCGCATGCGCACGTAACGATTAATTGCGAACTAGTACGATATTTGTCACAGCTCGAACAGTAAAAATATGAAAACATTGTATTAAACATTGTATATGGCCATTGTATTACTTCGTCTGATAGGTTGCTTATAAAATACCCTGTTCGCTGGATTACAGTTTGTAGGGAACTTATACTAATATTAAATCTATCAGCTACATCTCGGAAAGAAGCCGTCTGATGTCCAGCAAACCACAGAAATATTAATATATGTTGTTTTTCTGTTAATTTTCCATTTCTTCCGGCTTGATAATTATAATACTGGCTGGCTTTAAATCGATTTGCTAGATCTTCAGCAACTACTCTACTCAAACGAAAATGTTCCATACATTTTGAGTCGCTATACTGTTGTACTGTTATTTCGAAGTACTCTTCATTTTTTGGCCTTATTCGCACTGGTGTATCAAGTAATTCACCTTCTAGGTCATCATCACTTGACTCAAAATTTACTAAAGGCACATCTTTACTTGACGACGAAATATCGGACATGATTATTTATACTCTGATTTATACTAGGTACTTAAGAACGTGTTAACAACAATTACAGATTAATAAAGCGAATATTGTGTTTACAAATATAAATCGATTGTGTCGCCCTCTCGACGTGGTACGTTTATTACCAACAAACTCGCAAAGTATCCACTGCGCATGACAGTACACAATCCGTCAACAATTTTTCGAAAGTCAGCAAATTGTAAAAACTATAC
This sequence comes from Onthophagus taurus, assembly GCF_036711975.1. NCBI lineage: Eukaryota > Metazoa > Arthropoda > Insecta > Coleoptera > Scarabaeidae > Onthophagus > Onthophagus taurus. Next base: position 31,319,526 of record NC_091976.1, read on the forward strand.
CCAACCAGTACCCAACTAATCCTAAATTCTGATCGAACACACGACTGGTAGTCGAAAAAGTCAGAATTCGGGATTTATTTACTGCTCGAACACCGTCACCATACTGCGCATGCGTCTCCCAATTTGCAGATTGGTTTTGCCGCTGCTCGAACAAACCTAATATATTGCACCAAAAGTGGTCAACAAATTGTAGCGCCTCGGCTAAATCTGTGGTGGAAATGTATGATGTTGCCTAAATAAGCCAAGGTCACTTGCAGCCGAGGCTTTACATTTAGTACTATTTGACTCCAATGGTGACCAAAATGTTCCAACGCCTTGGTTAACATATCGTAAAAATGTACGTTTTTACTGAAATAAGCCGATGTAGCTTGCGGCCGAGGCTCTACAATTAATTCCATATGAACCCAAGAGTAGTCAATACATAGCACCGCTTCATTTAAACCTGTGGTGATTCCGTTCAATAGATTGAGTAGAGTGCAGTTTCGTTTGGGGATCTTACCACTGGTATCTATACAGACAACGGTAAGGCCTGGAGGTTTTGGAAAAAAATCCTTATAAGCAAAGTGGGCAAGAGAATTAGCTGGAAATTATTTTGGAGTTTGTAATTCGCCCGGTAGGGGACGTAACTGCCATAGAGAAACATAAAATTCCCGCTATCTCAGAAAGTCAGATTTATTGAAAGATGAATGAAGCATCTTTCAACAAACTGGTGTAAACTTGCATAATATGCATTCTTGGATCGAGCAAAACCCACAGTGCTTTCACTCCTTTATCTATGAGGTAGACTAAACGACCTGACTTTTCAAGAAAATCCAATAACCAGGGAAAATATGACATTATTAAATGCCCTACATTTTTAAATAGCAACCTCTGTAGAGTTTTACCTTATTTTAAAGTAATGAAAAAAGAAACGCAACCCCATAAACCAAAACCCTATATCTTAATTCTTTCAAGAATTATGAGGGGTTGACTACCAAATGGGAAAATAAAATGTTTTCATGCTTTTTTGCACTTTTATTACGATTTTTATCACAAATGTTCAAATTGTCAACCTTCTTCGGTCTCGCAATAACCCAAACGCTCATAGATGGAATTTTGAACCATCAGGAGCATATTCCAAGTGATATTGGTGGTTCTTCAAGTATGCGATTTTCCAAGTCATTGATTGATTCTGGTTTTGTTGCATACACTCTACTTTTCAAAAATCCCCAAAAGAAAAAATCGAGTGGTGTTAGATCAGGAGATCGTGGTGGCCACTCAATGTCACCTCTACTACCAATCCAACGGTTTGGAAACGTACGGTTTAAAAAGTCTCGGACTGCGCTACTAAAATGTGGAGGACTACCATCTTGTTGGAACCACTTATTGTCAATACCACACGGCACGTACTCTTGGAACCACTTGATTTTCTAACAGATGCAGATATCTGTCTCCGTCCAAATTTCCATTAATAAGAAATGGACCAATTACATTCTCTCCCATAATACCAGCCCATACATTAATTTTCTGCGATCTCTGAGTTTTCGTTGCTCCAATAACGACAATTGTGCCTATTAACCTTACCATTCAAGTAGAAAGTAGCTTCATCAGAGAAAACAAGGTTCACAAGAAAATTTTTGTCAACATCACATTTTTCACAGAATTTCAACCTTCTTTCGAAGTCACCTTCGTTCAATTACCATTTTCCCATTTGGTAGTCAACCCCTCATAATTCTTGAAAGAATTAAGATATCGGGTTTTGGTTTATGGGGTTGTGTTTCTTTTTCCATTAGCTTTGAAATAAGGTAAAACTCGATAGGGGTTGCCATTTAAAAATCAAGGGTTGATCATCTCATAAAAAACTCTACATTGCATAAAAGTCCTAAACTATCTAAAAATGTAGTTTTTATGATTCTTTAGTGATCCGTCCCGAGAGTTTTGGGAAGCCCTGTATAAATGCATTGAGGTTTATGGAAAACATTTCGAACATTTGTGAGCTATTTTTGCCAAAAATTGAAGTAATTCTAAGTGTTTTGGTTTATTTTGTTTTATTATCATTATTCCGTTGGCTTTTAAACACGCCTCAAAAGTAGTTTACTAGTAACTGGTTCAAAGTTCTAAGATTGCAGAAAGTATGAAGAAAGGTTCTAGGTAATAACTTTTTTGTCCTCTCTTATTTGTTTGCTAAGCTAACTTGATCCGATTAAGATATACGATTTTTTAACATTTTCTTCTATAATTCGAGAATGGATGGAGATATCTATATAGATGCGGTTTTCACTAGTAAATAGCAAATTTTATGATGATAAGGTCTGCCAAGATCGCGGTGTCATCTGCGAATGTAGCTGTTAAAGTTTCTGGTACCTGAGGACGGTCGAATGTGTAGAGTAAGTAGTGTTGGGCCAAGCCACTTCTTTGAGGAACTCCGGCTCGTATTTCATATAGTCGTGAATAAGCGTTTTCGTATTTTACTCTAAAATATCGATCAGAAAGATACGATTTTAATAGTTATTCGTTGATGGTAGTATTTGCTTGTGCAACATCCAGAAATACGGCGGAGCAGACTTTATTTTCTTCCATTGCTATTTCGATAGTATTCGTTATTCTATGCACTTGGTCTATTGTTGCATGTTTATTCCGAAACCCAAATTGATGTGTTGGTATTAGGGCTTTTTCTTCTATGACAGGTTTAGTCTTTTTAATAGTAATTTTTCAAGCAGTTTTAATAGTAAGGGTAATAATGAGATTGGCCTATATGATGGAACATCTGTGGGGAGAAGTATTTCTGTTTAAAAGCAGCATTAATTATGTGCAAAATTATTTAGCATAGTTGTTGGACTGTGTGATGTAAAAGTTTCTTTCAGATGTTCTGCTAACAAATTAAGTCTTAGCCCAATTTCCATTATTATTTCGAATTGGAGGTGTATGTGTTTATGATATTAATTGTAGCGCTACAATTAACACCACTCCGATTCAATTCTGGTAAAGAAGTTGTGACACAAGCGACTTCGGCAAAATCCAGAAAAATATAGGATCCTGACAAATCAAGGTCGTTTGCGGCCGAGCCATTACAATTAATTCCATATCGACCTAATTTAGTTAACATATTCTGCAACGTTTCGGCTGAGTTAACGCTCTTTGCTCAATGAATACCAATCATATTCACTTTCCGCTATAAATTAAGTTGAAATTGCTTGTAGTCATGGTTATTGTAGCGTCTCGGCCGAAAACAAGTTTAGCCAAGGTCACACGAAGCTGAGATGTTGATATGGTATTTATTGTAACATCTTGACTTATTCAATCAAAACTTTACATCATTAGCAGTTTAGCCGAGGTGCTGCAGTATATGTAGCCTAAATATACAATTGCCAGTATGTAATCGACGTGGTATGATAATTTTTTTGTGTAATAAATTTAAAATACGGTAACATTGTGTTCCATCAAGACAAAATTGTAGCTTTGTAATCACGTAATTGCTGTTAAGAATTTTTTCGTGGATCATCATCTTTACGGGAGTCATTAAGAAGGGTAATTTGTGGGTAAATCGGCAGTTTTCATAACGCTTGGACGGCCTGAAAGGGTGACGTAAAGGCAGGTCCGATGTGGTCTCGTGCTCAAAACACTCCGAAAACTTCCTTAAGTCGCCCGAAGAAATCGTACAAGGCCCTGTCTGTACATGATACCCTGTAATTTAATGCCGCCAGCGAAGTGTGCTCTGCGAATCTAAAATTGCATGGATAATATTAAATTTCGCCTCGGCATCAAGTGTCGCGGACCCCTGGTACAAAGCACTGTTGGCTGCCGTTTAATTTAAAAATGTTTCGTATAAGGAGAGCTTTCAAACCCATCTTTAAATTTTTATTTATGAAAATAAATCTAGCAAAATGAAATTATATTGAATTAAACAAGTTTTTTTTATTTGTTTTTAGATGAAAATCCGAAATGGCTTTGGATACAGCAAAACCAATCTTGAGGACGACAGAAGTTGGACAAATCCAATCGATGGTGCCACCGGTATGCAAAGATATATTGTAGTTGCTACTGTATTATTATTGGGCAATTAACAAACTGTCAAGGTTGTCATAAATCACCCCGCCCATTCACTTTTAACCCTGAATGAAACCACTCCATCCCATTGTCTTAGTTGTAAAATTGATGTCTCTCTTAATATGCGGGATGAATAATTCGTTCCTTTGGGTGTGCCCATTGTCTTCGATAAATGTTTCTTCGATTATTTCGAATCAAATTTTCATTATTACCCCCATTTCGTGAGAATTAATTTTCGTCTAATAAATCGTTGTTCGATTAGAGACGAAATCTTTTGGATGCGCCAACTTTTGCCGCCCTCAATGTGTGCAGATTTATGGTGTAATAAGTTTAATGAAAGTCGTAAATCTTTCGATCTAGATGAAGTTTACAGTTTCGTTCGTCAATAATAACGTATTATTATTACGCCAAACCGAGATTTACACAAATCATTTTCGATTCTTTTTCAGTTAGATTAATAAATAACGATAAATCTTTTGGATTATTTTTTTTTCTTTATCGCCGGGGGCATAAATGTAACGGATTTTTCATAACTCCGGAAATCGATTCTTATTAATCGAAAAGATTTTTTTTAATGATACAATCTAAACCACGATTTATCAATTTCTTATCGGCTCCATTTGAAATAGAGGTAGTAATTAAATACCGTTGATACGCGATATGTGCAAAACCAGATAAGAAACAAGTTGGGGATATCGTTTCAAGAAATCAGATCGTGTTCTTGTGACAGGTTCACCACAATAATTAAATAAAAATATTAATAGAGATAAAATTTAAATTTGATCTCGAGAAGGTTCAAGGAGTTAAAAGCCTCTTCTTAGACATCGTTCAATTTAAATTCCAAATCCACCCACCGTAAAGTTTCAAACACCATAACATATGCCAAATGGTATCCCGATCGATTCGTCCACTCGAAGTGAAACCGAACTCGACTCTCACGTCAATTACATCATTACAACCGGACGGCGGGATTCAAAGAGCTTAGATTATGAGCCCACTTGAGTTATCAAGTCTTCGTTGTTGTCGTCCGAAAGGAAACGGGACTTATTCAATGGACACAGTGGACGATTGTCGTGCTTTTCGCCCACTATCCAGACGACAGTATAAAGAAGTATAAAGAAATATTACACCTTAAAACGGATGCGAATCTCATCTGTTTGGTACTCGTATCGGCAGAGTCTAAAAGACGTAGGACGTTTATTTCTACGCGGATATGAAGTCGTTGCTAATGGAACAAAGTGTGGAGGTGTAAAATAGGAGAAGTGAAGGGATTTGAGAAAATATGTTGTTGTAATTTTATTTAAAACGATGACAGAATGTTTTTGGGTTGGTGCAGAATTATTTGGGTCAGTGTGCTTTGTGAGATTATTTTGCATAATCGGATTAAGCTTTTGTGCCGGATAGCAATGTGGATGTTTTTTGTCGGTGGCCATTAGGGAATTAAAAACTTTAAAACTGTACAACATTTCTGTGATTTTAGTTTTAATGAAAATCTAATTTATAACCATAACATGAAAGGTAAAATTGATTTTCTTATGTAGATAAACTCCGTATGGTGTACCGTTGATTTTACCATATGCGAGGCTATTTCAGTGGAAAACCGGGTGCGTTAAGGAATTCTATTGAAGCTATGGGGAATAGATCCGGCGACCGTTCATCGTCTGGACGGGATTTTACGATAATTAGAGTCCCTAAGCGCCCACTTTTGTAAACGATCTCAACCGTATCAGCGACTACGGCAACTAATTGCGAGCTAATGGTGGGATTGGTATCAGAAAATTAGTTGGGACATTTATTTCTCGGTCCCGGAATAATTGACCGCGCGTGCGTTAATGATCGGTTTAATTTATACAGTAATTCGTTTCGATTGCGAACGATCAAACCTTTACAGATTTATATCCCCACAAGAAGAATTATGTCCCTTTTTTATTTATTTCGAAATTTATAACTTTTATATAATTTTGCACACTTTTTTCACAAGAACTTTAAAAAAAAACTTGGGGATGTAATTTAAATGCAACTTTAGACTTATTTAGCATGTACAAAGAAGAGCAAAGATTTGTGGAATATCTGTATTACATTTAGTAAGTTGCTGAAGCTGGTTATCATGTTACAGTGGGTCGGCTTAATCAGTCAAAAGATCTACAACTCAGTGATTAATATCATACAAAAAAGATGGTAAGGTCTTCTATAAGTGCTGTAAGAATAAATCACTAAAAACCGTGGTATGTGTTAATTGTGGAGATGCTTTCCACACTGGTTGTAGAGAAAGAGCGGTTAAAGATGCGAAAACTATAAAACAAGCCTAATTAAGTGCTGGGAGGATGGAACCCAAAAAGCAGAGAAATCGTCCAGTAAGTTGATAAATAGAGAACTTTTATATAAACAAATACTTGAAGCGAAAATTGCTGAAATCGAAGCTAAACTAACTCTATACTTGTATAGACTTAAGAATCACACACAAGAAGACAACATTTTCCCATACCCAAATCCAAGTCCTCTTCATGTAACACTGATTTCCGTCCGATTTCAATTTTATCCGTACTATCAAAAGCTCTTGAACGCTTAGTTTATTTACAAGTCCAAGGATTTCTAGAGAGGTTTAATTTACACAATGAGTTGCAATCGGGTTTTCGCAGTGGGCATAGTACAACTACTGCTCTCATTAAAGTTACTGATGATATTAGGTATGCCTGCGACAACAGATGTGTTACTGTGCTGGTACTGCTCGATTTCAGCAAGGCTTTTGATTCTGTCGACCACAGCCTTCTTTTAGCGTCTCTTTCTGCCTACGGATTCACTCCCCCCTGTGTTTCTTGGTTTCAATCCTACCTTTCCCATCGCTCCTTGTGCGTACGCGCTAACTCTTCAATTTCTTCTGCTTGTGCAATCAAATGTGGTGTTCCTCAGGGCAGTGTATTGGGTCCGTTACTTTTTTCTTTGTTCGTTAATAATGTTACTAATTATATCTCGTGTAATTATCATTTGTATGCCGATAACCTGCAGATATATACTACTACTACTGTTGCTGAATTTCCGGCAGCTATTGTGCGACTTAATAACGATCTATCTAACGTCTTGAACTGGTCTCGGAAATACGGACTTAAGTTGAACTCAGTTAAAACGCAAGCTATTGTGTTTGGAACTCGTCAATTACTTGGTAAGATTAATCCATCTGCCTGCAGTGATCTGATGCTGGATGGTAATGTCATACGGTTTTCTAACACAGTTAAAAATCTTAGAGTCCTTATGGATTCTGCACTGTCTTGGAAACCGCAAATTCAACATGTTTGCAGAAAAGTCTATGCTTGCTTCCACTCTTTAAAAAGACTTCGCTGCTCTCTTCCTCCTGTGGTGCGTCGTAATCTTTGTTACTCTCTTATATTTCCTCACTTCGACTATGCGGACGCGGTTTATCCCGATCTCTCGGTGACTCTTCTGAGTAAATTGCAGCGGCTACAAAATAATTGTATCCGGTTCATATTTGACCTAAATAGATTTGAGCATGTAACGCCGTATCGCAATTACATTCAGATGTTAACCTGTGAGAGACGTAGATCCTTTCGTTTATTAACCATTTTATTTAAAATCCTTCATAACTGCACCCCAAAGTACTTATCAGATAGGTTCCAGCAATTATCAACTCATGAGGTTGCTACTCGTTCACGTTCTGATACTATTCTTACATTTCCCGTTCATAGCACTGAAATTTATCATAGATCATTTACAGTACAGTCGATTGCGCTGTGGAATGGACTGCCTTCTGAAATTCGTAATATTTCTAGAATTACTAATTTTAGACATGTTTTAAAGAGCCACTTGCTTGCCCTTCAACTGGCTGTTTCCTGATTCTTTGTTCTTTGTCTTTCTCTTTTTTTCCTCTCTTCAACTGCTGTCACTTGTTGGCAACTGATATCCGGCAGATTCTTTTAGTTTCTTTTAGTCGCTCTCTATCTCTCTTTTTGTGTCTTTTCTTTATTTTTCCCTTTGTTTTTCTTTTCTTGCTTAATCTTATTTGGTGATGTTAATAATATCTAATTGTCACTACTTGCTATATTCAGCAAATACTATTTTTATTTTTGTTTGTTCTGTTGGGTCATTTGGCAGAGATCGCTTGTGCGATAAAATGATCCATTTGCTGATACTGTTTAAGTTAAGTGTATCTTATGTAATTTTGTATTTTTGTCTGTGGCAATAAATGATAAATAATAATTTAATTATTAAATACATTAAAGCAAAACAAGATTTCAATGATGCATCAATAACTGTAAAAGAAATACTTGGTGATCCACAGCAATTAAAACGATTTGTGGTTTCTGCACCTTTTAGTAAAAAAGACCAACTGTATAATCCCGAATTTTGGCCAGCTCATGTGGGAATTCGAAGATTTGACTTTAAACGACACGAAGAATTTATGAGTACATATAGGGGTAATTTTTTATAAAAAGGCAATCGGTTAACAATATTTTATTAACAGAAAATCTTATAATTTTTCATAACAATATACAATGTCTTCGAAATAAAATCGATGAATTAGAAGTCAATCTAAATACTGCAGGAAGAAAGCTAGATATAATAGCTTTTACTGAACACTGGTTGACGGAAGAGGAAATAGAAGTAATAAGTATTGATGGTTATAAAATGGCATCACAAAATATTCGGTCATGGGGGTTCGTGCATTTTCACTAAAACATCTTTACACTTTGAAGAACTGGAAAACCTGAAAAAACAAAGCAAAGAATTGGTATTGGAATGCTCGGCGATCAAATTAATAAACATTAAAACAATTGTTTTAAGCATTTATACAACAAGTGATAGAAATAGGGTAAAACCTAAGGAATTTTTAGACCAACTTAACATTTTATTAGAAAATATGAAAACGTACCTAACATATTATACGGTAATTGTCTGTGGTGATTTCAACATTAATTTTTTAAGAGGGAGTAACGAGCGGGCTGCTTTTTTGGATATAATTAATGCTCACAATCTCAATCATGTTATAAGAGAACCGACACGAGTAACAAAAAATTCTTCCTCGTTAATTGACAATATATTAACTAATGCTATAAACTTTGAAGCATATAATCTTGATATTTGTATATCTGATCACAAAGCCCAATTAATAGAAATAAAACAAGAGAAAGCTGCAAACAAAAGGAATCCAAGATATAAACTGACCGGCAAAAAAAACCGGCCACTATAAATTTGCCACAAATTCAAAGCTGGCTTTCTCGCGAACCGTGCATTCGATTTTGATGATTCTTTTTTTGATGGATAGGTTGATTCTTCTGTAATAATCCTGCGATAGAAATTTTCGTTCAGATTTTAGTTTTAGCATATACGGGGTGAGAAAAATGAGTAAGACTTTTATTCTCGAAATTTGTAACACCCTGCGGGGTGCAGTTGCTACAGCAGAGGGTATTACCTGGAATCAAACAGTAGCCCAATCTTTTCTGAGCATTTTCTTTTTTTATTCACTCTATTATCTCTGTTACTAACGAAGATGCAGTATTTTAAAGCGATCGCCTGTGAAAACAAGATGAGTGACAATAGTAGCTGATGACCGTTTTATTGTTCTAAGCAATCGTAGAACGACAGCTGTAGAGGCCGCTGCGATATCAGTGAGAGAACCATTCGCTGAAAACTTGCTAGAACTGGTCTGGCTGCAAGAAGGCTGCCGAAGGGCCGAGGCTACTTCCTAGATATCGACGTGCACGTCTTCAATCTGCGCGCTTACATGTGAATTGGGAGATCGAGCAATGGAAGAATGAGTACTGCAATGGAGGTCTTTTTTACGGATGAGTAGTGGTTTTGTCTACTATCACCCGATAGTCAGAAACGAATATGAAGACGTTGAAATGAAAGATTTGTGGACTACACAATTATGAATCAATTGTCCGGTAGGACAGGATGTTAAGGTCCGTTCAATACCCATCTCATCAAGATATTCGCTAACCACACGTGCTACGTGCGGTCGCGCATTGTCATGCATTAGCATGAATCCGTCACCAATGAAATGGTAATAGGGCACGACAGCTTCTTGCAGAATATCTTGGATATAACGGTGGGCATTTAGCGTGCCATTTTCAACAAAGATGAGCGCTATATGCGCTTCCGTCAAAATGCCCGCCCATACCGTGACCGAACCTCCATGGAAAGGTACTCTTTCCGAAATTGTGCAGGTCGCAAACCTTTCATTACGACGTCTCCACACTCGTTCTCGATCATCAGGTGACCGGAGACAAAATCGGGACTCATCAGTGAAGAGCACCTTACTTCGTGTCGGCACGTTTAATGTCGTGTCCGTAGATTTTTTACTGCGCATCCGCTGCGCGCATCATTGAAATAAATGTTACAACAAACTTTTATGTCGATGATAAAGATCACGTACTCATAAGGTAGCAAACGTAGTATGAATGCGCGCAGCGTGTGCGCTGTAGCAAATCTGATTATGCCATATAAGGCAAGTGAGACTACTGATTTACTTTATACTGTGACCTTACCCCATTGTTCCATTTCCCAATTCGTATGTAGGTGTCCAAATTGAAGACGTGCTCGCCGATATCTCTGGAGCAGCCGCTGTCTTTCGGCAGGTCTTCTTGCAGTTAGATCACTTTCAGCAAGTTTTCGACGAATGGTTCTTTACTTACCTCAACCCCGCGCACCATTTGAAGGCGATGCCGACTTTCTACAGCAGTCGTTCTACGATTCCTCAGAGTGTTTAGCACAATAAATCGATCATCAACTGCTGTTGTCACTCGTCTTCTACCGGAACCTTGCCGCCTAGTAAAATTTCCTGTTTCGACATATCGGTTCCAGGCATCCTGAACTGTTTTTCGGGGTATACCCAACGTATGGGCAACGTACCGCCGACTTTTGCCATCTTCAATTAAACTAATAATACCCGCAACATCAGTTATTGACAACAGCATCTTTGACAACTGTCAATTTACTATTCGAAACAACTGACATACGCTACCTAGCGCGCCACCTTATTTTGTATGCTTATTTGTCTTGTTTTCACAGGCGTTCGCTTTAACACACTGCACCTTCGTTAGTAACAGAGATAATAGAGTGAATAAAAAAACAAAATGTTCAGAAAAGATTGGGCTACCGTTTGATTCCAGTTAACACCCTCTGCTGTAGCATCTGCACCCCATAGTGTATTAAAAATTTCGAGAAAAAATGCTTTTCTCATTCTTACACCCCGAATATGCTCAAATTAATATCCGAATAAAAATTTCTATCGCAGGATTATTACAGAAGAATCAACCTTTCGATCAAAAAAGGAATCATCAAAATCGAATGAGTGGTTCGCGAGAAACCCACCTTTGAAATTGTGGCAAAATTTAAGTGGCCGGTTTTTTTTGCCGGTCAGTTTAGAAACTTTTCTGAAGCAAACATAAACCGGTTTAGACAAAATGTTCTATGTGAAAATTTCTCCGATGTATTGAACACCAAGAATCCAGAAGAGGGATTAAGGCTATTATATAATGTATTACACAAATACATGGATAGACATTTTCCTCTAAAATTGAGTGTACAAATTTACCATAACTCTCAATGGATTACTGCTGGTATTAAGATATCTTGTCAAAAGAAGAAGATATTACACAGAAAAATCATAGAAGGATTACTGGATATAACTAGATTATAAGAGTTATTGCAAGGTTCTGATAAAAGTAATAAAAGTGGCGAAGCAACAGTACAACTCAAAAACTATACAAAATGCAAATAATAAAATGAAGGCTGCGCGGAATATGATTCGACCGAAGAAGGGGGTTGGAAACAATACAGTAGAAAATATGAGGAATTACGGGGAAACTAAGAAAGAAACATTAAACAGATTTAATGAATGCTGGAAACGGCCACAAATGCATAACAAACAATAGAGCAAAAGTTTGTGTTTAAAGACAATATATCTACATCCGGTTACACAGACTGAAATTTTTAACACAATAATGTCGTTGAATAATACAAATGCAGTGGGTCTCGATGAAATTCCGGTAAAACTAATAACAGGCGTTGCAGATATTATTAGCGGGCCTCTTATGCACATATGTAATATGAGCATGGAACTTAAACTGAAAAAAGCTATAGTTATGTCTGTATTCAAAAAAGGATGTTACACCCAATTTGAGAACTACAGACCTATTACATTGATATCCAATATTTCTAAAATTTTTGAGAAAGTCATTTCTAGCAGAATTGTTACATTTCTGGAATTAAACAATATTCTCACAGAAAAACAAAATGCATACTTAAAAGGACGCAATACAGAACGTGGCATCTATCAAATGACATCAGAAATAATAAAGAATTTAAATGAGGACGGCAAGAGAGTGGCTGGGTTGTATTTGAATTTGTCAAAGGCTTTTGATTCTCTAGAGACGAGTGTATTAATGGAAAAATTATGAAATATGGATACAAGAGGAACAGCTCAATATTTAATTAATTCTTATCTGGTCGACTAGAACTAGAAACATTCGGGTTTCTAGTTTTCGTCTGAAGATGCACAACTAAACCCGATATTCCAAATAATCCAACTAAGACGTGATAAAATTACAGAAGTAATTTTATATTGTATACATATAGAAATTATTTTATTTTAACAATAACAACAGAAACTTTAATTTCAATGATAACCGATTAGAAATTCAATTAATTTTGCTTAATGAATTGTACACCACAACAAATTTATTCGATAATAATTTATCTCTATTACCTACCAGAAACTAATTAAAATAGAACTAATTAAATTCATTCGTATTATTTAATTATAACTTTCATTATTGATTTAATAAAATAGAATTTGCGATTAATCTTTTTATCGATAACTAAGTCAACTTCTAGCGTAGACTTAAGTTTTAATTGAACGGGTGCATAGGGGTTGTTTTCCTGCAGCAAAACCATTTGGTCAACAGCCATAAACGCGTCGTTTTTGCGAGGCAAAAAAAAAGGGGCCAAGAGTTTGAACCGAGTGTGTTTTATAGGCGCATTCAGCACGTTGAATCGACTTTATAATACATACACGAAGGTTATCGCTTGGTCTCCCAGTTATTCCGTTTCGATTACCAACCCAATCTTTGCCGATATTCGCCGTTTCGACGCACGTGAAATACACATTAGGACCAAATCCACGTTTCGATTCGATTCAAATGTTCTTAATGCGATTTAAAGAGCACGCCGAGTTGCTTTATCATTTTAACTAATGTCGGATATCGCTTGTTTTTTTGCATAAAATGCTGTTTCGTAAAACGAAATGCCAACGAACATCATTTTCTCTGCGTCGACGGTTTTTCTTTTTCGATATATGTGCTGTCGAAACGATCATTCTCTTCGCATCTCACCAATTCGATTGCGACCGGTTTTCTCTTCCTTTAACGAGTGAAAGAAGCGCCGACAATGAGGAGTAATGATGGTGCACGCGGAAACGCAAACTGCGCAACGTACACTCGTTGAAACTCACTTCGTCGATCGACAAATTGTTGCAATTTCGCAACTTGTCGTGCTGTTGAGCTTTATAAAAATATACGGTAACGTTTTCTCTACAATGTGATTATTGTACCGTTCGTTTCCTTATACTTATTTTAATAGTAATTTTAATCTAATTGTAATGAAATTTTTATTCTCTTCTAGTTCAATAAAAATCTTGGACCACAAAATGACCTTTACAATCACAACAATGAAACCTGAGTTCAGATTATAGATTATCAGAATTATTAGATGAAGTTGGGATTGATTAAGACAAGGTTGCTTGCAGCTGAGACACTGCAATATGATAATCAGCTTCAGGTTGATATTAACCACTTAAGCATTTCATGTTTGTAAGAAAAGGTGTCTTAAAAATTAGTAAGCAAACTAAAATTAAGGAAAAAATAAGAAATAAAATTCTTCTTTTTAGTGGTTCAATTTGAAAACACTCCTCCGAATTAAAAATTAGAGTATAGTCTATATTGTTCCATTCTTTGTATGTGTACATTCCATTCTTTCTTCCGTTTATGTGTTAGATTGATATTATCCACTCCACATAATGTTCTTATGCTTCTTGAAATTTTAATTTCCCACTGAACAGTATGCTACAAAAATTAAATTTTTTGAAGTTATATCCTTATTGTTGATTTAATCAAAAAATGTTGTTAACAAAATTTGTTTAGAATTACTTCAGGAACAGTGTTTGTTAATACAATTTTGTGCTAACTTAAAATTTCAATTTCCCTCTGAATAGTATGCTATCAAAATTAATTATCTCAATAATTATTGGTTTTATAAAAAAATGTTTTAAATAAAATTTGTTTCAATTTCGATTTTGAATCAATTATCTTAATAAAAAAATTTTACATCTTTATTAATTAAGCGTCTAAGTGTAATTATGTATAAAAATGGAAAAATTATTATTTTGAGGTTATCTCCTTAATTATTGATTAAATCCAAAAAAAATGTTGACAAAGTTTGGTTAGAATTGTTTCAGGAACAATTTTTGTTAACACAATTTTTTTCTAACTTGAAATTTTAATTTCCCACTGAACAGTATGCTACAAAAATTAATATTTTTGAGGTTATATCCTTATTGTTGATTTAATCAAAAAATGTTGTTAACAAAATTTGTTTAGAATTACTTCATGAACAGTGTTTATTGATACAATTTTTTGCTAACTTGAAATTTTAATTTCCCTCTGAATAGTATGCTATCGAAATTAATTATCTCGATAATTATTGTTTTTATCAAAAAATGTTTTAAATAAAATTTGTTTCAATTTCAATTTTAAATCAATTATCTTAATAAAAAAATTTTACATCTCTATTAATTAAGCGTCTAAGTGTAATTATGTGTAAAAATGGAAAAATTATTATTTTGAGGTTATCTCCTTAATTATTAATTAAATAAAAAAAAAATGTTGACAAAGTTTGTTTAGAATTGTTTCAGGAACAATTTTTGTTAACACAATTTTTTTCTAACTTGAAATTTTAATTTCCCACTGAACAGTATGCTACAAAAATTAATATTTTTGAGGTTATATCATTATTGTTGATTTAATCAAAAAATGTTGTTAACAAAATTTGTTTAGAATTACTTCAGGAACAGTGTTTATTAATACAATTTTTTGCTAACTTAAAATTTTAATTTCCCTCTGAATAGTATGCGATCGAAATTAATTATCTCGATAATTATTGTTTTTATCAAAAAATGTTTTAAATAAAATTTGTTTCAATTTCGATTTTGAATCAATTATCTTAATAAAAAAATTTTACATCTCTATTAATTAAGCGTCTAAGTGTAATTATGTATAAAAATGGAAAAATTATTATTTTGAGGTTATCTCCTTAATTATTGATTAAATCAAAAAAAAATGTTGACAAAGTTTGTTTAGAATTGTTTCAGGAACAATTTTTGTTAACACAATTTTTTTCTAACTTGAAATTCTAATTTCCTACTGAATAGTATGCTACAAAAATTAATATTTTTGAGGTTATATCCTTATTGTTGATTAAATCAAAAAAAGTTTTTAACAAAATTTGTTTAGAATTACTTCAGGAACAGTGTTTGTTAATACAATTTTTTGCTAACTTAAAATTTTAATTTCCCTCTGAATAGTATGCTATCAAAATTAATTATCTTGATAATTATTGTTTTAATCCAAAAATGTTTTAAATAAAATTTGTTTCAATTTCGATTTTGAATTGTTTGTCATTAACGAAGAATAGGCTTTAAGCCTGAGTGGAGAAACAAGAAGAAGAAATTAATTATTATTTTAAAATTTTAAAATTATATTTTTATATTGAAGATTTATAACATTTCAATACGCCACGCGACGCAATTAGCGGATTCGCGTCAGTTGTAAAAGAAATTTAAAAAATACTGATGCTTTTGTGCATCGGACAGGACGCAATTATGTTTTATTACGATGTCTACATCGCACGTTTCGGGTCGAAAACATTTCACGAAATCGACGACATAATAAAACGGTTGAATTTACGACTTGGTGTGGGGTCGTAATCGTTAGGCACGCCCTAATGACTAATTCATAGAGGAGCAGCACCCCATAGCGCCTCTATATTTCACCCCTACGTAACCGATTTCTAATACCCGCGGTGAACGTTATTTCTATATCGATTGCGGCCAGGTAATCTATCCAACTTGGAGGGATAATGTTCTCGATATATTCAAATCAACCTAAATGGCTTTGCGCACCCATGCGGTAGATCTTGATAGCAAGATAAACGATTTAATCGAATTTAATTTATTGATAATCATAATAATTAAACATTTCTTTTTTCTTATAGATGATCGTACGAGTCTTTGGCGATGGAGTTTTGACTGATGTTCCAGTAACGCCAGAAACGACCAGTTCGGATGTTATTGAGTGCTGTAGAGACCCAGGGGATGAATCTTGTGAATTAGTTGCAACGTGTCCTAATCATGGAGGTAAATTCCTTGTATAAAACCTTGTCGTCAAATAACTTTATAAGTAAGAAAAGTTTTAGAATTAAATTCCACATGAAATGAAGTAGTAATGTATTAAATCCGCCGAAAGGTTAAAAAATCTGTCAAAATTTAGGGTACCATCACCCTTAATCAATACCAAATTATTAGTATACCAAATTTGGTTTTTCTAGCTTAATGTATTACAAAGATATTGAACTTTTCAAAAATTTAAGAGCCAACTTTGAAGGCCTATAACTCCTCAGGTGTACAAATTAGTATACAGGTAAATTACGTTAAATCATCTTAATTTAGTGTCCTCTACATATCCCTGCTTTGTGTCGGTTCTTAGTGAATCACCCTGTATAACTCATGTAAAGTCGATAGGAAGTAATTTTGACAGATAGATAACCTCAAAATGATTTTTTTCTCAATTTCTTATTCAAATCCTTATTTATCCGGTTAAGACTATTGAAAATGATAATCTTAGCATAGTAAGAATGGAAAACAGCCGTTCTTTGTGTGATTAATGAAATTTTAGATGAAAATTCATAATCTCAAGATTTCAACATTTTGGGAATTTAGCCATTGAATATAAAAGAAAATGATTAGATGTCTGAAAAGCAATTTAAAGAAGCATTAAAACTACAAGATTTCATACATAAATATAGTTTTTAAAAAGAAATTAAATAATATTTAAACAAATTAAATTAGTGACATTTCAAATGTTAAGGTTGGTAATATTGGAAAATTTTAAAAACGAATTTCAAGTTCATGGAATTGACCAATCAGGGAACAGTATTTTTCGATTTCAACATTAAACAAAGGAAAATTTAAAATTTTAGTGTGATTTTGAACTTGAGGGAGGACGCACGCAAATTTTGTCTCCTCGAACATTATAAACAACGTTTTAGGTTATGTCAAAAGTGATGACATAACCTCAAAAAAAAAGTTATTGGAAGAATATCTCTGATACAAAGAAAAAAGAAATAATAACCTTAATGAAACGTCATTTTGTTCCTGATAATCCCAGAATTCCGTATCATGGACTTCATTATCCTACAACCCTGGTGAAGAAACATCATTTTGGTTCCCATTCCTGATAACCCCTGAAGAGTAAGTGTTATTTTCTTCAGATTTATTCTTGTTAATTTCGTTAACAATTCACTTACCTTCAATACGAAAGATAATTCCCCCATAACTTCTTATTAATTTATTTTTTTTGTGGTTATGTTGTTACTATATAAACAAGTTATTTTTCTCAATTTGATGGAATAATAAAACCACTACTCTTCGTATTAACTTAAATTTAGTTAATTAGTTATCAATTAATCACAGTTAATTCGTTGAATTTTACTTTAAAGATTTGTTTATGAGTTAACTAAAACCGGCTATTACCCTGAATACTCTCACGTTCGTTAAGACTTGACTAGCGACGTTGTCAAGTCTGAATTAAAATTTAAATTGAATTTTTAAAACTAAACAGTTAAATTATTTATTGTTTATTATTTGAGTTTTTAATGAATTTTCTTTTTACATATATGCATAAAACGAATTTAAATACTTTGTCGAAAATTAAATGGTTTAAGTATAGGTCACGGAGAGATGTTGTAACTTCCCAACAAACTGACAGGACAATACGTTACAGTAAACGTGTGTATCCCGACCCGAAATGCGACAAAAGCAACGTAATTACCCGTGTATCCAACAGGAAACTGGCGTGGAACGAGCTGGATCTTCCCAGAGAGAGTAACAAGAGCCACATAAATACCAAACTGTAGCACCGTTAATTCTACGATTGTTATACGGATCCCTTATACGTCTAACCATCAACGTTTTTAAGCACAACACTAATTTTATTTGTAATTCTATTTCATCTTAAGAAAAACTTAAAATAAAAATTTTCCAAGTAATATGGGCTGCCTACTCACTGACGAAACATGGTTTTATAGACTTACTCGGTTCACATCCACAAATTATTCATGGTTTATGCCTCCTAATTCAATTTCTGCGTGTGGAACATGCCACAGCCGATCGTAATAGCGCCGCTTGGTGAAACATTCATGCACCGGCGACTTGCCCCCCGACTTGCCTAGACTCCACTTGGCGTGTGTCATCATTTATTCAAACGGGGAATTAACAATTTCAAATCGATATAGAAGGTATGGTGGAGGTGGTTGTGTGCTTCCCGCACCATCATCGCCATTTTACACGTCAGTTAGTTTTTGTCGCGTGTTTGAACTTGTCTCGTAACAATGATGGTCGTAACGAATAGCGAGACAAAATTTGGGAAAGAGGGCGAAAATAAAAAGGGTGAGTTAATTCTTGAAGGGAATTGTTTCAAATTTAAAAAAAAAATGGTTTAAATTTTTTATTCCCGACATAAAAATCGGAATTGAATTCACTGTTTCGCCGAGCTGGAATAATTTGGCGAAGATTAAATTGTCAGCGAGCTTCGACAATGGTCCACGGCATTTTCATCCTATAGGTCAATTGTGGCGGGGGTTTTTGGGGAAAGCTCGATTTCAGTTGGGTTATTTTTTTTTTCGTCATTGTTGCCAGTACAATTTTCCTATTTCCTGCAAATGGGTTTTTTTAACTTCTTTGTTGATGTTAATTTTATACTCAATGCGCTGCAAATAATGGTGGAGGAGCCGGGTTTAAAATAAATAAAATTAATTCTTTACATTAACTTTATTTAATTTCAGAGCGTCTCCTGCAAGAATCGGAACACCCTTTAGAAATCCTTCAACGATGGGGTTCGGGACGTCTCCTCCTGAGGTATACGGTGCTGAGCAGCAACGGTAAGTCATCGCTTAACCCTTTAAATCCTTTAATAGCTCGACTACTTTAACGCTCCGATCTCGAATTGTCGTTTCACGTTTTACGTCTCCAATTGGGGATTTAATATTTCAAGTCGTTTTGCTAACGTTAAATGGCTTGTAAAACGACCATTTCGATTTGCATGGTGCGAGTACGTCGCTAACGATGAAGGGTCAGACGGTTGGCGGGGTGGCAGTCCTGTCAAGTTTATTGCTTTTAAACGTCTCGCGCCTCGCCGGATATGTGTCTGGGAAAGTTAACGTTCTCCCGAGTCGGTTTCCGACGTGCCCTGTCAAGTGGCGTGACACAATTTTGGTGGTGGTAATTGATAAAGTATGCAACGGATGGTGTTCCTAGTTTCATAGGGTATAGTGCACGTTGCAATCGTGGGCTTCGATGCGCGGAATGTTTATAAAGTACGACCACGTACTTGTTATGCTGTTGCTGTCGACGGCGTATGGAATGTGCTTGGAATTTAGCGTTTGATTAGCTCGAAGGGTTATTGGATATATATCTTGTTATACATTTTAATCAATATTTTTATGTGTACCGGCGCATCCACCATTTTTTAAAAATCATTTTCCAGGAATTTATTTTGTCTTAAAAGGCACAAAATGACTTTAGATATACAACGAGTATACGCACATCTAATTTGGCAATGGCAAAAAAATTTACAAGTCAACCTCACACCTTGTTCTCAATTTTCGTATATTTCTTTATGTGGATTGAATCTTCTGGGAACTTAATGACATGATTTGGGAACAGATACAGATACAGATGATGCATCAACTGATGAAGAAAATGAAGCTTCGTTAGAACAATTGGCAAAGGTGTTCTAAGAGACTCCATGGAAATTTTTAGTATATATCATGACAATGAGAAGGATGAAGTGCTACTGCACAAGACATCAAAAATTACATCTGATGATGATGACGATATGAATATCCCTTTAGCTATGCTCTTCAAGAAAGAATTGAAAAGAATTCCTGAAATGGAGAAATATGCAGCTTTCAAAGGTGTCCACGACTTTCGCGTCACGACAGATGAGCTATATAAATATTTTGCTATATAATATATATAATATTATAACAAATCGTAGACTGTATTGGGAATCTAAGGCTGACACTTCCAACAGTTTGGTGAGTAATAGCATTTCACGTAATAGATTTGAGCTTCTTCACAAATACATACATTTCAATGATAATTCCAATATTGATCCTGGAAACAAACTTTACAAAATTCAGCCACTACTGGATCACGTAAATAATCAGTCATAGAAAATCTTCCAGGCCCTAGGTACATCATTTTCTGTAGATGAAGCAAGAGAACCGTATTATGGGCATCATAGCAAAATAGCAAATTTAGTCCGTATTGTGGAGCTGGTGATAAAATTCAAGGAAAGACTTTGGGCTTTAGTGTATGCGAAAAGCTCTGCTTAGACTATAATATATACCTAAACAAAGCACTGTATATGTGGACAATTTCTTCAACTCGCTGATATTGCAGCATACATTTCAATCATACAACATAAATTGCATTGGCACAATAAGGTCAGATAGAATAAAAAAGCTCCACTGAAGGATTTGAAGAAAGAGACTAGAGGATCAATACATGGTTTAACAGATATAGCTACTCTCTCCACTCTTATGTTGTCGATCCCAGTAAGTAAATATCCCACTCTCCTATAATATCCTTCCCTATCTCCTTGCCCATATATCAGCCTCCTCTCCTTAATTTCCCTCCAGCACTCTCCCAGGATCCTGCAATGCGGTCTTCCTTGTATTTCACTGCTCTTCTCCCAGCCTCCACCCTTACTACACGCACCTTAACCTCATCCCTCACTGCATACCCTGGAGTCTCTCTCGCCAACCCTAGTACCCATATCCATTACCTTGTTTGTACATACTCCAGCAATCTTGTGCAAGCTTCTGCGCCGTCTATGAACAATGCATACAACTTTCTTTCCATTCTTGTTCAACTCCCTATCTGTCAGGTGTTTCAATATGCATATATTGTCAATTGCCCCTCTTCGTCGTTTATTACTGTCCATAGCTTCTTCTTCACTGTCTCTGTCAGCTCCTCATTCTGGATTTCATCCTCTCCTGGCGCTCTTCCCCTTTTCAGTCCCCTCAACACTGCTTCCACTTCTTCCAGTGTGCACCCCTCGTTCTCTCTCTCCCATTCCATTTATATATCTCTGTTGACTTCCTGTCTTCCCTTCCTCATCCTCTTTAAGTTCTAAGCCTCCTTCCTCTTTTTCTTACACTCTTCTTTGTATTTTCTCCTGGCCTCTATATATTTATCTATCCTTACCTCCCCTTTCTGCCACTCTCTCAATTTCGTTCTAGCTTCTCTCTTCACCTCTCTGCATTCCTTATCCCACCATTCGTTCCTTCCCAGTCTAACTTGTCGCCCACTCTCTTCCTTTAACGTCGCCTCCCAACCACCCAATCAGTTCATTCAACCTGTTGCGTCGCCCCCCTCCACCCTCTGACCCCAGTTTGCTAACTTACCCCTATAATGTTGTATCCCCTCTCTCGACCAATCTGCCCAAATGTGTGTCCAATTATGTTCTATTATTTTTCTGTACCTTCTTTTCCTCGCTCCCTTTATGCATACTTCTAGAGGTTGGTGAAAACAAGCACACGCAAATCAAATTTGGTAATGACAAAAAAAAGTTAACTACTATATACCTATTTTTATTTGCACAGAATTTATCAACGCCGAGCTCTTAGCTTCCAAAATCAGAACTTTGCCTTCTCATAATTTTTTTTTCTTAAAATGTGCAGAATGGCATAAGGAACACGACGAGTACACACAAATTAAATTTGGCAATGGTAAAAAAAAGTTTAACGTTTTTGAAATGTTGGGCACATTATGTGTGGTAACCTGACCAAGTGGTTAATAGTCTGTCTTCCTGAAAAAGCAAGTTTGCCATGAACCTTGAATGATGATAAAACAATTTATCTTAATTAAAATATAAATTACACATTAATTTGCGGTTATTACAATTTTAATTAAACCGTTGAAAAATTGTTTTCGTTTCAATTAACAATTCCTAATAACTTACTACATTATTTAAACCCACTTTATTTACATGGCATGGATTACAAAGGGATTTAACAACATGCTCTCTCGTATCAATTTTCGGTACATTTCAAAAAGCTTTAGGGGTGGTTAATCTGGATCGTTTATTCGGCAGATGTCGCGTTGAATACAGAAGCGGAAAACCCATGACTATTCAGTTTTAGTCGTTACGAGGCAGAACCGTCGAGTAAATCCGTATATCTCCCGTAGAATTTCATTTCCCCTCGTGTTTTCCCGGATAAATTTGAGCGAGAATCGTGAGTTATGAGCGGACTTACGGTTGTCTTAACGCGTCACGCGCCTTATAGTAACTAAAGACACTAGGGTGCCCCCTAAGGTCCGATGGAATTTCAAGAAAAATGGATTTAAAGCCTTAAAGATATCAAACTATTTTCTAGACACTTTTATAACAAGACTTTGAGAAATTGAGAGATTTATGATGTTGTTATATCTGAAATAATTATGGTGGATGCGCAGGTAAAATGAAACTTTGACACAATAAGCTCCCAGTTTGTATCATTCTTATTATAGAAATTTGACGAGAACTTCTAAGTCTTTGTCAGTGGGATTAATTCGGTTAGAATTGGCTGGCGTAAGATAACGTTTGAAAAGCGCAATCTCGCGTTTTGCTCACTGAACCAGCTAATTGCACCCGGAAATTGCTTATTTATAACCCAACTTGTTAGGAAGGGAAGCTTATTTCGGACGGTCACAATGTAACGTTAAGTACACGATGGCGATGCTTAACCATTGTGTGAATGTGAAAAACATTTCTCTTTGATGCCTTTTTGTTTTATCTGTGCGTTATAAAGGGATTACATAAAGGGGCTGTTTTAATATCAACGATGGAATGCTCGTCATGTTTCCGAGTAATAAAGCTACACCGAGGTATGGTTTTACGGATTTAAAATTTCATTAATTATGATAAGCGGGAAAATCAATAAATAGCGTGAAATGCGATGGCATATGAGATGAATGGCTTTAAATATCGAGTTTAAACTGGATTGGACGATTTGATGAACTCGTTGTGAGCAATTAATTCGACGAGTCTACTCAGCAAGCATTTCTGGATGCAGTCTCAACATTGAATGACATCAATCGATATTGGAAACTGCCATATAGTTTTCGAGTTTCTAAAGGATTTTGTTGCCGATTGGCTGTAAGCATCTCCTGAGTTCGGGACCATCTCATTATTGTCAAACGGGTTTGGATTAAAGTCTCAACGCGTTAGAGTCGGGATTTGAAATCGAATGAGATTTCTTTCGCACTCGATTAAGTTTAGTAAACTTTTTTTTAGCAAATTTCGTTCGCTTAAAGACACATTAACATAAAATTAAGGTAATTTGCGGTGTTAATATTGTTACTGTATTGTATTGGAACAATGGAAATAAACACAGCTGCTTTATAACCATGAAATCTCGGAGCTGGGACTTTATTCTATTAACCTGGGGAAGTGGGGTTTCCTTTAAACGAGCTAGAGCTAACCCTTCTGCGTCCTCGCCCTAGCAGATGCAATTTATATGGAAATCACGACGGCCTATTTCCCGAAACCTTCCAGAAGCGCGTCGATATTATGCCGAACAAAAATTAATGCCTAAAAAATCCATATATCCCAAAAAATGGTTTTTAATTAAAATAAATTTGTATTGAGTTATTTTTTGAATTCTATTTTATTTAAAGTAAAAAAGTGAACCGTCTGTTATTCGGCTTGATTAACATTTCGCGCCGACCTTTAGTCCTTTTACTGTTCCATCTGCTGCTCCTTCCTGCATTTCCTGCTTCCGTTACGCCTGGTTGAAAAGGTTTTTGTTACCGTTTTCATTCTTCTAAGGCGTTCGAATCCACCGTCTCGAACGAACACCTTTTCTCTTTTCTTAAATAGGACAACCCGTGGGGATGCTATTTCAACCTTAATTTAATTTGGAAGTAGACTATTCCGAGCTTCCCACGCGATTTTCGTAAGTCTTAAACTAATTAAATTGTTATACTTTAAACGAATTTGATTTGAATAGAGTCGGATGCGCCAAGTCGCAGTTCAAATGGCACTCGGTTTCCTGCTAATCAAACTGAACACGAACACAATTAATGGGGTAGAATTGCGATTGTCGAAGTGGAAACGGGGGGGGAAGTGAAGATGTGGGATTTGGTGGTTTTAATAGGAGATCTAATCGCGTTTCCGGACACTAACCTAACGAGATGTGGACTTTAGTTTTGTATTTTTCGCCCGCGCAAAGTGAGGCTTTGCCTCGCAAGGACAGCCGCTGAGAAATGACGTGTCACATTGATTTATTGGAACACGTCGATTCTATCCCTGAAGGCTTGGATTTATTTTGGATGCAACGGAAGAGAAGGTGGTAGAAGGCGTCAACCTGATTAATGACGGTGTATTAGATAAATGTTGTGCAGTTTTAAATTTATATAAAACACTTTTCTAATTTATTTTGAATTTTACAGAATTTATTGCAAGGTCAAACCAAGAATCCTTTTTCAATGCTATATAAAAATGCGACATCGTTTATTAAAACATAGTCTTCTAACCATTTCTCGTGACCACCAACCGAGATCTGTTGAAGCAGAACTGGTCTCTAACCAATTCCGCCGGCGGTTCATAAGAACGGAATGCACCTCGTAGCATTCCTAATTTACATAATGCACTACTTATCCTTATGGTTACAAATTAACGTTTGTTTTCCGACTTATCTCCGGCTTAACGAGCGACACTCCGTTTGCCGTCATCAACCGTCGAAAAGTAGGCTGAAGTGACACTTCCGACGACGAAGAGTGGGTCACGGCGCTAACGATGCCATAAAATCGCCTACAGCCATATGGTGACGAACAACAAATCGAAACGACAATAATGACGTCACTTCTTCACACATCGTTTAAAAAGAAGCTATTACCATTTTGTTACTGTAATAAATAAAAAGAATGTGTGTTACCGTTTCACATCAAGCAAACCGTGGTGGATCACCCATATGGTCGTCATCATGTCATGCGCCGCTGATGTTCAAGGTGAATTGAGGAAACAATATGCAGCAAAGGTCTAACGGTACGCTAAAGTTGAAACGCATTATCTTCGTACATCAGCGAACGTCAAATCGCGTTAAAATGATGAAAAAAAATTGTATAATGTACACGTCGCGTCGTCGTTGAGAATAATTGCTAAAGCATAAATGGAGGTGTTTAACTTGTAATATGTCAATAAGCTTTCAGAACGTACCACATCATTCACATCACAAAGAGACCCACAATACAATGCCCTAAAAGTTTGAGAGACACTGGTAAGGAATAGGCGGCATTCAGAGCCTATAAAGGCCATTTTTATGCGACGCCCCATTGTTCCACGCCAGAACAATAGCCATTAACAATTCAAATGAATTATTGGTGCACCAAAACGCGTACTATAAAACCGATTCTTCTTTTACGAAAACATCTGCACCGTCCTCTCAAAGTCATTTGAACGAGTTAAACCCGCCTAAAAAAGTTTTGCCCTTCATCACCATCCTTAATACCAATTGCCCTGTTAGCAATTTACCAAGATAATAAGTTGAAACGAGGCTGTCGCGTGATACCGGAGCAATTTGTCCAACCATTTGTCAAAGTGACGTTGGAGTGACATGTTACTAATTAACTGGGCCGTATTTTCTAGACCCTTTTTTATAATATGCAAAAACAGAATAAATGAAATAAGCGTAATGATGATGGTAGTCGTAGTAGTTCGAATTTAATGGTTAAGTTATACTCTATTTTTTAATTCGGAGGAGTGTTTTCAAATTGAAGCGCCATAAAGAAGGGTTGCTATTGGTCAGTTTTAAACAAATTACTAAATCTAGTGTTAGTTCTAGTTTTAGTTCAATAAAAATATACAACGTAGTAATATTTTATGAGATAGTTCTAGTGATACTGCTTGTGTAAATCTCTCGAAACTAGCATTATCTATCGCACAGCTTAAAAATTGGTTACTACCACTGTATTTATCTTATAGATACCGCTATCCAAGGGATAACTTTTGAAATATCTGTAACCCGTGGATTGGGTGTCGGATAAGTTGCTATCTAAGGGATAACCTAACCTCAAATAGGATTTATAATAGTAGGAATACAATCTTAATAGGATAAAATCATCATGGATAATTTCTTCGACATTGGAGATGAAGAACAAATTTTTCTACCTAATAGTAGGTCTTTTGACCACATAGAGCTGTCAATTTAACATAATAGACCAAAAAATTACTAGATTCCTTGGTTATCTCAAGGATTTCTTAACTATGAGATAAATGGAGGTGATAGTATGCACGACCCTGTTATCTACGAGATAAATTGTATCTTATAGATAGTTTAACTAACAGATTGCATTGGTTTGGTAGTAACGGGCCTTAGTGTAAAACTCGAACTAACACTAGACTGAGAACTAGAAACATTCGGGTTTAGCCGCACGTCTTTCAAGACGGCTAAGCCCGAATGATTCTAGTTCTAGGTCTATGTTAGTTCTAGTTTTAATTGTTATTAAACGCTAAATTGTTGTCTTTTCTTACTAAAATAAAAGTAGAATTAACACTATACCTAGAACTAGAATCATTTGGGTTTAGCCACACGTCTCTAAAGACGGCTAAACCCGAATGATTATAGTTCTTGGTTTTCTGTTAGTTCTAGTGATAGTGCTAGTGTAAAACTAGAACTAACACTAAACCTAGAACTAGAAACATTTGGGTTTAGCCGCAAGTCTTTTAAGACGGCTAAGCCCGAATGATTCTAGTTCTAGGTTTAGTGTTAGTTCTAGTTTTAATTGTTATTAAACGCTAAATTGTTATCTTTTCTTACTAAAATAAAAGTAGAATTAACACTATACCTAGAACTAGAATCATTTGGGTTTAGCCACACGTCTCTAAAGACGGCTAAACCCGAATGATTGTAGTTCCAGGTCTTGTGTTAGTTCTAGTGATAGTGGTAGTGTAAAACTAGAATTAACACTAGACCGAGAATTAGAAACATTCGGATTTAGCCGCACGTCTCTTGAGACGGCTAAACCCGAATGATTCTAGTTCTAGGTTTTCTGTTAGTTCTAGTGATAGTGCTAGTGTAAAACTAGAACTAACACTAGACCTAGAACTAGAAACATTTGGGTTTAGCCGCAAGTCTTTCAAGACGGCTAAGCCCGAATGATTCTAGTTCTAGGTCTAGTGTTAGTTCTAGTGATAGTGGTAGTGTAAAACTAGAACTAACACTAGATCTAGAACTAGAAAGTTAAATGTTTCTAGTTCTAGGTCTAGTGTTAGTTCTAGTTTTAATTGTTATTAAGCGCTAAATTATTATCTATTCTTACTGAAATAAAAGTAGAACTAACATTATTCCTAGAACTAGAATCATTTGGGTTCTAGTGATAGTACTAGTGCAATACGTGTAACGCTAGTGTTAGTTCTAGTTTTAAGAGAGGTACGGCTAAACGGAATGTTTCTAGGTCTAGTGTTAGTTCTAGTGCTAGTCTATTATTAGTCTAGTTTTATTTATTATTGAGCGCTAGATTATTGTATATTTTTATTGGGCTATAACGGACACTACCTTCACTGTGCAAATTACACTGTGAAAACGTGACTTTTTATTTTACTTCTCCGAATTAAAAGGTAAAGTAGAGTACCATAAACATAGTTTCTTTAGCTTTTAGATTACCATAACGAGAAATACGAAATAACAATTCGTATTGTTCCATATCTTTGAATTCCGGCAAGTTAGATTAGAGAATTATAAACAAACTTTAAAGTTTTAACAATTGTGTCGAAATTTGAATGTAAAATTTACGCGACAACGTGTAATCCGGAAAAGTTTCCTGAAAAGTTTTATAGTCGGTACTGAAATATCTCGCCGAAACGAAACGCGGTGGGCGGGTCCTTGAAACAAATCTAATAAGCCGACTGCCGCCCCCGTCGCCAACGAAAGCGCATTTGCAGTAAATTTCAATGTTCTTAAAGTGCGAAATAAAGCGGTACACGGCGACTCGGAGCTCGCGCTAAATAATAAAGAAATACGGGAGGACAGCTTATTCAGATTTATGCCCGACTCGTACTTACAGATTATTTATGCAGACTCATCGATAAAACAGGGTGCGGGAAAAACCTTCCGAGACACGGGACAGCATAAATCGCGGCAATTTACTGTTGGGAATATTCTTTCAAAATCCCTGAAAATATTCGCTTAATAAACGCCTCGGAGTTTCGATCGACTTTAATGGCATAATATGGCTCGTGCCTCTAGCAAGGTTTCTAATTGGATAAATAGCTAAAAGAGCCTCGAAGAAAATCTAATGGAATCACGCAAACTTGGCACGATCCAAATTGCTGATGACGCTGCATTAGACACATCCGCTGTCGATTAGACGCAAATGATTTAATAGGATAATATACAATCACCAAGCCCTTTTTGAGATTTACAACTTTTATTTTCAAAAAGCTACGATACATAACTATGATAGAATATAATTGCTTTAGTGAATAACATCGTTAAAGCTACCTTTATCGCAAAATCGAACGATCCTGCTGAGTATTCATAATCAATCAAGTGGAAGTTGATGAAGTAGCCGTCGAAGTTACGCTAATGAGAAAAGGCCCATTAAAAAATTAGACCAGTTCAATTCATTACCGAAAGGGGAGAAGCCGGAGCGAAATAACCAAAGTTTGAATGCAATTTTCAGCACTCATTTTTACATCTCGCGTGTATCTCTTTTAATTCAGTTTCAGCAAATAAAAACTCGGCATTTTTTACAGTTCTCGTTTTACAACTTGCTTTCACGTAGTTACATAATTTACTTTGGACACACTCCGGAAGTGCACAAGTAAATAACCCGGCTATACGTGGAATTTCAGGTTGTCGCGTTAAAATTTTAATCAACGCTAGAATTCATGTTTTTGCAACCCTTCCCCGAGGGGTTCGAAAACCTTCATCTATATAGTTTACCATGATACCTTGTTTTTGTGTCCATTAAACTTCACGAATTATTATTTTTAATAAGTTGATAAATTAAAAAGTAATAACAACATTTGAGATGATGCATCAATAATTTCTTGGTGAAATGATATTAATTAGACCTGCTGCTGCGATCGGCAAATCGAATATTGAGAACAATGGGTTGCAAATGAGACTCGCTACATGCGGGGTACAACTATAGAAGTGATACAAACAGGAAATTAAGTTCACTCAAGTGACGTAAATGGAAGTTTCTAAAATCTATTAAATTATTATTTATTTCATGATGACATTTTTGAATGAAATCTTTTTATTTCTTTCCGTGACCAATTTTGTACGCCATATAAAGCACAAAATATTACAAGATCTACGAGTGCGTCGTAATATTTCTTTGTGGACTGGATAGCCGGAGCAATCCCCATCTGCAATTCTTCCGATGTCACAATAAATAATACCGGGGCTGTACTCGTTGCATTGCAGGCCTCGCAGGTGATAAATTCCTGCTGCGAGCGGTATCCGGTAATCCGCGCTGTCTTGTTTCCAACGGGTGGGCGGAATTTACGCCATATTACTCCAGCTTCCGGTAGTCGCAGCCTTAAACGACACCGCTAAAATCAATTGGATTCTCAATGAAAATGAAAGATCTCCCCACCTGTTGAGTTCGGCTCTAATCGTGGGATTGTTATGAAAAATATCTACTTTTGAAAAGTTTTAAACTCAATATGAAGTTGTCGAGTTCAAATCCCGAAGTGGCAGGATTTCGTTGAACATATGGGAAAACGGGGAACTTTCCGAAACGCTTTTAAAACGATTACTTTTATCCAGTCTAGTCTCGATGTGTGTGTACATCGATTTTTAGATTTTATTTCAACAGAAACGCGCACGGTTGCAATTTGCTGCGGTTTAGATTTGATTTTGATGGTCTAATCGATCCAATTTCTGGACTGTCACTGTTCCGGACCGTGGATGAATTGGCAGAGCACCGTGATGGATTGTGAGGTTCTCAATTAAGGCAGGAATGTCTATGGAATTCTTTGGCATCCCGAACAATTAGCGAAGAAAATTTGAATTCACCATAGATCGGAACAAATTCCTTTTAACTTTCTATAGGAACAATAAAATGAATAATAGGTGTTCTGTGTTACTAAACTAAAACTTTTAACCATAAAATAATCGTTTAAAATGATTTTAATTCTAGAAAGAAATCTATCAAAATAATCTCATTTTTCAATTTTTCTTTTTCAAAATGATTTCTCCAAAATTGTATTACTAAAGGTAGATTATGTTAGATAATCTTAAAAAGAACATTTTAATCTTTAATATAAGATATAACTCGTTTCTTAACTACCAAAAATATGAAATACTCTTTACGATATTATTTTTTCAAAAAGTATTCTCTCCAAAATTTTATTATTAACATATAGGTTATGATACATCACCTTGATGTTAACCTTTTGAAGCTTAATTAATGATATAAGTCGTTGATTGATTCTTAAAAGTAACACGAAACTAATTTTAAGAAGAAACTTTCTAAACTTGGTTATTCTAAGTATACAGGGTGCCCATTATCTATAGAATATAGTATATATCTTGGTAAGTATCAACTTTATAAAAAAACATTTTATACAAAAGTTGTTTAATATTTTATTTGCCATAATAAGACGGCATTCAATTGTTTTTATTACTAATTTATCTTATAACATTAATCTAGATATCCGAGATCGTCAAGTACCTCCAAATTACAAAAAAGGTACAAAAATTTTACGTCATCATAAAGAGAAAAGTAATCTCTATCAAATGAGCCTAACGAAAGGGTACATTGCCATTTAAAAAAATTCAAGTGTTATTCGTTACTCATTTGTTTTCTGAATTAAAAACAATTGAATGCAGTCTTATTATGGTAAACAAAATATTAAACAACTTTTGTATAAAATGTTTTTTTATAAAGTCAACAGTTACCGAGATATATACTATATTCCATATTTAATGGGCACCCTGTATAAATTGATTTTTCAAGAACTAATCCAGATATCAAAAAACAGTTTTCACCATTAAAATTGCTTAACAATTCAGAATAAACCCTTTAAATTACGATTTTCTAAATTTATACACAACCTAGAAAAAGAATTTTGAACTCAACCCTAAAAGAATGATAAATCTGATAACTAAGTTAACTTTAAACTCTGATTTCTCAAGAACTAATCGAGATATTAACAAGCAGTTTTCACCGTTGAGTTTGGTTAACATTTGAGAATAAATGCTCCAAATTTGGTTTTTCAAAATTACAATACACAACCTAGAAAAAGAATTTTTAACTCAACCTTAATAAAAGTTGTAAATTCGATTTTTTTATTTAAGTATTCACAGTATCCAAATTATTAAAAAAAAAATTTTAGCTACCAATGACCACATTATTAATTATTCATAATTGTTGAAACTGTGATTTTTTTGACTATCAACAGCGTTATTTCGGCGCCTACTTTGATTGTAATTTGCTTATTTAAGACTTTTAAAAAATCGCATTTTTTCTCGATTTTTTTCTTATATAACCATATATGACTTGATATGTTCATCGCATGAGGGACTTATCCTCTATCAAAATATGCAAAAAAAATATGCATCCCATTTAAAATAATGTTAGTTGCCATAGCAACGAAACAAAAAACAATACAAACAAGCAAATATCGCCAAAAAATGCGCCATGATTAATAAAGAAACTTGTATTTGAAACATTTTTCTTTAAAACCACAAATGGCGAAGTTATTGGCTATATTCCAGACATTTGACACACCCCCTGTATATTAGATTATAGATTATATTATAATTTTTTTAAATTATTAGATTATTATTTATTTTCTGTAACATTTTTATATTTGTTTGATAAATCTACCAGCAAGTTCTTCTCTGCTGTACTAAAATTCGATAATCTTTACTTTCTCTTGTTTATCCATCACCACAATTATAACCTTAATTTATTTTTGATGTTATATTTTAATTTTGTTGTCATTTCCTTTCACCAAGCAACCAAACTTACGCGCACATTTTTTTAAAATTCCGACAATATCTAATAGGTAAACTCTTAACCAGTCCTTCAATCTGGTAGGTATCCAAATGTCATATTTATCTATAAGATAACCCTCAACTATGGATGGATAAACGATTCGTCAACGTTATCTATCAGCTACAATTTTAATTGACAGATAAATGGTCTTAACCAGGTATTGATAAACCGGCCCAGGCTCATTACTATCTTACTATCTTCTGGTTAAGCTATCTAAGGGATTATTACCACGGTTACGGCTATTTTACGCGGTCTGATTGGCTAATAGATGAGTTTATCTATAAGATAAATTTAACTAAATGGTAGTAGTGGACCTAAGAGGCGGTTTTGCAATATACCGTTAAATCTACTGGTTTATAAACTTATCGGGAGGATAAAGATATTCGCTGTTGTACAAACTGTTTTTGTTGGTATCGGGGAAATAAGAGTAGGTTGGTACTGGTTTTTCCCCATATCTAGTGATTTGTGCCGTACGTTGGTAACACTAACGTCTTTCTTTGAATTTTTCACGACAGACAACTGACAACGTACGCATTGGGTTAACGGATATGTTATAGGTTAACCTTTACAGTAACCATACAAAGTTTTCATATAAAAACCTTGGTAACCATAAATATCAGGTAGATAACTGTTTTATCGGCATCGTTGAGTACCCAATAAGTTATCCAGCCAATAATCTTACCGCCAAAAATATCCCTTGATTGTTGTAATACAGACAAACTAACTTATCGGCCAAGTTTGTCGGTATATTGTACAACCGGTCCTAAACCAAAAAAAAAATTTATGTTTTAAAAAATGGTTTTTATCATTCGAAATAAACATAAACATTCCAAATTTCGTTTTTCGTGTTTTAAATTTAATTAATTTAAAGTAATTTCTAATTAAGTCTTTTCACGCTTAAAATTATGTAGTAATTTTTAATATTCTCTCCATATTTGGACTCTCATTTTATGCATAACCTAGAAAAAAGTTAATACGATATTTTTTGCGTGCTTTAAAGAACATCACTGCAAATTTCAGGCATTAATTAAATCACTCGTTACGGCGTGCGGGATCGATTAATATGCAACCGGGCGGAATTTCTTTTAATTTAATGCTCCGATTATGCCGTCACATGCGCTGCTGGTGCTCACCTGCTCAGTTACCGCGATCCTCGTACCCGTTAAAAATGCTAACGACCGCAGATACCGCTTCCATTCCGACTCTATTCCGCAAAAGCAATATCTGCCCGCAGCTTGTTGGCCTCCCAATGCGCTCCTCGGTGCTACTGAAAAAGGATATTATAAATTTCATATGTTTCCTGCGCGACAGCGCGGAGCTACCCGTTAAATTGTGGGAACCTGATTTTGCAACCAGATAACGCTCCGATTTGTCCCTTCGAGGCTAATGGGACTCTGAACTCCACGACGAACGTGACGGTTATGGTTGTTTTAGTTCGAAAACGCATTTAGGGTTCAAATGGAATAGTAATTTAGTGTGAGAAAGCGAGATGTGATGGAGCAAAGGAAGTGAAAAGAACGCCCGCCGTCTGGTCTAAAACATGAAATATTGATTCTGTAAAAGTTTACATTTTCCCATCGACGTGTTCCTTGCACACAAATGAGTTGAGGCGGACGTTGTAAATCCCGGTGTCGTCTCTTGTTAGAAACGCACGTAGGGAGAGCTACAACCGAATCCTGTTGCCCATACAATGTCACCGACGCGGCGCGTCGCGATTTGAAGACATCCGTCGGTCTGACAGATCGCATTACTCCACGGTCGACTGGCGTCGCAGATGGAGCCGGTCTCTCGCTAAAACCACCAGAGCATTACGAAGTTTCCACCGCGACAAATTCCCAGCAGATATCTTCGTGTACAGATGCTCGGCAACATCGATCCGGATTGGCCGACTCTGGCGCTTTTTCAACCGACGAGACTCTCTCGTATCTCAAATGAATACGTTCCACCTTACAAAGGACGCCCTACTATACAAAGAATCTCATTTCTTTTTTTAGATTTGTTTCTCATTTTAATTTCGATGTTACATCACCTTATCAAATATGTATTCGCACACTCAAAAACTATTAAAATTAATTATACCATATTTGCATTGCTAATTTTTGAATATATAGATGTTGAAGATATAACCTGTAACGCTAAAGTATCATTATATGGCGTCGTGCGCGTTGAGTTCGTTTGAGTTGCGCATCAACCGACTGACTTTGAGAAAAGAAAGACCGAAGCCGCATTCCAACAGGTGTTTGTAGGTTAAGGAATTTGGCTCGACTACGACCTACTGCGGCCGAACCGGAGTGTTCAGCATAGGATAGAAAATGTAACCTCACACGAAGCTGTGCGTCGGCGTCGTCATCGTTGTCTCTCCTATAAGGATCTGCGTGATAATGTCGGAGGAGTGCCTCCGTTGCTTCTTCGTCCTTTTGCCCTTTGCTTCTCCGACTCCTTCACCTGCTGATTTATGGCTAAGATGGAAGATTAATAGTGGCGAAATTTACTTGGCGACGTCGGCGTTGTGTAAAATTGGATCGTGGGCGGCCTCGGCGATGTCTTAGCGAGATATTTGGTTCGAAGGATTATTTTGTTACAATATTGAGGACATTGCATTTTTGAGGAAGTAAATAAAAGAGTTTTATTCGAAACGAAAACGTAAAGTAGTTTCTAAGAAGAGTGAGTTCGTAGGAGCGCTTAGAATATGTAAATGATGGCACGTAAACAGTCCTGATCTACCGGTGTCTACGAATTTACGATACTCCAATAAAGAATAAGGTAGGTTGGTTGGACGAAGACGCTTGGCCAAGATAGCCTCCGTAGTAAATCATGGCATCCGCGACCATCGAAGCCAGGAATTTATATGATCGTAATAAGGCGAACGAAAGCAAAAATTACCGCTGAAGACGGCCGGCCGAGTAATTTGCGCAGACCGCTCCACTCGCCCTCATTATACCAAATTGTATGCAATTATTACACGGGGCCCTCTCCCGGCGGCCCCGGCGGCTGACTGTCACTCCAAATTAGGTAAAATCAAGAATTCCGAGACGCTATAGATCCCGAGCGTCAAGTTCCTCGACTTATTTATACCGGGGGATCGGAAAAAGTGCCGAACGGCATTGAAAAACTACGGAATGCGCCGTACATCGAGCGCAGAAGTATATTTTACCATGAATTTTACAATACACTGAATGGTGTACTTGTGAGAATTTCAATGGGAATCGATACTATTCGACTACTTCTTCTCTTCATTCGTCTATTTCAGTGCAAATTTATATCAGGAATTTCATTTTACTTCCTTATTTCTAAATTAACTTTAACTTACATATAAAATACAACATTTTCAAATTAATGTATTCCTCCATCTATTTAACTAAACAAATTACTGTTTAGTTATCACCTTTTTCATTATCTAATGTCTAACCACATTGTTATTCTTTTCCAGATTTCCATGTTATCCGTTGCTTCCTGTCTTTATTTGCTCATTAGATGTCTCACGGCTTTTTGTACCACATAAACCATAAAGGGGTCAACATTACGCAAGGTCTTGATGAATTAATGCCATAGGGATCCAAACTTAGGACACAGAGAGATAACTTTTCCTGATAAAGTCAAGATCTTTTGCAAACAAAACAATGCAAGTTATACAATATGCATCAAAAGCTGGTTAACATATACCGCAGATTTGTCTTGATTAAAATCTCGATGGAGTTCAGGTTTGGGTTTTGGACAGGTAACCCGATTATCACTGTACCAATCGATGTTGGACATCACAACATGACAGCTAGACTTATCGCCCTGAAAGTAACATGAGTCCATTTAGTAAAGTTTCCGGAACTGACGGAGAGAGTGACGGACATTTCAACTGCAGGTTTGGATGATTTGCTTGGATGTCTAAATACTTATTAGTGGATACTGTATAGAAAATACAGAGTACACTTGTTTTAGTTTGAGAGAACGAGATATACGATGTTAATATATTGATTTGAGAGCATTTGGTTTGGTTTTGTATCAAACTTTGTCAAAAGCTATCTAGCATGACTGCAAGAGCTTTGATACTATTGGTAATAGTAAAATTGGAATATAAGATTTAACATCATTGAATTGTTTTCCTGGATCTGCTAACATTCCAGCATAGCTGGAGGGGTAGGTCATATTGAGGATATCTTCTGTAATGAAGTCAAATCTTGGAGATTTCTTAAGATTCAGGCGTTCTTGATTGCTTTTTTGGTTTATTTCTTCTACCTCTGTGCCTACAACTTAAATCCGGCTTAAAAGATACGAGGTGTCTAATATAATCCAAGTAAGTATCTTATGTCCTAGCACTTTCTCCTAAACATAAAAACTAAATCACTAATTTGTACTTGACATCTTTAGAAAATGAAGATTATTTTGTAAATTTTTCAATTTAGAATTTCTGTAATTAACTTCGTTCCTATTAATCCGTTTGGTTAGTTGAATTATCTTCTAGATCCCGAACCGAAACACCGAATTATAAATCAATAGAATGTGGCAGTCCTAAGTCAGTGCTTAAATGGAAACTATTAAAATTCCTTTAAGGAATCTTTAATTGGGACGTAAATCAAAACGTTTTATTTTTTTGTATCGAATGCGTCGCAGAAGAATGTTAAAAGAAGAAAAAAAATCCTTCGATTGATACATAATGGGTGTGTTGGAATATAATGGCAAGGTCATCAGGAAGGTAATAATAGTGGGCAAGAAGGAAGGCGTTTAGAAAGAATTTTCTAACGAGCTCGATAGCTATCTCCGTTTATTTGCATTTGATGTTGTAAAAACTGCAAACGGCGGTGTAACCTTTCTTGCGGTATGCAAAAGATTAGCATTTCTGTCTGGTCGATAATGAGCACATTCATCAAAAAATGCTTTATTATTATAGTGTACTTATGCCTAGATCATTTACATACATTAGTCTCTTTAAATATACAATATTTCCATGTTTTGATCAGTACTAAAGATGACTTTAAACATTTGGTGTCTAGACACTCTTTGTGATTATTCTTCCTTCTTTAGCTTTAGGGTTTTTTTATTAACCACCTGGATGGTAGGGTGCGTCCTTGTGCTGGTCGAAAGGTAATTGCTCTCAGATGCATCCGACGCAAGAGTTCCCGCCAAAAACGCCGGCAGCATCTGCGCAAGCGCATTTGAGTCTACGGCTCAGTCACGACTGTTGGCTTAAAAATAGTCGGTTTCTGTGCGCGTAAGTTTGCGCTAGCGCTGGTCGTTTGTGGTGTGGGTGTCCTTCTCTTTCGGGCATGGAGAAAAAGAGAAGGAAATGTCGACGGAGCGGTTACCTGATGTTGAAGAAGGAAAGAACCACACCGGTCGCTCCATCGAGCGTGTACTTCCCCACCATACCACCTGGCTCACACACACACGACCAACTCTTGCAGGTTGCTGTTCTACCTTACTTCGAAGTGAGTTTTGAAAGCCGCGTCGGTTGAGCCAACGGTTTTCTTCAACGCGAGACGACAAGTGCTCGAATTCTTCTTCTTTGAGTTCTTCGTCGCGGAGTGCCTCAGTGTACGGCGCGAAGTTGTTCCTCCAGGAGGTTTAGAATCTTTCCAGAATCGGTGATCGTTTCCCTATTACTTGCAACAACCGCCGGTCGTGTGTTTCTCGACCATTTGGTGCTGTGTAATAGTGTCTTTGAGAGTGTGTACGCGGCCAACACGACGGACTGTTCCGATTCTGCCGGCTTCTTACAGCGAATTAACCTGGATATTGCGTGGCGCCTCCTTAATCTTCGGCATCAAAGACTATTCCCAAAACCACAGGTCAGATACCTACATACATAGATAAATGTGAATATCTCATAAGTTAATAATGATTCAAAAAGTGAATCCATATAAAGTATAATTAGACAAAATTAATTTCAACACTACCGTGTTGAAATTGAAAATATTTTCTCACCTTAAAGAACATTCCTCGAGTTCGACTGTTCCTTTACCAAATTCAAACAATCAAATTAACGCCTTGTGGCGTAAGAAGAAATAAATTAAGTCGATGTGGCAGTCGGGAGTTGAAAATTTATGGCTTATGTACAAAATAAAACTATTAACGGAGCGGATTGCCTTGTGCAGGAGCCGACAGTGCGAGGCGGTAGGATTTGAAAAGCGACAGTGACTGTAAAACTGTAACTAAGGTCCGATTTCTCACCTCCAGATAGTTCGGTAATCGGATATGTCCTAAACAGGTTCCACGCGAGAATATGACCTGTAACCATAAAACTGGGAACTATAAAATTCCTAAGGGACTTTTTATGCTCGATTTTAACAGTTTTATTTATGTGGCGAAGATGATGGCTTAAGATGATCTTGAAACTTGGAAGGTTTCTGAAACCTCAAATATAGACTTTTAAGTTGATAAGATTAACTCTTTTTGCCGATGAAGCTATAACAAGTTTTAATGATAATCAGATATGGAAATACAACAAAAATTAGACTCAAAACAATAAAAAACTTTGTCAGAACTATGTATGCGGAAGAAGAAATCATTAATATTGAGATATTTAAGATATGGTGCAGCTGCTAAAGGTGACACTTGAATAAACTTAATAAGAATTGCTTTAAACAATAAATCAGGGAATAATATGAAAGGCTATAGAATAATCCCTGCAGAATTAAACGCGTAGCCGTCCAGAAAAACAATGCAGAATGCCATCGAATACATCCTTTTTGTTTTCTTCTTCCGGCCGGAATAACAACGAACCGGGAATGCGAATAATAGAAAGTGTACGCTCAAATCCTACTCTCTCTTCGAAATCGTTAGGAATTTTTTACTTTAGACCCACTTCTTCTCAAATCTTATTCATTCTTTTGAACTACATTTGCTCCTACATAACAGCTGGTATATCCTTTCGATGATTTACAACCATAACAACAACGTCCATTAAATCAGTTTATGTTTCGCTTCATAAACGCTCACTCTTAAAATACACGGTTGTGATTTAATATTGTTTATTTATAAGATTTATAAAATTGTTATTTGTGCGTATTACCTAAAGTACATATATTGCGGTAATGTAATACGTTTATTCCAATGAAACGTTATACCCCAACGTTTACTATCTGCAAACAAACCGAATTCACTCGAGTACACTTGGTTATATTGCTAAAATCAATACTAATTTCATCCTGTGGTGATTTCAATAGATCTAATTAATGAGGTCTTGTTGGTGTACTTTATTAAAAAAGATCTAATTAAACTTACATATATTAAATTCGATACAAAATAAATTGCTTCAATTACTCGAAAAGTTAATAAATTCTCAATAAACCGTTGGTTTTGCCAAAGTGTCGAAACTGTAACTTGTCGAAACTCGTTCTGAAACCGGCGATTTCGTAAATTCAAATTGATTCGGTGCTCATTATTAAGCGGCTTGGTTTGAGCCTTAAAGGCGGTTTGCCCTTTAAACTGGCGTTTCACTTTTTGATCGACAAATGTCAACGACACCGTTATTCTGTGAGAATTCCAATCATTTTTGTTAAACGTAATTGTCGTGTTTGCGATTTGTTATAAGGTCAGTTCCTTAAATGGAAGAAACTTGAAACTGCAAATACTTGCTTTTTGTATTGCAAACTATTCTTAGCTGCATATTTCTCGCGTAACGTGAGGAAATTGCGATTAATTAGAAGTAGCTGTTTATTGATTTATGATTGTTTGACAAACAAGAGTTTACAAAAACAAAATGTTGAGTGTTAATTGGAAAAGTTTTCTTACAAGAGTAAAGCAACTGTACTTTCGCGTTGTTCAGTGTAAATAGAACCAAGAATGTTAAGAGAGCGTGCTGGGTAAAGTCGAATTCCTCTCATGAGCCTGGCGATATACTCTGCAGGCCATTTTCCGCTATGCGTGAAAAACAGAAACGTCTAAACTAGCTTCAACTAACGGTATATATCGCGTTCTACGCAGCTAGACCACGCGGTGATAGAATTATATTAGAAATGGTTACCGCACTTAGGAATGAGTATACGTTCACTTTAATTGAATGTTTTCTTAATGTTTAAAAGTCTTCCTGTACCGTAATTAATGTCGAATTAATACGTTACAGACGCTAAGCGAGATCTCTTAATAGTCGCACTATTTCCTTATACCGTTGATGTAACTCACTCATTTATTACAAGAAAGAACGTTTTCTTGTGGAAAGGAAGAACAATATGCTATTAAAGCTATAAAGTAACATTACTACGTTAATTAATACCAAATTAGTCGTTATTAGTATTGGTCCTGGATTATTTAAGAAATATATATAATAAAATGAAATGAACTCTAAAAATGTATAACTTTAAAAAATCGTATCTACTTTATTTATAGGTGTTATCAAATGATTTTCATATTAAATTAAAGCTTAAAGTATCTGCTTTAAAACCATATCATGATTTAGAGTTGGTTCATTCAATTAAAGAAAAAAAAATGTTTTTGATCAAGTCCTAAAAGTAGGTTGTTATAAATGAGATCATTAAAAATGCAAAACTTTAAAGCATCATATCTACTTTATTTATAGGAGCTAATAAACACTCTATACGTCAAATTAAAACTTATAGTATCTACTTTAACACTATGTAATGTATTATATTAGTTAATTCATGAAATAATTTTTTTAACTAACGCTGAAAATTGGTAATAAATACTAAACTTTAATATATTATATCTACTTTATTTATAGGAATTAACAAACACCCTATATATCAAATTAAAGCTTAAAGTAGCTTCTTTATGGTACTATAAGGATTTATGAGTTAATCGATAAAATTTGGCAGGAAAGAATTTTTTGAACAATCTTAAAAACAGGTTATTTTAGCACAACATACAATAATCTAGCGTTGAATAACGAATAAAACTAGACTAATATCAGCACTAAAACTAACACTAGATCTAGAACTAGAAACATTCCGTTTAGCTGTACCTTTCTTAGGCCCACTTTTACCATCCTCCTGATAAACTATCCAGAGGATAGTTACCATGGTTACGGCGGTTTTATGTGTTCTCATTGGCTAAGAGCTGGATTTATCTATCGGATAAATTTATCAAGAGGTGGTAAAAGTGGGCCTTAATACGGTACGCGGTAGTATAGTATAAAATATCACTATATTGCATATTTTTATTGAACTAAAACTAGAACTAACACTAGACCTAGAACTAGAAAATATCGGGTACTAGACCTAGAACTAGAAACCCGAATGTTTCTAGTTCTAGGTCTAGTGTTAGTTCTAGTTTTACAGTAGCACTATCACTAGAACTGACACAAGACCTGGAACTAGAATCATTCGGGTTTAGCCGTCTTGAGAGACGTGCGGCTAAACCCGAATGTTTCTAGTTCTCGATCTAGTGTTAGCTCTAGTTTTACACTAACACTATCACTAGAACTAACACAAGACCTAGAACTAGAATCATTCGGGTTTAGCCG
This sequence comes from Onthophagus taurus, assembly GCF_036711975.1. Taxonomy (NCBI): domain Eukaryota; kingdom Metazoa; phylum Arthropoda; class Insecta; order Coleoptera; family Scarabaeidae; genus Onthophagus; species Onthophagus taurus. The sequence continues at coordinate 31,361,315 of NC_091976.1, forward strand.
TCTTAAGAGACATGCGGCTAAACCCGAATGTTTCTAGCTCTAGGTCTAGTGTTAGTTCTAATTTTACACTAGCACTATCACTAGAACTAACACAAGACCTATAGAACTAGAATTATTCGGGTTTAGCCGCATGTCTCTTTAGACGGCTGTCCCCGAATGTTTCTAGTTCTAGGTCTAGCGTTAGTTCTAGTTTTACACTAGCACTATCACTAGAACTAACACAAGACCTAGAACTAGAATCATTCGGGTTTAGCCATTTTGAGAGACGTGCGGCTAAATCCAAATGTTTCTAGTTTTCGGTCTAGTGTTAGCTCTAGTTTTACACTAACACTATCACTAGAACTAACACAAGACCTAGAACTAGAATCATTCGGGTTTAGCCGTCTTGAAAGACATGCTGCTAAACCCGAATGCTTCTAGTTCTAGGTCTAGTGTTAGTTCTAGTTTTACACTAGCACTATTACTAGAACTAACACAAGACCTAGAACTAGAATCATTCGGGTTTAGCCGCATGTCTCTTTAGACGGTTGTCCCCGAATGTTTCTAGTTGTAGGTCTAGTGTTAGTTCTAGTTTTACACTAGCACTATCGCTAGAACTAACACAAGACCTAGAACTAGAACCATTCGGGTTTAGCCATTTTGAGAGACGTGCGGCTAAATCCAAATGTTTCTAGTTTTCGGTCTAGTGTTAGCTCTAGTTTTACACTAACACTATCACTAGAACTAACACAAGACCTAGAACTAGAATCATTCGGGTTTAGCCGTCTTGAAAGACGTGCGGCTAAATCCAAATGTTTCTAGTTCTCGGTCTAGTGTTAGTTCTAGTTTTACACTAGCACTGTTACTAGAACTAACACAAGACCTAGAACTAGAATCATTCGGGTTTAGCCGCATGTCTCTTTAGACGGCTGTCCCCGAATGTTTCTAGTTGTAGGTCTAGTGTTAGTTCTAGTTTTATACTAGCACTATTACTAGAACTAACACAAGACCTAGAACTAGAATCATTCGGGTTTAGCCGTCTTGAGAGACGTGCGGCTAAATCCGAATATTTCTAGTTCTCGATCTAGTGTTAGCTCTAGTTTTACACTAACACTATCACTAGAACTAACACAAGACTTAGAACTAGAGTCATTCGGGTTTAGCCGTCTTGAAAGACGTGCGGCTAAATCCAAATGTTTCTAGTTCTCGGTCTAGTGTTAGTTCTAGTTTTATACTATTAATATCACTAGAACTAACACAAAACCTAGAACTAGAATCATTCGGGTTTACCCGTCTTGAAAGACATGCAGCTAAACCCGAAACTTTCTAGTTCTATGTCTAGTGTTAGTTCTAGTTTTACACTAGCACTATCACTAGAACTAACACAAGGCCTACTAGTACTAGAATCATTGAGGTTTAGCCATACTGAGAAACGTGCGGCTAAACCTGAATATTTCTAGGTGGCCGGCAACATTTCGAATTTTCCTAGTGTAATTTTTGCTTAAAACTGACCAATAGCAACCCTTATTTTTGGCACTTCAATTTGAAAACACTCCTCTGAATTAGAAAAATAGGGTATAGATAAATGGTAGATGTAACTAGAAAACCGTATGAGATTACAAAGAACAATATCCAATTAATGATTGTTACTAACATATATATCGTTTTATATCAAGTCATTAATTTCATTAATACTTGTAATAAAGAGAAATAAAATAATTGAACAGTTAGAGAAGTTTAATTAGTTTAAAATGATGTCAAACATAAATAGTCCGTTCGTGTTCATGCAGGCAAAAATCGAAAGAAATGACTAGAAAGTTTATGAATTGAATGTAACAGTGTCAATAGATCATACCTTCGTGTTTGCTCCACTTTTTTAAAACAAAGCATTCTTACTTGTTACACGAACGTGCAATTTTCAAATCATAATAACGTATCTTGAAACAAGTTCAAGTTGGTCTTGTTTATAACCTAAAGGGATGTCACTAGCAATCATCACATTGCATGAATCACAGTCATCATCTTATTGTCTCCTTATTTGCCGTTATGCCGAGGAGGTGATCGTGTCTTTATATACGCAGGTAACCCTGTTGTCGTTCTGGTTTGCAATTTCGTCGTCGCGTCCAAATGGGAAATAAAGCGCAATGTAATGGGGATATAATATAACGTCATGTGCAGGACGAGTTCTCTTTGGCAAGGTAATAAAGCGATGTCGCCAGTGGTGGAGGTACAACTTTTATGCGTCGAGAGATAAGAAAGCGGATATTATTAATTTATCTATACCTTCGTGTTTAATGGGCTATTACTGTTTGCTGGACACAAAGAGCTATCCATTAATTAAGGTTGATTAGCCGCTTAATTTAACTGGACGAAAGAGTCGGGCGATAAACGTTTCATAGATAGCGCTTCGGTCGCGTAGGGTGGTCGATAACTCTAGGAACAAATGACGTGGTGCGATTGGTACACAATTAACGAATAGATCTGCGTTAATATTACATAAATTTCTGTAGTTTTATTTTCCTCATTACTTGTCTCTTGAGAATGTCAGCACTCCAATTTTTCAGTTCACCCGACACGCCGCATAACGCCTTTTATGACGGCACAATACGCAGCTCATTATTTCAACGTTCGCGAGCTCCAACGTAACTGTACATGACGCCATAGGAATATGGTAGCATCTGCTGCGCTACGCGGTCCACCTCCTTTCCTCTTCGTGTGGATTCTCGTCGACCAGTCCAGGCCATTTAGCGCTGTCATAACCTAAATACCATCGGATGCGATTAATATACAATTTTCTCTACCGTTCCAACCGGTCCTACAACGCGTTTGTACACACGCAAAAATCAAAGTAACTGTAACAACGTTACGTCCCACTGTTATCGCGTTTACTGCAACATTACACTTTATATAAACTGAAAATGTAAAAAGGTAATAAAACATTTTTTTACCTTAATTATATGAGAGGTTTTTTATTTAATTTCATCTTTGTTCATTGTGTCGGTTAGTTTGTGTCATGGGAACAGCTTCGAATTTCGCGAAGTTCGTTTGAATTACGACGAGTTACGCAACCGCAAAAATTGGTCATTTTAATCCTCGACGGTCGGTGAGGGTTACGATCCGTGACGAGTAAAAGATTACCTTGTTCTTTGTGCGTTTTCAACCGAAATTTTCGCTTCATTCAATTGAAACCAAGATACGATAGTTTTAGGGTTTCTCATATTTCATTCTCGCTTTCTCTCTTTTGCGATTGCATGTATAGGTCAGTAATTATGCTTTCGGTGTCAATGAATCTTTTGTGTTCGAAGACCACCAACAACGTGAGAGAAATGATAAATTTCATAAATTTCATCATCGATGCATTGTTCATCCATAAAATTAATCGCTCAATAAAACGTGATATTTATTGTAAATTTAATATTAAATAAATAATCGATAAAATCTTCGTTGGTGTAAACCTTGGAAAGGTTAAAATCGCCGGATTGAACAAACAAACGACTTACGTATGTTGTTTAATCAATAGTTGCTTTAAATACACATATCATGTGACACAAACATGCGAGATTGATTTATCGGTTTGTTAAAGTCTTTTTGTCAATTTCGGTTCGATTTCAGTCAATATTGCTTTTTGCAGATTATTTAATAAACGCAACAAAGATTTCATTAAATTTATTTAAGCTTGAATTGAACTTTCACGTTCAACGGGAGTGCCACTCATAACACTTAAAATAAAATTTCGTAATTTCATTAAAAAACTATTAAATCTTATAAATTAATTCGAATTTTCAACCATGTCAAATTTAAATTACACACTTGAGGATTTTTTTGCTTTGCAATATGAGTTATTATAAAATATCTCAAAATTTCTTATGTACAATATACAAATTGTTAAGTGTTATCTTAAAGTAGATAGTGTTAGCTTTAATTTGGTATATAACCCATTTTTTAATTTCTATAAATAGAGTCATAAATTTTTGTATGAAAATAGCTTAAATAGGGGTTGCCTTATCTTGATATATCTCAAAATTTCATACATACAACAACTAAATTATTATGTATCATCGTAAAATAGATAATTTTATCTTTAATTTGTTATACAGGGTGATTTATAACTTACGGAGTAGATAAAGATATAGAACGTTTCTATATATAGAACATTTCTTACCCTATACGTATTACACTACGTTTAAATTCAAACTGCGAATATTTCGGGGTTACTTAAACAATGCATAATTAACAAAAATAATAAAATTTTGGAAATATAGCAGTTACGGCTATTTAAAAATTTGTTAAAATGCTCAAAAACTGGTGTTTTTTGTTGAGAACCGCTGATACCATGTTTTTATTGCTGCAAATCCAGTTGATTTGGTTACTTAGCAGCGGACATATCATTTAACATCAAAATTAAAAAAAAATGTAAAAGAATTAATTTAAATTATTATTTATTAATTATTAAATTTAACATCTATTATTTCTTTTAACAAATTATGTATTATCTAAAATAACAAAACTACTGAAACAATAAATTGTCTACATTTACAGCTCCTTCAAAAATGAGGATGGCATTGACAAATATTTTTATTGTTCTTTATTGAATATCAGCGGTTCTCAAAAATGGACGTTAAACTATTTAAAAAATTAACATGCGATATCTATGTATTATGTTTTTAACAAAACATTATTAAGAAAATCTACCTACCCTTTTAGTCTGCCCCGTATGTTATAAATCACCCTGTATAACTCATTACGTAATTTTTACAAATAGAGTTAGAAGAATTTTTTTAATTTCATCAATTTTTGCAGGATCAGTATTTTTTAAAATCAGCGTTACCTTTATGTATCTCAAAATTTCAGATATAACAAATAATGTATTATACAGGGTGATTCAAAAAACCGCTAACAGACTTCTAGATTAGATAATACATGAAAAAATAAGATGAATAGTCTTAATATACATCGGGTCGCAAATTCCTCCTTAACGAGATATAGCAGGTCAAAGTTTCCTTAAAATTAAACATTATCTGCAATAATTTTTAAAAATATTGTCTACGCCATTGCTAATTTTGTCAAACGGGCAGTATTTTCGTGTAAAGTGATCAATTATCTATCAATTGGTCTCTTATAAAACTTTGATCAAAGCAATAGTTTTTAAGAAAAAGACGTTTGTAGAAAATTTGTTAATTCAATCAAAAACTGTTGCTTTAATCAAAGTTTTGTAAGAGACCAATTGATAGATAATTGATCACTTTACACAAAAATACTGCCTGTTTGACGAAATTAGTTAATTATCTCGTTAAGGAGGCATTTTTGATGTATTACGTGCCCTAGAAGTCTGTCAGCGGTTTTTTGAATCACCCTGTATATAATCTTAAAGTAGATAGTTTTAGCTTCAATTTGATATACACGATTTCTCAAAAGTAATGGATAAATCCGCAAAAACTTTTCTGCCATTTTTAAACGAATAATGACGTCATCGATATTTTTTTCAAATAACAATGTCCCATTTCTTTTACGAAATATGAAAGAAGACTTTTTTCTGAATCTAGTACAGTCAATATTAATATTGGTTACATAAGAAAATTTTCGAGAAAAATTATCTTTAAGTTTCATGATTTTCCATTTAATTGAGATAGGAAAATAGCAGTAGCTATGCGTAACCATGGCAACCAATTGTTTTAGATATTTTATTAATTGTAAGACAATGATTAATTTGTGATATCTCAAACAATTGGTTGCCATGGTTACGCATAGCTACTGCTATTTTTCTACCTCATATGAATGGAAAATCATGAAACTTTAAGACAATTTTTCTCGAAAATTTTCTTATGCAACTAATATTAATTTTGACTCTACCAAATTCACAAAAAAAACTATTTGAAGAAAATAGCGATGATTTGTTATATAAATAACTCATTCCTCAATTTCCATAAATAATAAAGATTAATTTCGTCAATTTTTGTACGAGAATAACTTAAATAGAGATTACGTTATCTTTATATATCTCAAAATTTTATACATCCAACATATAAATTATTATGTATCATCTTAAAGTAGACAGCTTTAGCTTTAATTTTTTATATAACCCATCTTTCAATTTCCATAGAGTTCCAAAAATTTTATTTTATTTTATCATTTTTATACGAGAATAACTTACATAGAGATTACGTTATCTTCATATATCTCAAAATTTCGTACATGCCACATGAAAATTATTATGTATGATCTAAAAGTAAATAGTTTTAGCTTTAATTTGATATACAGGTGTTTCTAAATTGATTAATTTTTCAGCAAAAATTAAGGGGTGTCTTTCATATAACTTTTTGCACAAAATTCTTTCTCCTCCAAGTTATAGCCCTCTAAAATTCAGGAAAAAAATCAGCAAAATAATGCTGAAATCAATTTGACATAATTTAATTTTTTTGACTAATAATAACCAGTCTCTGAATTAGTTCACTCGAACCTGTGTATTATTTTATTTTGTTGTGATCAAACTAACAATTAAAAAGTATTATAGGGCATTAAAAAGCATTAAAAAGTTTTGATGTAAAGTATGATAGGGGTTGATTTTTTTCAGTCCTTTATAATAACATTTTCCGCTTATAAAAATTGTCAAAAAGTGTCATTTTAGTAGCAACAGTTATCTGCTAAATTAATAACAATTTTCCCCCGTATCTTTAGAGTGCTGTAACTCGGTGGGGAAGGGGTTTTAAACAAAAAGTGATATGAAAGACCCCTTTAATTTTTGCTGAAAAATCATCCCTTGAAATCTTTCGCATCAATTTAGAAACAGCCTGTATAAAGTATTGTATATTATATATTATTGAATTTAAAACCTATTAACTTATAGATTCGATGTAATTTTTTCATTTCGAAATCATGTTTACTTACAACGATTAATCATCGCCTATTTTTGTCCTGCAATTTATGATATGGAGTCGAGAAAGTTTGAAAGAGATCGAAAAAGTAACTTTTTTGATGTGACATGTCAATATCACACCCTTTCGTTGGCGGAGCGAAGCGAAATTCACTTTGTTTGATGGGAAAAATGAGCTTTTTTTATTTTGATTGATGGTTTCGCCCTCTTAACTCTTAACTCAAAGATCGTTTGGTATTGTTTCAAATAGCTTCTTCCCCTAGCCGTTTGAGAGTTGTGGTTTAAATTCCGCCGTTCTCTAGCGGCACTCCTCTAATGGACGTTTGATGTAGTTTTTACGACCAACCTTTCGTTAAACTATAAATTTTCATTTATCGCTGCATTTAGGGAATGAAAATTCTCTCTAAATATGGTTTTTTTTTGGTAGATATTAAATTTAAAATAGTAATTAAATAAAATGTTGATAAAGAGAAAGTGTTTGGGTTAAGGAACTAGCTATATTTATTGTCGGTTTGTAAACATGAGATTATAAGATCGTATATCTGTATACATTTACACACGCGTTGCGTCAACTCGACGAAGTGATCTCAGCACAACAATTCTCGATTGTGCCATCTTCTTCAACAATCGATTACGCAAAACGGTTCCCGTGCGAATCTCGTCAGTTTGTTTTCCACGTTTACCCCCTCTTTTAGAATGGTCGTTCTTGTCGCCGTCTGGTCGGTAGCTCTTTCTGGGCATGTCGCGGTCTACGTGAGAAGAAAACGAAAACCGATCCAGATTTACTTCATGTCCGAAGGACTACGACCACGACGAATGTCCAAGCTCGCTTTGGTTTGGAGTTTTCCCGAAGTAGAAAGTTCACCAGGAAGTTATGTGGTGATGTACGATCAATTTCGATGGGATCGACAACTGAAAGAACCTTCTTTACCTGCAAAAGAACTTCTAATTGGTTTTGAATTAAAGATATTTATCTCGGTATTCCACGGTGAAGATTCAAATGAAGGAATCCCACTCCCAACGTTACCGAAGTAACTAATGACACCTAACGTATCGCAAATCTCCGTCGTATTAGCACATCGTTACGTTGTCCCCTTCTCTCTTTCGCCTTTCCATCTACGGATATGAAACATGAATAGGAACGAATAATAACCAAGATAGCGCGCGAACAGCTGTTCTGCAGCATAATTGAGAGAAAATCCCGAAGCGGTACCCTGCTCGATTGTTTCCGTATGCATTAAAGCCCTAACGAGAGTGGGTTCATGCTTCCTTGAGAAAATTCTTATACTCCGCATTGTACCTCAACTTCCTCTAGAGGTCATTAAAAAAGAATTCGATGCGGAAAGGAAGCACAACCGCTATTTTTATGTATGTCAACATCCGATTTATTAAATTTATTCAAATACAGGTTCCATCAAGCTCAAACTGCAAGAATTTTTTCACTTCCTCTTCCCGGTTGGTTCTAACACGCAACAATTTCATTAATGCAATTAAAACGCGGAACTATCAATTAGTGCCGCATAAGAAGATGGGTTGCAACCGCTACACTGTTCTGCTCGAAATGATAATTAAAGTGTTAACGTTGCAATTAAAGATGCAATCAACTTGTACTTAATATTTCATTTTTCATTAATATTTTGAAAGAGATAAATTTATATTTTTCGAAATGCTAAAAAAGTAGTTTTAATAAACAGGAAAACCGGTCGACTTTACGACATATCAAATTAAATGCCGCACCAAAGAGCGCCGGCGTTGCATCGCAGCCCTGGAATTCCTTCGAAACAATTTCATACCGTCACAAGGGGCTATAATAAACGGTGCGCAGAAGAAAGACGCCGCTCATCCTCCGGGTTTACGGCCGTGGCTAACCGAGGAGACGTTAAACCGCGAAAGTTCTTCCGAATTCAGAGACTACATCAACAGCACGACCAAAACTTATCCCCAACAACTAAGTACTTCAACGGCAAGGCTTTCAAACGTATGGGGTGTTTCTAAGTTAAAAGCGAAATAAGCTAAAGTAGAAAAAGTTTCGTTTCAGAAAGACCAAGAAAAATCAGAAACCCAGACTTATAATGTTTAAGTTAATCTCATTTAAAAATTATTGAATTAATAGTTATTGTACTTTATTTTTTAATTCGGAGGAGTGTTTTCAAATTGAAGCCCCAAAAAGAAGGGTTGCTATTGGTCAGTTTTAAGCAAAAATTACACTAGGAAAATTAGAGATGTTGGCGGCCGCATAGAAACATTCGGGTTTAGTCGCACGTCTCTCAGTATGGCTAAACTCGAATGATTCTAGTTCTACGTTTTGTGTTACTTCTACTGATAGTGCAAAACTAGAACTAACACTAGAACTAGAAACATTCGGGTTTAGCCGTGCATCGTCAGACGTAGTTTTAATTCAATAAGAATATGCAACACAGTGATATCTAATGCTAACTAGCACTACCTAGCATTGTCACTAGAACTAACATTTGGGCTAGAACTAGAAACATTTGGCTTTAGCCGCACGTCTTTCAAGACGGCTAAACCCGAATGATTCTAGTTCCAGGTCTTGTGTTAGTTCTAGTGATAGTGCTGGTGTAAAACTAGAACTAGCGCTACCTAGCACTGTCACTAAAACTAACATTAGACCTAGAACTAGAATCATTCGGGTTTAGCCGGACGTCTCTCAAGACGGCTAAACCCGAATGATTCTAGTTCTAGGCCTCGTGTTAGTTCTAGTGATAGTGCTAGTGTAAAACTAGAACTAGCGCTACCTAGCACTGTCACTAAAACTAACATTAGACCTAGAACTAGAATCATTTGGGTTTAGCCGGACGTTCTCTCAAGACGGCTAAACCCGAATGATTCTAGTTCTAGGCCTCGTGTTAGTTCTAGTGATAGTGCTAGTGTAAAACTAGAACTAGCGCTACCTAGCACTGTCACTAAAACTAACATTAGACCTAGAACTAGAATCATTTGGGTTTAGCCGGACGTTCTCTCAAGACGGCTAAACCCGAATGATTCTAGTTCTAGGCCTCGTGTTAGTTCTAGTGATAGTGCTAGTGTAAAACTAGAACTAGCGCTACCTAGCACTGTCACTAAAACTAACATTAGACCTAGAACTAGAATCATTCGGGTTTAGCCGGACGTCTCTCAAGACGGCTAAACCCGAATGATTCTAGTTCTAGGCCTCGTGTTAGTTCTAGTGATAGTGCTAGTGTAAAACTAGAACTAGCGCTACCTAGCACTGTCACTAAAACTAACATTAGACCTAGAACTAGAATCATTCGGGTTTAGCCGGACGTTCTCTCAAGACGGCTAAACCCGATGTTTTCTAGTTCTAGGTCTAGTGTTAGTTCTAGTTTTACACTAGTAACGTGTTAGTTCTAGTGATAGTGCTAGTGTAAAACTAGAACTAACACTAGACCTAGAACTAGAAAACATCGGGTTTAGCCGTCTTGAGAGAACGTCCGGCTAAACCCGAATGATTCTAGTTCTAGGTCTAATGTTAGTTTTAGTGACAGTGCTAGGTAGCGCTAGTTCTAGTTTTACACTAGCACTATCACTAGGACTCATCTTAAAGTCGTTAGTTTCGGGCGTCTTCAGACGCATGGCTAAACCCGATGTTTTCTAGTTCTAGGTCTAGTGTTAGTTCTAGTTTTAGTTCAATAAAAGTATGCAATATGGTGATATTTTGTGCTAACTAGCTTTACCTACCATTGTCACTAGAACTAATATTAGACCTAGAACTAGATACACTCGGATTTACCCGCACGTTTCTCAAGACGGCTAAACCCGAATTATTCTAGTTCTAGGTCTTGTGTTAGTTCTAGTTTTAATTCAATAATATATGCAATATGGTGATATTTTATACTAATTAGCGCTACTTACTACCTACCAGCCGTCTTAAGAGTGGTTCAGCTAAACGAAATATTTCTAGTTCTAGGTTTAGTGTTAATTCTAGTGATAGTATTAGTCTAGTTATACTTCTCCGAATTAAAAAATAGAGTATAGTAATGTTACATGGTAAAAAATAATCACGGTTTAAAATTTTAGAGTACACATTAAAAATATAGTGTTTTTTTAGAGTAAATTTTATGCTATTATTTACTCTCCTTATGGATAAATTCTATTAGAGATAATTTTTTCAATATACTCTAATAGAGTAAAGTTTCCTGTTGTAGATTTACGTTAAACATGCTACAGTTAAAATTTAACTCTCAACAGTGTTGAAAGTTATTCTAAGGGCCACTTTTACCATCCTCCTGATAAACTATCTAGAGGATAGTTGCCATGGTTACGGCGGTTTTAAGCACTCTCATTGGCTAAGAGCTAGATTTATCTATCGGATAACTTTATCAAGAGGTGGTAAAAGTGGGCCTAAATCCAGAAAAGCCCTAACAAGTTCACAACCTTTTTTTCTTGAACACATGTTGATGTGAAAACAAGGCGTGTTGTTCAGTTTGTTCTCAACGGTATATGGATATCTTAAATGCATTTAAAGTGCAATTTCCTATTAAACAAGACTTAAATATTATGGATTTAAATCTTCTGATGTATAAGGAGCTGTTCAATTTAGCGCAAACGCAATTAGAGGCTGAGTTTTATCTGGTATTAAAATATGGATTTATTTTACCTGCATATGATTTTGTTTTATAATTTTAGTATGCTTAATTAAATATAGCGACTTAGTATATCTTAAGATAGCATAAATGCAATTATTTATTCGATTGTTCAGTTTTTATAATAATAAACCTATTTTGTGAACACTGTCTATTTTCTTATAACTCTACTTAGAATATACCTAAATCTAATTTTGAGTATATTGCTAAAAAATCTACGTAGATTGTAGCATTCTATTAATTTCGAGTGCATTGTGAAATTTGTATAGATTATAATTTCAACTCTACCGAGATTTAATATGTAATCTGTGTTCACTCATCGTAGAGTTAATAATTCACTTTACCACAATTCATTTAATCTCTAAAATTTGCTCTAACAACCGATTGAAATATTAACTTGAAAAATGAATGGACTTCCTGGAAACATGTTAGATTTAAAATAGAGTTAGTTATTTTTTACCGTGTACTTTGAATAAAGATAAAGTGCGGAAGTAGTTAAGGTGAGTCGTTTCGATTGCGACCACCGCGAAATCTTAAAGGAGAGGATACTCGATCCTTTCTCCTCGACACATCACGTTACCATTTTCTCTCTCATTACGTGGAACAATAATACATTTACCGAGTCGACCTCTGGATGCTCTCGGATGCCTCCTGCGCTCCGTGGCATTTACCCTGGCACGGCTCACCGACCTCCGACCTTTCTCTTCTCTCTATGTACCGTTCCTCAAGTACCGCCGGCTGTTACGATTTAAGGTTTTTATACCAGGAAGACGAAACACCGAAAGAAGGAAGAAGAAGAAATAGTTTCCTATAAATTGGATTTCTGTTAACTTTTTCTTTGCTTTCTACGAAATACATAAATACATAAACTTTCTGTTCATACATGTTTGATAATACCCTATAATAATAATCCGAGAAAGTTGAGTCGTTGGTTGTGGGGTTGCGTGTAGATAGAACTGGGTCAACTAGCTTTTTAATAACACCGAGACTAAGGTGGTGGCCCAGATAAAGCACGTACCTTAGTGGAGTACCCTCAAAGATTGTTCGCGCAACATAAAAAGAATGGCCCCAAGCGGTTTCAAAGAATACTTATGTCGTCTGGACGTGTTCCTCTAATAATTCTATTTTCCACCTAGCATAATAATCAAAAAAAAAATTATTTTACTCTGTAAAATCCCATAAAAATTCCTCTTAAGTTTTAACCGTAACGGAAAAGCGCACAAATTCTAATTTGAACCGACCATTACTCATACGGGAAATTGTCGCCGTTTCGAAAAACCGCACGGCTGGTTGGATTCGCGCCAAAATGGCAGGGAAAAGAAAAAATGACTTCATAAATACGGGGCGTGCCCCGGGTTTAAAATGGAAATGTGCCGCACAATGATGGGCGTGCGAGCCGATCCGGTACACCACGGGCCCATAAATTCCACAGGAAATGGATATCCGGAAGTGGCGCGTTTCGAAATCGTCGTTGAGCTCCAGACAATGGAACCATTCCTCATTTTAAAAATTACCTTCAATATCTCCCCGAGTGTTTCTTTAAACATACAACGATAATAACCCAAATACAATTACTTACAGCCGCATAAAAATTAAGTTATTTTAACGTCAATGACCTGAAATAAAATGGTTAAAATGGCAATTGGTTGTCCATCAAGAAGAGAAATTGCGACGTCGCAAGAATAAGTAGGTTAAGTCAGGAGAAATTTAACACGTTTGAGTGATTCTCTTTCTCTCGTCGACGGCCCACAACACTGTTTGTACTTGCGAAAATTTACGGGTTTCGATAAGACCTTACGCAGTAAAGTAGGAGTAAAAATACCTACGAAACAATGGAAATAATTACACGGTATTCGCGTAAGTACGGAGTTTAAACGTTGGCGAAATTATAAGTTTGATTGGGGCCGAGATTATTGCTTAGTTACAATTAACAGGCGGCAGTTTTCTCGCACGAAATGATCGAAGATAAATCCCAAAAGAAAGCGATTTGAATAGAATTGGTTCGCTACCGCTACGAAAAAGAATCTTAAATCGGATAAGCTTACAACTTGCCACCTTCCCACCCCGCAACGCAGGATTAGAAGGAGCGTATTCAGAAATTCCTTCAGCCTGAGGTTTCTCATCCCATTCTTCCGAGCTTACACACGCTTCGGTGACGGTTCGCATCAACAATAGTTCTTGAAATATGGAAATCGGATTTTATTCGCTTTACATATTGTTTTGGAAGGGGGCGAGTTTCATATAACATGCTTCTCGTCTCGACCGTCTAGCATGGCACTGCTTTATGGACAAGATTCTCCACAGGACTATCTCGAAATATTACGTAAAATTGAAGAGAACCCCACAGAATGCAAGAGGGTTATGAACATTCTCGTTTCTACGGTTTGAACCCCGAATTATACATGAGGGTAAAGCTGTCAGGATTTTGTCTTAAAAGGTTCTTAAGGATAGAAAATTCACTGGAGATTTACATTTAAATGTCCCTATCTGAAATAAAATACTTGTAAAATTGTCTTAAAAATTATTTTATGATTAATAAATAATCTAAAAAATAAAGCAAGGTTATTTTATCTTAATATATCTCAAAATTTTATGTATCTATACCCTATTTTTCTCTCAGTTTTAAGCAAAAATTACATTAGGAAAATTTGAGATGTTGCCGGCTACCTAGAAACATTCGGGTTTAGCCGCACGTCTCTCATTATGGCTAAACCCGAATGATTCTAGTTCTAGGTTTTGTGTTAGTTCTAATGATAGTGATAGTGTAATACTAGACCGAGAACTAGAAACATTCGGGTTTAGCCGCACGTCTCTCAAGACGGCTAAACCCGAATGATTCTAGTTCTCGGTCTTGTGTTAGTTCTAGTGATAGTGCTGGTGTAAAACTAGAACTAGCGCTACCTAGCACTGTCACTAAAACTAACATTTGACCTAGAATTAGAAATATTCGGGTTTAGCTGCACGTCTCTCAAGACGGCTAAACCCGAATGATTCTAGTTCTCGGTCTAGTATTAGTTCTAGTTTTACACTATCACTAGAATGTTCTAGACGTTCACTAGACGTTCTAGCGTTAGTTCAATAAAAATATACAGCATTGTAATATCTTATGCTAACTAGCACTACCTACCACTGCCACTAGAACTAACACAAGACCTAGAAGTAGAATCATTCGGGTTTAGCCGCACGTCTCTCAAGACGGCTAAACCCGAATGATTCTAGTTCTATGTCTTGTGTTAGTTCTAGTGATAGTGCTGGTGTAAAACTAGAACTAGCGCTACCTAGCACTGTCACTAAAACTAACATTTGACCTAGAACTAGAAATATTCGGGTTTAGCCGCACGTCTCTCAAGACGGCTAATCCCGAATGATTCTAATTCTCGGTCTAGTGTTAGTTCTAGTTTTACACTATCACTAGAATGTTCTAGACGTTCTAGCGTTAGTTCAATAAAAATATACAGCATTGTAATATCTTATGCTAACTAGCACTACCTACCACTGCCACTAGAACTAACACAAGACCTAGAACTAAAATTATTCTGGTTTAGCCGCACGTCTCTCAAGATGGCTAAACCCGAATGATTCTACTTCTAGGTTTTGTGTTAGTTCTAGTGATAGTGTTAGTGTAAAACTAGAACTAACACTAGACCTAGAACTAGAAAACATCGGGTTTAGAATCCGAAACTTTCT
Source organism: Onthophagus taurus (assembly GCF_036711975.1). Classification (NCBI taxonomy): domain Eukaryota; kingdom Metazoa; phylum Arthropoda; class Insecta; order Coleoptera; family Scarabaeidae; genus Onthophagus; species Onthophagus taurus. Next base: position 31,376,456 of record NC_091976.1, read on the forward strand.
AGTTCTAGGTCTAGTGTTAGTTCTAGTTTTAGTTTAATAAACATATACAGCATTGTAATATCTTATGCTAACTACCACTACCTACCACTGCCACTAGAACTAACACAAGACCTAGAACTAAAATTATTCTGGTTTAGCCGCACGTCTCTCAAGATGGCTAAACCCGAATGATTCTACTTCTAGGTCTTGTGTTAGTTCTAGTGATAGTGCTAGTGTGAAACTAGAACTAACACTAGACCGAGAACTAGAAACATTCGGCTTTAGCCGCACGTCTCTCAAGATGGCTAAAACCGAATGATTCTAGTTCTAGGCCTCGTGTTAGTTCTAGTGATAGTGCTAGTGTAAAACTAGAACTAACACTAGACCTAGAACTAAAAAACATCGGGTTTAGCCGTGCGTCTGAATATGCACGGCTAAACCCGAAACTTTTTAGTTCTAGGTCTAGTGTTAGTTCTAGTTTTAGTTTAATAAAAATATACAGCATTGTAATATCTTATACTAACTAGCGCTACTTACCACTGCCATCTTGATTCACGTGCGGCTAAACTCGAATGTTTCTAGTTCTCGGTTTACTGTTAGTTATAGTGATAGTGCTAGTGTATTTTCATAATTTTCATAAATAGAGTCGTAAGATTTCTTTCAATTTCATCAACTTCATTATGCCATCAACTTAACTAGACATTATTTTCATGTATCTCAAAATTTTGTATATCTAACAAATACTTGTTATGTATCATCCTAAAATAGATAGTTTTAGCATTAATTTGGTACATCACCCATTCCTTTTAATTTCATCGATTTCAATATAACATAAACTTAAGTAGATCTCATGTTATATTAATATATCTCAAAATTTCATATATCGAACAAAGAAATTGTTATGTATCATTTTAAAGTAGATATTTTTAGCTTTAATTTGGTATATTCCATTCTTTAATTTTTATAAATACATAATAAAAAAACTTATATACAATATTTTAAATTGTATTTAGAAGTGCTGTCAGTTGAAGCTCTTCCACCTGTTGGAAAACGAATCTTTCTGCATACAATCGAGATAGGCATCATATAAGCGAGTATCAGCTGACGCACACGTTCAGCAGGTCCTCATAGGAATCAGTTATAGGCATCGACGGGAATCTCGATCGTCGACCCGCAGGTCCGGCGCAGCACGAAGAGAGTCAAGCAGGTGCGTTTCTGTTGGTGGCAATGGCTCGTCGTCAACTTCTTCTCGCGTCCCTCCGTGGCTTGATCCGTGGGAAAGGCCCGGGTCTGCGGGACAAGCCAAGGCAGTCGACCGCGTTAAATGCTTTATTGACTCTTGTCATAAGCGCGAGGCCAGGTTTAATTTATCGATATGACAGATTCGAGAGTGATGGGAAAGTAAAAGATTCAACTGTAAGATTTAATACAATTTAATTAATAAGTATTTAACTTGTATGTGTAATTTGTATTAGATCAGTGGCGAATGTGGAAGGTGTGGTGGCAATCTGAATTAGGTTCCAGTAAGAGGATTTAATGGTGTAACAGCTTGCGATACGACGACCGTCCGCAATGTGGTCCGAGACGGGATGATCCTGGATTGTAGTGATAGGGGAAGCTGTTATCTGGACCCGGAGTCCATTAGTTGATGAACCCCCCGAGTTCCCGTGGGGCGTTGATAGCGTGGCCACTTTTCGTCGAACTTAATCTAAATTAATCTTCCACCGACGAAGGACTACAAGATACCACAGTTGTCCATTATGTACGGGACGTGGGCGAACATCCCGCTTTTAATCTGCGGTAGCCATTAAATGGTCTATAACTGCGCGAATTGAATCAAATAAGTGTCTAATTAAAATGTGTGATTAAAAGGTGATTTAGACAAAACTTGTTTGAATAATACATTTGTAAAGATAACTTAATTCGATTTTAATTATAATTTTTTTAAAAATGAAGAGAACCATAAAAGCTTGTCTTAACTCATCTGTATAAGGTCAGTGTAGATTAGCTTCACAAATGGAATTCCATGAGACGCCTAACGATAGTCTGCGGTGGATGGCGTGCGCGAGCTCGCTTATTAACATATACGCGCTCTCGATAATTGGCATACGGGATCCATTTCTTTTATATTACTTTTTTCCCAAAGCAACTCTTGCTACGTTTTCTTAAGGAAGTTTTTGTCTTCTTTTTCGTCGTTCCTGTCCGACCGCAGGAACCAGTCCAATTCGTTCACGAACCATTCGCATAATTATGTGTAATTGAACGATGGTTATTGACTTTTAATTTGGACAGGTTTTAATTTTTGCCCATAAGAACTCCGTTTTAATTCTATTTATTTTACATAATTTTTTTTTTGTTACAGGGACGACCTACGAAAAGAGAAATGGTATGAAGGAACCGGATCACTTAGGTGAAACGGTAAGTTTTATAAATAAAAAGAAATTCAATTTAATTTCGAGCTTTACAAAAACACTTAAGTTGTCGCCCGCAGAGAAACCGATTTTAGTTTTGTACCTTTTCGTTTTGTAACTTTTCGTTTTGTACCTTTTCGTTTCGCCTCAATTTTTAGCTAAGAATAAAAGAAAAGTGACGTTGAAAACTTTTAGAGTCTGAAATTGTAAGAAAATATTTACGGGGTCGCTAAATCGATTTCAGTAAATTACAGGCTTAATAGCGACCGGGAGTGTTTGTGGAATACCACGAAACCTATGTTGTTCATACGACTACCGAAGAAAATTACACCTTATAATCGATAATTACCACGCCATTTCGACGAGTTGATGACACGTTTTCTTAGATAAATACTTACTAAGTATCAGTCTTTTATTGTCTGGTTAGACAATAAGAAAGTTCGACCAAATGGCAACAATTGTGCCCGAGAAATTGCTTTCTCTTTGATGAAAATCGTTTATTACTTTCCCATTACCTTTATATTATTACAAAATTACAGTTGTTAATTTATAATGGCTCTATAAAATAGACATAAACACACTACACAATCCATACAATTTTTCTTTTAATTTAAACGTTTATTTATAACCATCGCTTTGTCTCGAAATAACGGTTATGTAATTATACCAAGTTTAGAAGTTAGCATACATGTTAATACAATCAGATAGTCTTAAATGTGTGCTAATCCCAAAAATGTTTCTTGAATTGCTTGGTTGTAATACAAAGATGAATCATGACTGGGATAGGAGAGCAAAATCCTGCAGTGTCTTCGTCTGCAGGTTTACCAGCCGAAGATTTTTATCCTCTTCGAAGTAGTGAGGTTAGATGATGCTGCGGAGTAAGAGGGGATACGCGATTCACACATTCCAGCGACAGGATGGCCTTGAACTGGATGGAACGTTCAGCCAAGGACCATAATATGACCGTGGATGTTGATATAAAATCGTAACATCAAAAAATCCCCAAAGCAAATCTTTTCTTTTCTTCGCTTTAAAAGAGAAAGTTACGATAAATAATTCTTTTTCAAAAACATAATTTACCTTGTAATGGTAAAAAGATAGACGTAATTTATGATCGTATAAATCTTACTTTATTAACTTTAACTCTAATGAGTTAGCATATCTAAATTTGTACAACTTCAAAAAAGTTCTCTGTAATATTACTTTTGATGGCGAGATATCTAAATGGTCCATTTAACATTTTGAAACCAGGAACAGCATCTCTTAAAGATAACGTTAAATATATGGTAGTAAAGACATCTACAATCGATAAAAAGGTTTAAGACATTTTTACGATTTTCAAATAGAAATTGATATTCAAATATTCTAAGATAAAATTCAATGAATATTTATGTAATTAGTTGCTTACTTTCTTCACTTTGACTAGATACTTACTTTTATTAATTTCATTAACTTTATCTAATTCAATTATTCATAATTTATATTGATATCTCAATTCAAACAATAAAAATAGATTAATTTAAAAAAATCACAATTATTATGTTTATGGGAAATAAGAAATTATTTATTGCACATTTAAACTTCCTTTAAAATGCTTGTAATTTCATCGGTATATCTCAATTCATTCTTGAGATACAATTTTTTGAATTTCCCATTCTATGTATTTAAAACAATCAAAAAGCAGTTGGATTTAAAAAATCGTACTAACGATGTTTATGGAAAATAAGAAATGATTTTTGGCACAATGACTCTTTATCAAATTTGCTTTAAAATGTTCGTTATCACATCGTGATATCACAATTGATTCTTGAGATATGATTCTTTTAATTTTCTATTCTTCGTATTTATCACAATAAAAAGCAGTTGGATTTAAAAATCGTCGCAACGATGTTTATGGAAAGTAAGAAATTCTTTATGCCACAATAACTCTTTATTAAATTTGCTTTAAAATGTTCGTTATCGCATCCTGATATCTCAATTCGTTCTTGAGATAAGAGTTCTTTAATTTTCGATTGTTTAAATCAGAACAAAACTTGCAGAGTTTGATTCAAAAAATCATTACAACGACGTTTATGGAAAATAAGAAATTATTTTTGCCGCACGTCCCTCAAGACGGCTAAACCCGAATGATACTAGTTCACGGTCTTGTGCTAGTTCTAGTATTGCACTTGCACTATCACTAGAATTAACACTAGATCGAGAACTAGAATCATTCGGGTTTAGCCGCACGTCTCTCAAGACGGCTAAACCCGAATGATTCTAGTTCTCGGTCTAGTGTTAGTTCTAGTATTGCACTAATACTATCACTAGAACTAACACAAGACCTAGAACTAGAATCATTCGGGTTTAGCCGCACGTCTCTCAAGACGGCTAAACCCGAATGATTCTAGTTCTCGGTCTAGTGTTAGTTCTAGTATTGCGCTAATACTATCACTAGAACTAATAGACTATCACAAGACCTAGATCACTCGGGTGTAGTATAAGATATTAAAATGCTGCATTTTTTTATTAAACTAAAACCAGAACTAACACAACAATCACTTCGGGTTTAGCCGTCTTGAGAGACGTGCGGCTAAACCCGAATGATTCTAGTTCTAGGTCTTGTGTTAGTTCTAGTGATAGTATTAGCGCAATACTAGAACTAACACTAGACCGAGAACTAGAATCATTCGGGTTTAGCCGTCTTGAGAGACGTGCGGCTAAACCCGAATGATTCTAGTTCTCGATCTAGTGTTAATTCTAGTGATAGTGCAACTGCAATACTAGAACTAACACAGTATTAGCGCAATTATTGCAGTTGCACTATCACTAGAATTAACACTAGATCGAGAACTAGAATCATTCGGGTTTAGCCGCACGTCTCTCAAGACGGCTAAACCCGAATGATTCTAGTTCTCGGTCTAGTGTTAGTTCTAGTATTGCGCTAATACTATCACTAGAACTAACACAAGACCTAGAACTAGAATCATTCGAGTTTAACCGCACGTTTCTTAAGACGGCTAAACCCGAATGGTTCTAGTTCTCGGTCTAGTGTTAGTTCTAGTATTGCTCTAATACTATCACTAGAACTAACACAAGACCTAGAGCTAGAATCATTCGAGTTTAGCCGCACGTCTCTTAAGACGGCTAAACCCGAATGATTCTAGTTCTCGGTCTAGTGTTAGTTCTAGTATTGCGCTAATACTATCACTAGAACTAATAGACTATCACAAGACCTAGATCACTCGGGTGTAGTATAAGATATTAAAATGCTGCATTTTTTTATTAAACTAAAACCAGAACTAACACAAGACCTAGAACTAGAATCATTCGGGTTTAGCCGCACGTCTTTCAAGACGGCTAAACCCGAATGATTCTAGTTCACGGTCTAGTGTTAGTTCTAGTATTGCAGTTGCACTATCACTAGAATTAACACTAGATCGAGAACTAGATTCATTAGGGTTTAGCCGCACGTCTCTCAAGACGGCTAACCCCGAATGATTCTAGTTCTCGGTCTAGTGTTAGTTCTAGTACTGCGCTAATACTATCACTAGAACTAACAGAAGGGAGTAGTCTTGAGAGCAGTCTTGAGAGACGTGCAGCTAAACCCGAATGATTCTAGTTCTAGGTCTTGTGTTAGTTCTAGTGATAGTATTAGCGCAATACTAGAACTAACACTAGACCTAGAACTAGAATCATTCGGTTTTAGCCGTCTTGAGAGACGTGCGGCTAAACCCGAATGATTCTAGTTCTAGGTCTTGTGTTAGTTCTGGTTTTAGTTTAATAAAAATATGCAGCATTTTAATATCTTATACTAAACCCGAGTGATCTAGGTCTTGTGTTAGTTCTAGTGCTAGTATTAGCGCAATACTAGAACTAACACTAGACCGAGAACTAGAATCATTCGGGTTTAGCCGTCTTGAGAGACGTGCGGCTAAACCCGAATGATTCTAGTTCTAGGTCTTGTGTTAGTTCTAGTGATAGTATTAGCGCAATACTAGAACTAACACTAGCCCGAGAACTAGAATCATTCGAGTTTAGCCGTCTTGAGAGACGTGCGGCTAAACCCGAATGTTTCTAGTTCTCGGTCTAGTGTTAGTTCTAGTTTTACACTACCACTATCGCTATCACTATCACTAGCACTATCACTAGCACTATCACTAGCACTATCACTAGAACTAACACAAGAGCTCGAACTAGAATCATTCAGGTTTAGCCGTCTTAAGAGACGTGTGGCTAAACCCGAATGATTCTAGTTTTAGGTCTTGTGTTAGTTCTAGTGGCAGTGGTAAGTAGTGCTAGTTAGCATAAGATATTACAATGCTGTATATTTTTATTGAACTAAAGCTAGCACTATCACTAGAACTAACACAAGACCTAGAACTAGAATCATTCGGGTTTAGCCATACTAAAAGATATGCGGCTAAACCCGGATGTTTCTAGACGGCTTTCTCGATTTTTCCAAGTGTAATTTTTGCTTAAAACTGACTAATAGCAACGTTTCTTTTCAGCATTTCGATTTAAAAATACTCCTACAAATTAAAAAATAGAGTATACTTAATTAGTATTAATGCAATCTAAAATAAATCTGAAACGGAGAAAATCTTGATTAAATGTGTTAATGTAACTGTAGAAGTATTTTAATTATATCACAAGTTCGTGTAAGGTTGAGACGATTTAATAACACAACATAACGATAAGCGAGACGTCGATTTAATATCGATTTAACACGGTGCTTTATTCGTTTATCTATGATCACCCAATCAACAGCAAAAAGGCAATCCAATTATAGCTCTTTCACCTCGTAACGAAAAACCCAATCATGTATCTTCGTTTTTTTTGTACATTTACCCACTTTTTTTTGAACGTATAACGGGATTTTTTTAACAACTATTTATTCACCTACTTATACAATCCATAGAGGCGATATGCAAAGGCAGACCCACGGGTTTTGTCGGAATTTATTCGAAACCGATGCCTACCGTTCTGTTGTAAGATTTGAAGAAGAGAAAAAAAAACGTCTAATTACGTAACTGGCGTAACAAAAGGTTACCGAAGCTCTCGAGGCGTCTCTTTTGAAAGTAAAGAAGCTACGATGATGAGAGAATCTGATTGCTACGCGTAGTTCGGAGAAGGACAAAGTTATATTCGTATTTCCATTACAAATGAGCCGTTAAGAATTTTTTTTTATTGTGTTGTTTGTTCATACCAAAGATGGGATATTGTGTGTTGTAGATTTTAAGTCGTTTGATTAATTTTATTTTTCGGTTTGGGTCGATTCAATTCATTTGGAAAAACTAGTGATGGAAATGACAGTTGGAAAAATCTGGAGTGATGTTAAAGCTCCATCATGTGTTCGATTCACTCTGTCGGAAAATGAATTAGCCACATCAAATGTTTGCTAGCTTTTTCAAATACGATTCAAACGAAAAAATGGAAAGTGAATCAAAATTTTTTTATACTCCATTTAGGTGTGTTACTAAATAATTTATCGAATGTTGCGTAATCTGCCGACAGAATCGGCTTTCTACAACAATTTTGTCGGCTTTCGGTGCGTAAACATTTTAAAGAATTCTTGTCGAACGCAACTCGCCGATCGTTAATTATCTACTTTGCAATTCGGCTGTCAGAATCAGAAATCCCTTTCGCCTCTCCCATTGGATAGCCTCGGGAATTCTAACTTTCTAACATTTTCGATTTATTTTATCAATAGGTTGATATAATAAAACGTGTTTTTAAACTTTTATGTGTATAAATGTTTTAATATGAATGAAATCCGTTGCCTTTTGAAAATGATACGGAAATGTATGGAATATGTAGATTGTAAAATCATTTCGCGGTTCAAAATAACGCATAGAATTTCAACGTTATTTTTGTTTATTTTTTCTTTTTTTCAGTTCCTGCTTTTCGATTTGTTTCGTATATTTTGTTCTACAATAATTAAAATGTTGTTGGATTTTAAAACAAAATTTAAATTTCCAATAAAATATCTTCGCGATTTAACAAGCAAAAACTTCAATTACTCACCCAACCCCCATCATTTTTAATCAAACAATTTTAAGCGACCCACTCTGATTTATTACGCTGTGGGGTGCCATATAAACGAGTCATTTTTCAAAAATTCTTTCTACGCTTACAAATAATATTTATTCTTTCCTATTGAAGTAATGCGAAGATAAATTTCAACTTTGTATACACATAAATTACAGGTATTTAGGCTAATAAAAAAAATAAAAATGCTTTTTAACCCAACGCACAAAGATAATCCCTTGGGAAGGACATAAATGGCCTAGAGCAATGCAACAACATTCCTAAACTACACGGTGGTTACAAGTAACTCCAAAAGGATTTTATAAAAACAACTTGAATTACTCTTATTTTAATACAACATCCCAGAAACGACGACGAATGTAGGAAAGAATCCTATCGTATTCCAAACATTGTTTCCTCAACTCTCTCTCATCTTTTCTGCATGCATAAATACAAGGCGATCTCTCGTGCTATATATACACGGTTTTCGAACCACTCCTCTTCAGATCGGTGTGTAAACAGATCGTATCTCTGTTGGAACGGATGCGATGGAGCTATAACGCATAAAACTCGGCCACATCGGATACGCCTTCCCTTTGCTCCTGTCAACATTCGAATTTATTTGGCAGCATGCAGATGGGCACTCGGCCTCGCACGTTGATTAATGTTTCTATTATGCAGCGATTCGCTTACCAACGTAATGTACGCATGCTCACTCGACTTTAAACTCCATTGATAATGATGTGTCAATAAATTTATAATGTATACAAACTTTAACGTTAAAAGGATTTAAATTCGATCAAACATCGAAATATCTTAATCTCTCCACATAATATAGAATAAAAAGGTTTGACATAAAATTTCATATCATATCAAAATTATTTAAGTTATTATTTAAGCATTCTTTTAAGATATCATACTTGAAAATATCTCAATTTATCTAAAAGATAGGAACGGTACAGTTTAACCCTGATTTTAAGGCTCGTTACTACCATCTTCTGGTTAAGCTATCTAAGGGATTATTACCACGGTTACGGTTATTTTACGCGCTCTGATTGGCTAGTAGATGAGTTTATCTATAAGATAAATTTAACTAAAGGATGGTAGTAATGGATCTAAGTGATTTAATGTTTTCTTAGCCACTTAACCTTATCAATATTAACTCATTTAAAATGTAATGAGTCATATTGCGTTGAGTTCCTTATTAATTAAGCATTCTTTTAAGATATCATACGTGGAAATATCTCAATTTATCTATAAGATAGAAACGATAGAGTTTAACCTTGGTTTTAACCGATTTAATTTCTTCTTAGCCACTTGACTTTATCCATATCGAGTCATTTCAACACAATGAGTCATATTGCGTTGAGTTCATTATTAAGTAAGCTTTGTTTTAAGATATTATACTTGGAAATATCTCAATTTATCTATAAGATAGAAACGGTACAGTTTAACCTTGGTATTAACCGATTTCATTTCTTCTTAACCACTTGACTTTATCAATATCGAGTCATTTCAATGTAATGAGTCATATTGCTTTGAGTTCCTTATTAAGTAAGCTTTCTTTTAAGATATCATACTTGGAAATATCTCAATTTATCTATAAGATACCACGGTATAGTTTAACTCTGGGTTTAACCGATTTTATTTCTTCTTAGCCGCTTGCCTTTATCAATATAAAGTTATTTAAATATAATGAGTCATATTGCGTTGAATTCCTTATTAATTAAGCTTTCTTTTAAGATATCATACATGACAATATCTCCACTTATCTATAAGATAGAAACAATAGAGTTTAACCATGATTTTAACCGATTTCATTTCTTCTTAGTCACTTGACTTTATCAATATCGAATCATTTCAACGCAATGAGTCATATTGCGTTGAGTTCCTTATTAAGTAAGCTTTCTTTTAAGATATCATACTTGGAAATATCTCAATTTATCTATAAGATACCACGGTATAGTTTAACTCTGGGTTTAACCGATTTTATTTCTTCTTAGCCGCTTGCCTTTATCAATATAAAGTTATTTAAATATAATGAGTCATATTGCGTTGAATTCCTTATTAATTAAGCTATCTTTTAAGATATCATTCTTAGAAATATCTCAATTTATCTATAAAATAAAAACGGTGCAGTTTAACCTTGGTTTTAACCGATTTTATTTCTTCTTAGCCACTTGACTTTATCAATATCGAGTCATTTCAATGTAATGAGTCATATTGCTTTGAGTTCCTTATTAATTAAGCTTTCTTTTAAGATATCATACATGACAATATCTCAACTTATCTATAAGATAGAAACAATAGAGTTTAACCATGATTTTAACCGATTTCATTTCTTCTTAGTCACTTGACTTTATCAATATCGAATCATTTCAACGCAATGAGTCATATTGCGTTGAGTTCCTTATTAAGTAAGCTTTCTTTTAAGATATCAGACTTGGAAATATCTCAATTTATCTATAAGATACCACGGTATAGTTTAACTCTGGGTTTAACCGATTTTATTTCTTCTTAGCCGCTTGCCTTTATCAATATAAAGTTATTTAAATATAATGAGTCATATTGCGTTGAATTCCTTATTAATTAAGCTATCTTTTAAAATATCATTCTTAGAAATATCTCAATTTATCTATAAAATAAAAACGGTGCAGTTTAACCTTGGTTTTAACCGATTTTATTTCTTCTTAGCCACTTGACTTTATCAATATCGAATCATTTCAACGCAATGAGTCATATTGCGTTGAGTTCCTTATTAAGTAAGCTTTCTTTTAAGATATCATACTTGGAAATATCTCAATTTATCTATAAGATAGAAACGGTATAGTTTAACTCTGGGTTTAACCGATTTCATTTCTTTTTAGCCACTTAACTTTATCAATAACGAGTCACTTAAATGTAATGGGTTATATTGCGTTGAGTTCCTTATTAATTAAGTTATCTTTTAAGATATCATACTTGGAAATATCTCAATTTATCTATAAAATAGAAAAAGTTCAGTTTAACCTTGGTTTTAACCGATTTTATTTCTTCTTAGCCACTTGACTTTATCAATATCGAGTCATTTCAATGTAATGAGTCATATTGCTTTGAGTTCCTTATTAATTAAGCTTTCTTTTAAGATATCATACATGACAATATCTCAACTTATCTATAAGATAGAAACAATAGAGTTTAACCATGATTTTAACCGATTTCATTTCTTCTTAGTCACTTGACTTTATCAATATCGAATCATTTCAACGCAATGAGTCATATTGCGTTGAGTTCCTTATTAAGTAAGCTTTCTTTTAAGATATCATACTTGGAAATATCTCAATTTATCTATAAGATAGAAACGGTACAGTTTAACCTTGGTTTTAACCGATTTCATTTCATCTTAACCACTTGACGTTATCAATATCGACTCATTTCAATGTAATGAGTCATATTGCTTTGAGTTCCTCATTAATTAAGCTGTCTTTTAAGATATCATACATGACAATATCTCAACTTATCTATAAGATAGAAATGATAGAGTTTAACCCTGATTTTAACCGATTTTATTTCTTCTTAGCCACTTGACTTTATCAATAACGAGTCATTTCAATGCAATGAGTCATATTTTGTTGAATTCCTTATTAATTAAGTTATCTTTTAAGATATCAGGCTTGGACATATCTCAATTTATCTATAAGATAGAAACGGTATAGTTTAACCCTGATTTTAACCGATTTCATTTCTTCTTAGCCGCTTACCTTTATCAATATCAAGTTATTTAAATATAATGAGTCTTATTGCGTTGAATTCCTTATTAATTAAGCTATCTTTTAAGATATCATTCTTAGAAATATCTCAATTTATCTATAAAATAAAAACGGTACAGTTTAACCTTGGTTTTAACCGATTTAATTTCTTCTTAGCTACTTGACTTTATCAATATCGAGTCATTTCAACGTAATGAGTTATATTGCTTTGAGTTTTTTATTAAGTAAGCTTTCTTTTAAGATATCATACATGACAATATCTCAACTTATCTATAAGATAGAAACGATACAGTTTAACCCTGGTTTTAACCGATTTCATGTCTTTTTAGCCTCTTGACTTTATTAATATTATGTTTTCTTAAGATATTATACTTAAAAATATCTCAATTTATCAATAAAATAGAAACGTATTTAATTTCTTCAAACAGTTTTAGATCGAGATACTCAAAGAGATTAATGTTGTTTTTCCTGAATTAGTTAATATTTATTATAGGTATTTATTAAAATAAAATGCAAATTGCTATTGAAGGAATACAAAGATTTATTATAAACATAGAAAATATTTGCAGTTTTAATGGAGTACATAATTATGTTTTAACATTCTAATTCATTCCATTTCCTTTCACGATTACATGAAAGAACTTAATTAGGTTCGTTTAATGAATATTTATACACCAGATTCCATATCCTACTCTTCTACTATATAATTCGATGTTTACATCCTCCCAGAAAGTGAAATATACAACAAAGTTTTTCACGTCCGTTGGAGTTAATAGTTTCCTGGTTTTAATATAAATTTCAAGATAAATTTAAGATAAAAATCTTGTTATTTGTTGATTATAAATTTAAGTTGAAGAATCAATTGTGGGTCTACGTCGTGTTCTTAGTTAATGAACCGTTCAAAGTTAGTAATGCAAACTGCCGGTATCAGGATACGAGCGCAATATCCGATTGGAGACCGATGGGTGGGTCAGGGGCAACCTCCGCCCCGAATTACGTCCGTTTGGGTAATTAAAGCGACCGTGGGTAGATTGCTCACTAACCGGCGATTGCAAAGCTGCTTTTGATTGATTTTCAAACGGCGACAACATACATCAACTTTCCCACGGTGTTAACTCCGAAAATTCAATATAACTTTAATCTTTCATCGATACAACTAATTTTTCATATCACCACAAACAGAGAGTATATTCAAATTTAACATAAATCAGTTCCAGTTCGTCTGGAGTTAACGAAATAATTACAGAGTCTGTGACCGTCCCTGAAAGAGACAGAAAAGCTGTAAGAGACGGGGATCACGTGATCGTCTGAAACGGCTCTAAATATACACGGAATCTTAATCGGCACAACGCTTCCTTCTCATAGTGACTGCTCGACTCGGCGAGAGTCACGAGAAATCGGGAAACTTAGAAGTTTAAAGTTTTTCTTCGTATATTGATCCACGATGGAACTTGACATGTCTTGTTATCCACCAGGGGCCATAGGAAACAGTGTCAGTGAAAGCGTGTTGGGGTCCGACGGTGTAGAAGTCGAGGACCGTCTGGTTGCTTTACGTTGGGTTAACCATGAAAAAAGGCATAGCACTCCGGAATGCGTGACAAGGGATTTTGTTGTATCCCTTGCCACGGATAGATTATCAACGTTGCAAAGATCTTTAAAATGGGCAGGATTAAAATTAGTAAGTATTTTTTAATTTACAAATTTACATAAAGTTTTACGTTCTTTTCTGGCACTAAAAACGAAAAGGTTTTACCGCCTACGTTTCGTCCGTAACATTAACATATCTGATGGTTAAGGAATTCAAGTGATGTAACAGTATCAAAAAAAAAACAATTCAATAAAAAACATATAAAATACGGTTTTATTCCGTGTTTAATAAACGTATCGCTTTTGATTAAAAAATACGTTCAATAACCTATGTTTTTTCATTGGGTTTTATGGAAAAACTATTTTATATGTATAAAACCCATTTATGTCTGTAACAACTATAAATTTTTATATAAAAACTTTGATAATCCCTTTATAAATAAATCCTCGGGGATTACTCTGGTATTTTTAAATTGGGTCGAAAGGTGAGCGAATTATATCGAATAAAATTGGGTTGATTATTTGATTGCAAACGTTCTAAATACTGTAATAAAACAAGATATATGAGATTGAAATCCTTAATAATTAGGCTTTTATTTGAGATATCAGTCATCAAAATATCTCAATCTGTCCAAATGATATAAAGTAAAAAGTTTTAGTTTAATACTAAATGTATAAACTTTACAAATACCTTTATGATAAACGATACATACAGTGGATTAAAATAAATTATATCATATATCGTACATAAAAATATCTCAATTTATCCCAAAGATATAGTATAAGCCTAGTTTTAACAGATTTAATCTTTTCTAGAGAATCTGACTTTATTGATTTCGAGGCATTCAAATATAAAGTGCCATATTACATTGAATTCCTTATTAACTAAAATCTCTTTTAAGATATTACTCGGTGCAATATCTTGATTTTCCCATTAATTATTAAAAGACATGATATTCATCGCAATTTCCTTCCTTTTAATCCATATCGAGTAACTTGATTATAAACGTTCTAAATACTATAATGAAACAAGATATATCACATCGAAATTTTTAAGAATTAGGCTTTTATTTGAGATATCAATCATCAAAATATCTCAATATATCCAAATGATACAAAGAAAAAGTCTTGGTTTAGTACTAAATGTTTAAACTTTGCAAAAACCTTGATGATAGACGTTCCGTATATTGGATTAAAATAAATCATATCACATTAAAATCGTTGTTATTTACGCTTTCTTTTAAGATATCGTACATGGAAATATCTCAATTTATCCCAAAGATATAAACGGTATAGTATTAGGCTGGTTTTAACAGATTTAATCTTTTCTAGAGAACCTGACTTTATTGATTTCGAGGCATTCAAATATAAGGTGCCACATTACATTGAATTCCTTATTAATTAAGATATCTTTTAAGATATTACTCGTTGTAATATCTTGATTGTCCCAATAATTATTAAAAGAAGTGATATTCTTTGCAATTTCTTTCATTTTAATCTATATCGAGTAACTTGATTATAAACGTTCTAAATACTAAAATGAAACAAGGTATATCACATTGAAATTTTTAAGAATTAGGCTTATATTTGAGATATCATTCATCAAAATATCTCAATATATCCAAATGATATAAAGAAAAAGTCTTGGTTTGGTACTAAATGTTTAAACTTTGCAAAAACCTTGATGATAGACGTTTCGTGCATTGGATTAAAATAAATTATATCACATTAAAATCGTTGTTATTTACGCTTTCTTTCAAGATATCGTACATAAAAATATCTCAATTTATCCCAAAGATATAAACGGTATAGTATAAGCCTGGTTTTAACAGATTTAATCCCTTCTACAGAACCTGACCTTATTGATTTCGAGTCATTCAAATATAAGGTGTCACATTACATTGAATTCCTTATTAATTAAGATATCTTTTAAGATATTACTCGTTGCAATATCTTGATTGTCCCAATAATTATTAAAAGAAATGACATTCTTTGCAATTTTCTTCTTTTTAATCTATATCGAGTAACTTGATTATAAACGTTCTAAATACTATAATGAAACCAGACATATCACATTGAAATTCTTAAGAATTAGGCTTTTATTTGAGATATCATTCATCAAAATATCTCAATATATCCAAATGATATAAAGAAAAAGTCTTGGTTTAGTACTAAATCTTTAAACTTTGCAAAAACCTTGATGATAGACGTTTCGTATATTGGATTAAAATAAATTATATCACATTAAAATCGTTGTTATTTACGCTTTCTTTTAAGATATCGTCCATGAAAATATCTCAATTTATCCCAAAGATATAAACGGTACAGTATAAGCCTGGTTTTAACAGATTTAATGTTTTCTGGAGAACCTAACCTTATTGATTTCGGATCATTCAAATATAAAGTGCCACATTGCGTTGAATTTATTATTAATTTAGCTTTCTTTTAAGATATTACTCAGTGAAATATCTTGATTTTCCCAATAATTATTAAAAGAAGTGATATTCATTACATTTTCCTTCTTTTTAATCTATATCGAATAACTTGATTATAAACGTTCTAAATACTATAATGAAACAAGATATATCACATTGAAATTTTTAAGAATTAGGCTTTTATTTGAGATATCATTCATCAAAATATCTCAATATATCCAAATGATATAAAGAAAAAGTCTTGGTTTTGACTAAATGTTTAAACTTTGCAAAAACCTTGATGATAGACGTTTCGTATATTGGATTAAAATAAATCATATCACATTAAAATCGTTGTTATTTACGCTTTCTTTTAAGATATCGTACATGGAAATATCTCAATTTATCTCAAAGATATAAACGGTATAATATTAGCCTAGTTTTAACAGATTTAATCTTTTCTAGAGAACCTGACTTTATTGATTTCGAGGCATTCAAATATAAGGTGCCACATTACATTGAATTCCTTATTAATTAAGATATCTTTTAAGATATTACTCATTGCAATATCTTGATTGTCCCATTAATTATTAAAAGACATGATATTCATCGCAATTTCCTTCTTTTTAATCCATATCGAGTAACTTGATTATAAACGTTTTAAATACTATGTATAATGAAACAAGATATATCACATTGAAATTTTTAAGAATTAGGCTTTTATTTGAGATATCATTCATCAAAATATCTCAATATATCCAAATGATATAAAGAAAAAGTCTTTGTTTTGACTAAATGTTTAAACTTTGCAAAAACCTTGATGATAGACGTTTCGTGCATTGGATTAAAATAAATCATATCACATTAAAATCGTTGTTATTTACGCTTTCTTTTAAGATATCGTACATGGAAATATCTCAATTTATCCCAAAGATATAAACGATATAGTATTAGCCTGGTTTTAACAGATGTAGTCTTTTCTATAGAACCTGACCTTATTGATTTCGAGGCGTTCAAATATAAGGTGCCACATTACATTGAATTCCTTATTAATTAAGATATCTTTTAAGATATTACTCGTTGCAATATCTTGATTGTCCCAATAATTATTAAAAGAAGTGATATTCTTTGCAATTTCTTTCATTTTAATCTATATCGAGTAACTTGATTATAAACGTTCTAAATACTAAAATGAAACAAGATATATCACATTGAAATTTTTAAGAATTAGGTTTTTATTTATGATATGAGTCATCAAAACATCTCAATCTGTCCAAATGATATAGATAAAAAGTCTTGGTTTAGTACTAAAGCTTTAAACTTTGCAAAAACCTTGATGATAGACGTTTCGTATATTGGATTAAAATCAATTATATCACATTAAAATCGTTGTTATTTACGCTTTCTTTTAAGATATCGTACATGGAAATATCTCAATTTATTCCAAAGATATAAACGGTACAGTATAAGCCTGGCTTTAACAGATTTATCCCTTCTTGAGAACCTGACCTTATTGATTTCGTGTCATTCAAATATAAGGTGCCACATTACATTGAATTCCTCATTAATTAAGATATCTTTTAAGATATTCCTTATTGAAATATCTTAATTATCCCAATAATTATTAAAAGAAGTGATATTCATTGCAATTTCCTTCTTTTTAATCCATACCCAGTAACTGGATAACAAACGTTTTAAATACTATAATGAAACAAGATATATCATATTGAAATTTTTAAGAATTAGGCTTTTATTTGAGATATCATTCATCAAAATATCTCAATATATCCAAATGATATAAAGAAAAAGTCTTGGTTTGGTACTAAATGTTTAAACTTTACAAAAACCTTGATGATAGATGTTTCGTGCATTGGATTAAAATAAATCATATCACATTAAAATCCTTGTTATTTACGCTTTCTTTTAAGATATCGTACATGGAAATATCTCAATTTATTCCAAAGATATAAACGGTATAGTATAAGCCTGGTTTTAACAGATTTAAGTTAAAATTACAGTTTTATTGCAAATAGGTAAGGACATGCTTTATAAAAAAGAAACCTTATTACTTGGCGAATAATTTAAGATAAAAAAGATGAGGCATTCCATTTAAAAAAAAAAATGAGATATGGCTATTTCAAGTTTTTGGTATTGAGTACAATATTACGAACACCCTGTAGAAGGTTACCAGATTTTTATAGGGGCATGAAGTTACTGTAACTATGCATTAATAATCTACAAAAGATTTTAATAAATTGGGTATGCTTTCTTTTATAGACACGTGCAGACGGAGATTTTTTCACAACATGTTGAATATTTCAAAAACGGTAAAATTTTGGTATAGGTAATGCTTAACAAAAAGTATGTCGAATTTTAAGGGTAATTCAAAAATGTAATAAAATATGGGGTGTTCCATTTAAATTTACGAAGTTGTACCTTGTACTTTGTTTTTGTAACAGCCTGTATAAACAAAAATATACACCAAACAACTTTATATATAAACATTTTCTTCTAGCGACACCCTGTAAGGAGATATCGTCCGATATCGCACTAATTGGACATCCTGTATATTGAATTAAAATAAATTAGATCACACTAAAATCCTTATTATTTAAGCTTTCTTTTAAGATATCATACATAAAAATATCTCAATTTATCCAAAAGATAAAAAGGTAGAACTTGTTTTGCAACAACTGTAAATTTATATATAAAAACTTTGATAATCCCCTTATAAATTAATCCTCTGGGATTAGTCTGGTATTTTTAAATTGGGTCGAAAGGTGACCGAATTACATCGTGTAAAACTGGACTTGTTTAAATTTTTAATCGCTTTAAGAGATGATTGTTTACTAGTTAACCTTGTTAGCTTCGAGGGTATATGTATAAAGTTATTTATTTGGTACAAACCTTGAAACCCCTCAAAGTCTTTAAACTGGCCTAAACGAAACGAGCAATTTATAAACTAAACATCGACTGTTTACATTCCATTATGGCTCGCTATGACTAGCACCGACGTTATTTACACCTGCCGCGTGCACCTGCAACCGTATCTAAATAACCCGCGTTAATTAGAAGTGAACAGCCTGGAGGTTTTTTCTGTCTTTTTCTTAAGACACGCTAATATTGCGTATAATTATCACAAGCTCGATATTTATTGAACCACCGCTGTTTTAATAAATAATACAAAAGTTAAATTGAAATCATAATTCAAACGACATATTTCAGTTCCACATAATCGAAAATTCAGTTATGAAACAAAAAATAAAAAAAAACCTGTCCATATGTTTTATTTCGCTGTAGTAAATGTATGTGGCACGTGAAATAAAACGTGTCCGAATTTTCCAGGTACTACCGTGTCAGCTAACGTAATTATTTATCAATACCATGTGCGGAACGAACAAATTTTCCAACGCTCACTGAAACATCGGAAATATTTTTCTCCCTCAATTTCAAACGAACTGATTACGAGATTTTCAGCAAAATGAATCCGCATCCGCATTAATTCAATATCGATCAGAAACTTGGAAAATACATCATGTGTATAGCGACACGTAAGTTTTATAAAATGTAGTTAAGCAAATCCTTGTTATGTTTTCGCGAAGACTGCACACGTTCCGCGGAAAGCATTTCGCCCACCAACCACGCAATTTCCTTTCGTAAAATGAAATTTCGCTCTCCATTCCAACCTCTTATTTTCCAATTTGCTCCCAAGTGTTGCTCCGAAACGAAGAAATATTGCTAAAACGAATAACAAACAAATTTAAACCGCAAAACTTTTGTATATTACAAATGATACACCAGTAGTAGTTGGGTTATTTGCCGTTATTATATTGTGTGTATCCTTAAAAGCGAAGAATATTCTTGAGCAGGAAATAGTAAATGGTTTTATAAATATGTATGAAGTCGCGGAGTATGTTTAGAATATCGACGGCATTTACGTTCTTACCTTTTACGAGTGCTTCTACTACACGCATACGGGCATTAAATTGCTGCATTAATATCGATTAAATTACCAATAGATAGCTTACTATCGCTGTCATTATACCATTCGGTTAGTATCAATACATTAGTTTAGGTTATGTGGAATTAATTCATACATACAAACTACTTTATTTAGATTTTAAAACTCTATACATATAAAAATAATCGATAGGTTAGTTGTCGTCCACGTGCCTATAAACCGGAGGCCATTTGGGCATTCCATTTTGTGCCTTTCACGAGGTCGATGGGCTTATAGCCAGTCTATTAGGTAATTATTTAACGCCGTTGCGAAAGACATACGTCCATTAATAATCTGCAGAGTCAGTTGACGTACTCTCGCACGCCCTCCCTACGGCGATGACTCGTTCAAGCATTACTCCACGCGCTTCGAGTTGACCATCAAAGCCTCAAATCGTTACTAAACTTTACTAACTGAAACAATGTCACTAACTGATTCTAATGGTACATGTTACTAAAACCAATCGAAACATTTTATTAACATTGTTACGAAATCGGTGGGGTAATTGAACTACTTTAATCGAATTACACCAAAGTCAAGTGGTATTAAACGGATCCCCATCAAATCCTACGTATTTAAACTTTGTAGGAGTTCGAAGTATTTATTTATATCTTACAATTAAATTCTAAGGTCAAGATTTCGTTTAAAGTTTAATTTTGGTATATACAGAAGTTGTGATACAAAATTTATATTAATAGTATCATCTAATCTTCCGTTAGCAATATTTAGCCTTCTGAAAGTAGTAATTAGTCTTTGCTAAGCAATATCTCATCTATACTAAGCAGAATTTAACGTTCTCCAAACAATATTTAGTTTTCTATTAACTATATAGCTCTTTCTCGATAGTGCCCCCAGTCTTCTGCAAGCAGTATTTAGTCTTGGATTAGCAGTATTTAGTCAATTATACCAGGTCTTCTGAAACTAGTAATTAGACTTTGCTAAGCAGTACCTAAGCTATATTAAGTAGAACACTATTGCTGTCACAAGATTAGATAGTGTTAACAAAGGACTAGATATGGCTTACAGATGACAAGAACATCTTTTTAGACCCACTTTTACCACCTCTTGATAAATTTATCCGATAGATAAATCCAGCTTTTAGCCAATGAGAGCACTTAAAACCGCAGTAACCATGGCAACTGTCCTCTAGATGGTAAAAGTGGGCCTTAGGCTGGCAGAAAGTTAGATACTGCTATCAGAGGATAAAGTAGTGCTTAAGATGGCTATTCCTCATTATAAGAGATTGATTACCGACAGAAGACTAGATGGTGCTATCAGAGGACGGCATACTGCGTACAAATAATTAAACAGAGTAAGGATGTGTCAAAATATTAGCAAAGACCACGGGACGCATTGAAAATCGAAAAGGGTAGAAGGAAGATAGATTGTGTGGGGATTATTGGGAGACTATATGCTGAGGTAACGAGTTAATGGAGGGAAGTATGGAGTGAGAGGGCGTATGGGGTGAGGAACTGTCTATATTTCTCTTTTATTTTTAATGCTAAATGACCATTTTTATGGATATGATTTGCTTTATTAATTTATAACATTTATTTATTATTATTTATTACATTAAACTAGTTTTAACCTATCTTTCATTGAAAGGAGCCAGAGGTGTTGGAAATTTTATAGCTTTTGAAACTCGATGCCACCTTTTTTCTTATTAAACAAAGTTTTAATACCTCTGGGTATCATGGCTGATGCTACTCATGGAGCGGTTGGATTTCCCAATAAATCTGGTTAGATGATGCAGACTGAATTCTTAACATTTATGGAGCTCTGCACATAAATGCACATAAACATCTACCAGGTCTTTAGAAATTAGTAATTAGTCTTTGCTAAGCAGTATCTGATCTATATTAAGCAGAATTTGACGTTCTACAAATAATATCTATTTTTTTGTTAGCAATACAGAATTGTTTTAACAGTACCAAGTCTTCTGCAAACAATATCTAGTCTTCTATTAGCAGTATTTAGTCTTGAATTAGCAGTATTTAGTCTTTAGTCAGCAATATCATGTCTTCTAAAAGTAGTAATAACTCTATCCTACGCAGTATCTGATCTATGCCAAGCAGAATTTAACATTATGCAAACAAAATTTAATTTTCATCAAGTTTTTTTTGATTTTTTTTGACCTCATCAAGTATGCAACCAATAACGCAATTTGCGTATTTCAATACGAATACTGTGATATTGGTTGCATACTTGCAATGATGACGTCGGGTACGATAATTAATTAACACAGTATAGCAAACAGTATTTAATCTTCATTTTCACTTTGTCTTAGATGGTGTTTATAAAAAAATTGTTTATTATAAGATTTATATATGAACGTGATAATATTTTAGAACTTAAAATAGTTAAAAATTTCCTATATAGATAGATTATTTTTATCTAAATTAAAACATTAAGTTTTCTTTCAAATGTAACTTCCTGAAATGTTACTCCCTTAACGAACGGTCTCCCATCAGCTCTTTTCGGATGGGTTTCTTCCGAGTTCGTCGCGCGGAATAAATGCAACATTAAAGTTATCTACCTCGAGTCTCCGACTGGCAGAGATCGGCGTGGTCGTTAGTGACCGGGAAATAATGGTACGGTCTTTCTAGGTCAGGAAATTAAAGAGGAATTTCACGCATCCAACGCGACAAATGTGCCAAGATAATTGATTTGAAAAGAAATCGAAATGTCAACGGTGTACACACGCCTTGACGCCGCAAATGGGTGCAGTCTAGACATGGGTTTGGCCTTCCGACTCACTGTCTGTATATGTTAAATCAAACGCGATCGGGGCAGATATTACCAACAACAAACCAGACGGCGGTGCGTTGAGTCATCCAAAAAAAAACGAAAAAGAAGTTTGACATCATCGACATATCGAAGCGTAAAATTACTCAATTAAGAGACGATTTGGTAGGCCACTGTATAAAGAGTACAAAGTATACAAAGTACACAAAGTACAGTTGGAGTTTGTTTCCTCTCGGGTTTACTGCCCATAAAGTAGGCGGACAATACTGACGTATTCACTGTTAACGTTTCAATTCCCGGATGGTGAAAGGATGTACTAGATCCGGTCATTTATTATTAGTTTTATATCCCTATTGATTAATAATTTTTAATTAATTTTCAATTTTGTTTTACTAAAGAAACCAATCTCATTTTTAATCCTATCAGTTTCAACGATGACACTTGAAATTAATCGGAATTCTTCTCGATGAACTTGGTTTAGATCTAATTAAGCGGCAACTCCTTTGGGATCGACTTCCGCACGATCGAGCGTTCTTCGGTGACCGGACTTCCATGCGGATAATTGGATCTGTGCGCGTTATTTATCACGCCGTTTGTCACAATTCGATATAAAAGAGGAGTCAAGAGGAGTGCGTTTCGCCCCTCGACTGGAGAGCGAAAGAAAAAAGGAAGAGATAACCCCGAGAAGGAAGTAAATAAAAAAAAGGATTCCCTTGACTCCGGAGACACCAAGGAAAAGGCTTCTCTCGGGTGGAATTTGGAATGGGTGCGACGAAACAATGGAAAAGTTGCTAGACGCGCGAACAATGGGGTTTATCGCCCTAAAATATAGTTACTGGGGGATGTGTTTCGACTAGAAACGGTCTTTAAGTCTTGTATTTATCCCCAACTATTCTGGACGCAATTCTTAAACCTAGTAAGAAGCTAAAATAAATTCAATTTCTTTGAGTGTCGAGAAGAAGCGGGTGTTTTAAGGGGCTCTTTATAGGTTATTCCAACTGAATTTTCCGCGGAAAGCTGTAATGGAATGTCCTTCAATTGTAATCGCTCCCCTTTTGTCCGTTGACGCTTTCTGTTGTGGCAACACAAACGTGTACTCGCCTGTCGTTGACATTGAGTGTTCTATATCAAAATCATTCGTGATGTATTTTCTAAAAATCAAAATGATATATTGATTTTTCCTCCAACAGTTATTTTGTTAGTACCTTAATTAAGTATTCAGGTCACACAATAATTAAACGTCCTCGGCGGCATTAAAGGGAACAAACTGTTGCGTGTGTTAAAATTTCCTTTAGTATTCTTACACGCACTGTGTATACAGGGCCTGCCAAAATAACAGCAATGTTTGATTTTTTTTCTAGTTTCATTTCAATTTTCATACACAATTTTCTTCTATAATAACATTTCCCTGGAAATTTCATTAATATTATCTTATAATTTTTATATCATATCATAAACTAGAGTCTTCAAGTTTTAATTTAAGATATATATCATATCATGATTCTTAAAAATACGGTCGATATCATTTTTTGACAATTTCATATTATTTTTGATTTTAAAACTTGACCATTTCTTCTGTAATAACATTTTCCTGGAAATTTCATTAATATTATCTTATATTCTTTATATCATATCATAAACTAGAATCTTCAAGTTTTAATTTAAGATATATATCATATCATGATTCTTAAAAATACAGTCGATATCATTTTTTGACAATTTCATATTATTTTTGATTTTAAAACTTGACCATTTCTTCTGTAATAACATTTTCCTGGAAATTTCATTAATATTATCTTATATTCTTTATATCATAGCATAAACTAGAATCTTTAAGCTACAATTTAACATACATATCATACAATGAGTGTTAAAAATACAGTCGATATGATTTTTTTTTAATTTCAATTTATTTTTCATTAGTTCTTCTTTGATAACTTTTTTATGGAAATTTCATTAATATTATCATATAATTTTTATATCATATCATAAACTAGAATCTTCAAGTTTTAATTTAAGATATATATCATATCATGATTCTTAAAAATACAGTCGATATGATTTTTTGAAAATTTCTTATTATTTTTGATTTAAAAACTTGACAATTTCTTCGGTAATAACATTTTCTTGCAAATTTAATTAATATTCTTTTATATTCTTTATATTATATCATAAACTAGAATCTTTAAGCTACAATTTAACAAACATATCATACAATGAGTGTTAAAAATACAGTCGATATGATTTTTTTTTTAATTTCAATTTATTTTTCATTAATTCTTCTTTGATAACTTTTTCATGGAAATTTCATTAATATTATCATATAATTTTTATATCATATCATAAACTAGAATCTTCAAGTTTTAGTTTAAGATATATCTCATATCATGATTCCTAAAAATACAGTCGATATGATTTTTTGAAAATTTGATATTATTTTTGATTTAAAAACTTGACAATTTCTTCTGTAATAACATTTTCCTGCAAATTTAATTAATATTATCTTATATTCTTTATATTACATCATAAACTAGAATCTTTAAGTTACAATTAAACATACATATCATACAATGAGTGTTAAAAATACAGTCGATATGATTTCTTTCATAATTTCATATTATTTTCCATTAGTTTTTCTTTGATAACTTTTTCCTGGAAATTTCATTAATATTATCTTATATTCTTTATATCATATCATAAACTAGAATCTTTAAGCTACAATTTAACATACATATCATACAATGAGTGTTAAAAATACAGTCGATATGATTTTTTTTAATTTCAATTTATTTTTCATTAGTTCTTCTTTGATAACTTTTTTATGGAAATTTCATTAATATTATCATATAATTTTTATATCATATCATAAACTAGAATCTTCAACTTTTAATTTAAGATATATATCATATCATGATTCTTAAAAATACAGTCGATATGATTTTTTGAAAATTTCTTATTATTTTTGATTTAAAAACTTGACAATTTCTTCTGTAATAACATTTTCTTGCAAATTTAATTTATATTCTTTTATATTCTTTATATTATATCATAAACTAGAATCTTTAAGCTACAATTTAACATACATATCATACGATGAGTGTTATAAATACAGTCGATATGATTTTTTTCAAAATTTCATATTATTTTTCTTTAATTCTTCTTTGATAACTTTTTCCTGGAAATTTCATTAATATTATCTTATAATTTTTATATCATCATAAACTAGAATCTTCAACTTTTAATTTAAGATATATATCATATCATAATTCTTAAAAATACAGTCGATATGATTTTTTGAAAATTTCATATTATTTTTGATATAAAAACTTGACAATTTCTTTTGTAATAACATTTTCCTGGAAATTTCTTTAATATTGTCGTATATTCTTTATATCATATCATAAACTGGGATCTTTAAGCTACAATTTAACATACATATCATACAATTAGTGTTAAAAATAGTACTTTAGTTAACTTTAGTTCTTCTTTGATAACTTTTTCCTGGAAATTTCTTTAATATTATCATATAATTTTTATATCATATCATAAACTAGAATCTTCAAGTTTTAGTTTAAGATATATCTCATATCATGATTCCTAAAAATACAGTCGATATGATTTTTTGAAAATTTGATATTATTTTTGATTTAAAAACTTGACAATTTCTTCTGTAATAACATTTTCCTGCAAATTTAATTAATATTATCTTATATTCTTTATATTACATCATAAACTAGAATCTTTAAGTTACAATTAAACATACATATCATACAATGGGTGTTAAAAATACAGTCGATATGATTTCTTTCATAATTTCATATTATTTTCCATTAGTTTTTCTTTGATAACTTTTTCCTGGAAATTTCATTAATATTATCTTATATTCTTTATATCATATCATAAACTAGAATCTTTAAGCTACAATTTAACATGCATATCATACAATGAGTGTTAAAAATACAGTCGATATGTTTTTTTTTTAATTTCAATTTACTTTTCATTAGTTCTTCTTTGATAACTTTTTTAAGGAAATTTCATTAATATTATCATATAATTTTTATATCATATCATAAACTAGAATCTTCAAGTTTTAATTTAAGATATATATCATATCATGATTCTTAAAAATACAGTCGAAATGATTTTTTGAAAATTTCTTATTATTTTTGATTTAAAAACTTGACAATTTCTTCTGTAATAACATTTTCTTGCAAATTTAATTAATATTCTTTTATATTCTTTATATTATATCATAAACTAGAATCTTTAAGCTACAATTTAACAAACATATTATACAATGAGTGTTAAAAATATAGTCAATATGATTTTTTCAAAATTTCATATTATTTTTCTTTAGTTTTTCTTTGATAACTTTTTTCTGGGAATTTCATTAATATTATCTTATAATTTTTATATCACATCATAAACTAGAATCTTCAAGTTTTAATTTACGATATATATCATATCATGATTCTTAAAAATATAGTCGATATGACTTTTTGAAATTTTCATATTATTTTTGATTTAAAAACTTGACAATTTCTACTGTAATAACATTTTCCTGGAAATTTCATTAATATTATTTTATATTCCTTATATCATATCATAAACTAGAATCTTTAAGCTACAATTTAACATACATTTCATACAATGAGTGTTAAAAATACAGTCGATATGATTTTTTTTAAATTTCATATTGTTTTCTTTAGTTCTTCTTTGATAACTTTTTCCTGGAAATTTCATTAATATTATCTTATAATTTTTATATCATATCATAAACTAGAATCTTCAAGTTTTAAGTTAAGATACATATCATATCATCATTCTTAAAAATATAGTCGATATGATTTTTTGAAAATTTCATGTTATTTTTGGTTTAAAAACTTGACGATTTCTTCTGTAATAACATTTTCCTGGAAATTTCATTAATATTATTTTATATTCTTTATATCATATCATAAACTAGAATCTTTAAGCTACAATTTAACATACATATCACATAATGAGTGTTAAAAATACAGTCGATATGATTTTTTTTTAATTTCAATTTATTTTTCATTAGTTCTTCTTTGATAACTTTTTTATGGAAACTTCATTAATATTATCATATAATTTTTATATCATATCATAAACTAGAATCTTCAACTTTTAATTTAAGATATATATCATATCATAATTCTTAAAAATACAGTCGATATGATTTTTTGAAAATTTCATATTATTTTTGATTTAAAAACTTGACAATTTCTTTTGTAATAACATTTTCCTGGAAATTTCTTTAATATTATCGTATATTCTTTATATCATATCATAAACTAGGATCTTTAAGCTACAATTTAACATACATATCATACAATTAGTGTTAAAAATACAGTTGATATGATTTTTTTTTAAATTTCATATTATTTTTCTTTAGTTCTTCTTTGATAACTTTTTCCTGGAAAAATAATTAATATTCTTTTATATTCTTTATATTATATCATAAACTAGAATCTTTAAGCTACAATTTAACATACATATCATACGATGAGTGTTATAAATACAGTCGATATGATTTTTATCAAAATTTCATATTATTTTTCTTTAGTTCTTCTTTGATAACTTTTTCCTGGAAATTTCATTAATATTATCTTATAATTTTTATATCATCATAAACTAGAATCTTCAACTTTTAATTTAAGATATATATCATATCATAATTCTTAAAAATACAGTCGATATGATTTTTGAAAATTTCATATTATTTTTGATTTAAAAACTTGACAATTTAACATACATATCATACAATTAGTGTTAAAAATACAGTCGATATGATTTTTTTTTTAATTTCATATTATTTTCTTTAGTTCTTCTTTGATAACTTTTTCCTGGAAATTTCATTAATATTATCA
Source organism: Onthophagus taurus (assembly GCF_036711975.1). Taxonomy (NCBI): domain Eukaryota; kingdom Metazoa; phylum Arthropoda; class Insecta; order Coleoptera; family Scarabaeidae; genus Onthophagus; species Onthophagus taurus. The sequence goes on from NC_091976.1 coordinate 31,405,241, forward strand.
TATAATTTTTATATCATATCATAAACTAGAATCTTTATACTACAATTTAACATACATATTATACAATGAGTGTTAAAAATGTCGTCAATATGATTTTTTCAAAATTTCATATTATTTTTCTTTAGTTCTTCGTTGATAACTTTTTCCTGGAAATTTCATTAATATTATCTTATAATTTTTATATCATATCATAAACTAGAATCTTCAAGTTTTAATTTAAGATAAATATCATATCATGATTCTTAAAAATACAGTCGATATGTTTTTTTGAAAATTTAATATTATTTTTGATTTAAAAACTTGACAATTTCTTCTGTAATAACATTTTCTTGCAAATTTAATTAATATTCTTTTATATTCTTTATATTATATCATAAACTAGAATCTTTAAGCTACAATTTAACATACATATCATACGATGAGTGTTAAAAATACAGTCGATATGATTTTTTCAAAATTTCATATTATTTTTCTTTAGTTCTTCTTTGATAACTTTTTCCTGGAAATTTCATTAATATTATGTTATAATTTTTATATCATATCATAAACTAGAATCTTCAAGTTTTAATTTAAGATATAAATCATATCATGATTCTTAAAAATACAGTCGATATGATTTTTTGAAAATTTAATATTATTTTTGATTTAAAACTTGACAATTTCATCTGAAACAACATTTTCCTGGAAATTTCATTAATATTATCTTATAGTTTTTATATCATATCATAAACTAGAATCTTTAAACTACAATTTAACAAACATATCATACCATGAGTCTTAAAAATACATTTTTTCAAAATTTTCTTTAATAATTTTTATACTATATCATAAACTAGAACCTTTAAGCTTCAATTTAACATACATATCATATTCTGATTGACATCAATTGACTTTTTGACGGACACTGTACACTTTTAGTTTTATGTTTTTATGTTACAAGTTGGAAGTGATTTGTAAAGATTGAGTCGAGTGTCGATATAAAATACGTTTGATGGTGGTAACCTTATCTCTTTGAAACAGGCCATTTAAGTCCTCGTGGCTCGTGGGAGGTGGGTGACCTTAAATGGGTAATAGGTATCGTTTACGCGAACATAAAACGTTCGCGCGAAGCCCTTCCACCAGCAAAGGAAGCTATTAAAGGGAGGGTATTATGCGAACACGTCATTAAATGTACTGTAACAATTAGTATGATATTCAGGTGAAATCCTACCTGTGGGATAAGTTCAAACAAAGAGTGACCACAATTCCAATATACGTGTACCAGGATTGCTCGGTTAAATTTTAATCTCCGTGTATTGCTAGGACGTGACCAATGAAGCTGAAGCTTTTCCGAACATTACCTCCGTATTTAAACTGTCCAGTTTTCGAAACCTTAGGATTTGAAATTGTTGTATCTCCATATCTAAGTTGAAGACGGAAATCAAATACTATCTATTCCATTTCTGGTCACGTAATTAGTGGCAGTATCTCTCGTTCGACTTCACCAGAATGAACAAAACGGCGGAAGATGGTAGCCTTGGGGTAAATTTCGTTCGATACCGCCATGAAATAGGTCGTCCCCAGACAATTGAAGCAGAAATTGACATTCGGTTTCGAAGCAAACTGCCTCGGACTTCTCCTTATTTAGGGTGGTACGTTCGAGGAGTCGCCGCAAGTCCATTTCCTGCAGGACAATCGATTGCATGATTGGATCTCGGGTTCGTTTCGTGGATAAAACGGTGTTAACTTAATGAGGAAATGCCACATTTTAGAATTAACTGATAACTTTTAGTCATTTAAAATTTTAAATCCAATTAAGGTTTTTATGTTCATCTATCAAACAGTAATTTTACCTTTGGGAGTAGTCGTTAAAATTAATTCATTCTCTCCCGCTATTCTACACCGAGGGTAAACGTGGAAGGAACAATATAAAGTAGACGCCTCTTACAAGGAAACTCTGTTTATTGACGGAGGAACTTGTCATCGCCATATTGCCGGATATTAATTTTGCCGGCAGGTTTATTGGTCGAAATGAGCCAAGTTCTCAAGAGAAAAGAGTCTTAACATATAACACGATGACTATATACAACTCGGTCTCTACTAATTAAAAGAAAACCTCATTAAACCTTTATTATAAATTCTTAGACTTACATTTAACTTTAATTTCCGAGACAATTTATAACGATTTATTTCCTCTTGGGAATCGTCGAAATTTCCATTTGGGATCCTTTTTCTCCATTATTTAGGAGTGAACCACTTAGCCGTTATAAAAAGAAGCGGATTTTGTGGTCTTCTTTTCACCGAATAAAACGAATTCATTTTATTAAAAGTCCCTTTCGCAAATTCTAAACAACACGGTTTAAATCGATACTTTTTTATTCGTTATACTCTATTTTTTAATTCGGTGGAGTAAAATGAAAAGTCACGTTTACACAGTGTAAATTTTTCAAAGCTTTTTTTGGCGGGAGTTTTAAAACCAGAGAGGATTTTTAAGTAAATTGTAGTTACGAATTTAATTCCTTATTTGTTTAAACATAATAAAAACTAGGGTGTACCTACTTACTTTGTCCAAAGCTCACTAAAAATATGTGTTCAATAATCTAGAATAACAAACAAAACTAGAACTAACACTAGACCTAGAAAATCTCATAAAATATCATTATGTTGCATATTTTTATTGAACTAAAACTATAACATTTGTTTTTATAGTGAGTCCAAACATGACGTATTTATCTCAAAAAAGCCAAAACTTTCGAACTTTCAACTTTTAATTTTGACATATTTGTCAACTTCAAAAAAAATCCTTTAAAATGAGTCCAAACTCGACATACTTAACTTTAATATTAATGGAGATACAATCACTTCCGGTTTGAAACGTCAACGTCAATTTTGACATATTTGTCATCTTCATTAAAAAACCTTTCAAATGAGTCCAAAGATGACGCATTTATCTCAAAAAACAAAAAAGTTTGAATAAAAAACATTAAACCCGAAGTTAGCAACTAGTAATATTAATACCAACCTTAATTTTTGATTTTTTTTATTATATTTTCGTTTTTATGACAAATTTTAACACATTTTATAAAAATTAAGAATATGTCATAATGAAATTGACAGTTCAAACCGGAAGTTGCTTATATTTCGAGTAATATTGGAATTAAACGTATCATGTTTGGACTCATTTTAAAGGATTTTTCACAACGATTACAAACATGTCAAAATTGACGTTGACATTCTTAACCGGAAGTTGACCATAACTTCATTAATATTGAAGATAAATATGTCGTGTTTGTACTCATTTTAAAGGATTTTTAATGAAGATTACAAATACGTCAAAATTGAGGTTGACATTTTAAATCTGAAGTTAGTTATCATATAATAGACAATTGGACAACTTCATGGAGTTCTTTTATGATCTATTCTTTATTAAAAAACCTTTAAAATGAGTCCAAAGATGACGCATTTATCTCAAAAATCAAAAAAGTTAGTATAAAAAACATTAAACCCGAAGTTAGCAACAATGCAGGTAGCAATTTATTTTTTAAATATCAATACCAACCTTAATTTTAGATTTTTTTTATTATATTTTCGTTTTTATGACAAATTTTAACACATTTTATAAAAATTAAGAATATGTCATAATGAAATTGACATTTCAAACCGGAAGTTGCTTATATCTCGAGCAATATTGGAATTAAACGTATCATGTTTGGACTCATTTTAAAGGATTTTTCACAACGATTACAAACATGTCAAAATTGACGTTGACATTCTTAACCGGAAGTTGACCATAACTTCATTAATATTGAAGATAAATATGTCGTGTTTGTACTCATTTTAAAGGATTTTTAATGAAGATTACAAATACGTCAAAATTGAGGTTGACATTTTAAACCTGAAGTTAGCTATCATATAATAGACAATTGGACAACTTCATGGTGTTCTTTTATGATCTATTCTTTATTAAAAAAAGTTTAAAATGAGTCCAAATATGATGCATTTATCTCAAAAAACAAAAAAGTTAGAATAAAAAACATTAAATCCGAAGTTAGCAACAATGAAGGTAGCAATTTAATTTTTAAATATTAATACCAACCTAAATTTTTGATTCTTTTTATTATATTTTCGTTTTTATGACAAATTTTAACACATTTTATAAAAATTAAGAATATGTCATAATGAAATTGACATTTCAAACCGGAAGTTGCTTATATCTCGAGCAATATTGGAATTAAACGTATCATGTTTGGACTCATTTTAAAGGATTTTTCACGACGATTACAAATATGTCAAAATTGACGTTGACATTCTTAACCGGAAGTTGATCATAACTTCTTTAATATTGAAGATAAATATGTCGTGTTTGTACTCATTTTAAAGGATTTTTCATGAAGATTACTAATACGTCAAAATTGAGGTTGACAATTTAAATCTGAAGTTAGTAATTCATCATGTAATAGACAAATGGACAACTTCATGGTGTTCTTTCATGATGTATTCTTTATTAAAAAACCTTTAAAATGAGTCGAAACATGACGCACTTATCTCAAAAAACAAAAAAGTTTGAATAAAAAAAACGTTAAACCCGAAGTTAGCAACAATGAAGATAGCAATTTAATTATTAAATATTAATACCAACCTTAATTTTTAATTTTTTTTATTGTATTCTTGTTTTTGTGATAAATTTTAAGACATTTTATAATAATTAAGAATTTGTCAAAATGACATTGACATTTCAAACCGGAAGCTGCTTATATCTCGAGCAATATTGGAATTAAACGTATCATGTTTGGACTCATTTTAAAGGATTTTTCACGACGATTACAAATATGTCAAAATTGACTTTGACATTCTTAACCGGAAGTTGATCATAACTTCTTTAATATTGAAGATAAATATGTCGTGTTTGTACTCATTTTAAAGGATTTTTAATGAAGATTACAAATACGTCAAAATTGAGGTTGACATTTTAAATCTGAAGTTAGTTATCATATAATAGACAATTGGACAACTTCATGGTGTTTTTTTATGATCTATTTTTTATTAAAAAAACGTTTGAAATGAGTCCAAAAACAATTTTGATTGATCACGTTAACCTTTTGGTTATAAATAATTGTTAGTTTATTTTAAAAGAACTGAATATTCCTTAATTATAAACTTTACTTGAACTTCATTGTTAATTTCAAGTCAAGTAACCAGAAACATTTTATGGACTGTTGTAAATAATCTTCCAACCTAACAAATTATAAAAAACATATGTTCAACAAAAATAAAATTTTAATAGAAATAACAATATGTTTATTGAATTGTGAGGTTATAATTGTAGGTACAATAGAGACTTGAAACTATAGCTAAATTCAGGTCGGTACATCCAACATATCTGACTTTCTGATTACCCCCACCACCACCACATACGCACTCTAGATTATATATAAGATCTCAATGGGTCTAGTGTTAGTCTGAAGACGCACGGCTAAACCCGATATTTTCTAGTTCTAGGTCTAGTGTTAGTTCTAATTTTACAGTAGCACTATCACTAGAACTAACACAAGACCTAGAACTAGAATCATTCGGGTTTAGCCGTCTTAAGAGACGTGCGGCTAAACCCGAATGTTTCTAGTTCTCGATCTAGTGTTACTTCTAGTTTTACACTAGCACTATCAGTGGAACTATCATAAGACCTAGAACTAGAATCATTCGGGTTTAGCCGTCTTGAGAGACGTGCGGCTAAATCCGAATGTTTCTAGTTCTAGGTCTAGTGTTAGTTCTAGTTTTACACTAACACTATCACTAGAACTAACACAAGACCTAGAACTAGAATCATTCGGGTTTAGCCGTCTTGAGAGACGTACGGCTAAACCCCAATGTTTCCAGTTCTCGGTCTAGTGTTAGTTCTAGTAGCAGTAGTAGGTAGCGCTAGTTAGCATAAGATGTTACTATGTTATATATTTTTATTGAACTAAAACTAGAACTATCACTAGAACTAACACTAGACCTAGAACTAGAATCATTCGGGTTTAGCCGTCTTGAGAGACGTGCGGCTAAATACGAATGTTTCTAGTTCTCGATCTAGTGTTACTTCTAGTTTTACACTAGCACTATCAGTGGAACTATCATAAGACCTAGAACTAGAATCATTCGGGTTTAGCCGTCTTGAGAGACGTGCGGCTAAATCCGAATATTTCTAGTTCTAGGTCTAGTGTTAGTTCTAGATTTACACTATCACTAGAACTAACACAAGACCTAGAACTAGAATCATTCGGATTTAGCCGTCTTGAGAGACGTGCGGCTAAACCCCAATGTTTCCAGTTCTCGGTCTAGTGTTAGTTCTAGTAGCAGTAGTAGGTAGCGCTAGTTAGCATAAGATATTACTATGTTATATATTTTTATTGAACTAAAACTAGAACTATCACTAGAACTAACGCTAGACCTAGAACTAGAATCATTCGGGTTTAGCCGTCTTGAGAGACGTGCGGCTAAACCCGAATGTTTCTAGTTCTAGGTCTAGTGTTAGTTCTAGTTTTACACTAGCACTATCACTAGAACTAACACAAGACGTAGAACTACTTTTAGAGTCATTTTGGTTTAGCCATAATGAGAGGGGCAACATCTCGAATTTTCCTAGTGTAATTTTTGCTTAAAACTGACCAATAGCAACCCTTCTTTTTGGCGCTTCAATTTAAAAATACTCCTCTGAATTAAAAAATCGAGTATAGCTATAAAATAAAATTATAATAATCTGGTTGAGCTTCGTACAAAAACTAAGAGCCCATAAAACCCCGAATAATGAGCCTTATTATCGTGGTCATAAAGTTATCAGTACTCGTAAAAGAATCCACTTAAGAAAAGTATGCTAAGCGTCCACTATTCAGAATAACGAAGATAAGCGGCGCCTTTCGAATATGGTCATGTTTTTAAAATGTCGGAGTACATTAACGATATCGAGTTACTGGGTCATTGTGTGCGACCGAAACTTTGAGTTTATTTTTTTTTAAGGTTCACAGAGATGGTGTCTAATTTCCTGTTGGTAAAGCGCGTGCGCCCTAACGTTTCAAACCAACCCTTAAACTCGCGGTCGCAAATTTTCTACGTTTAGTCAGTCGGGTTTCGGTCGTGTTAAGGGTGGTCTGCATTCAACTTTCGGTATTTCACACTAAAAGCTCTCGTATCTTTCACGATAACTTCACATCAATCAAATAAAAGTTATTTTAAACAAATATTTCGGGTGAATATATTTATTTAAAGTGTATTTATTTAGTTATGTGTTTGCTTAAATAGGTAAAGTATTTTTTTAAATTCATATTTTTAAAGATGCTTAAAATTCCCATTTAAATTTTTTTTCTGGAATTTTCGTAACAGGTAACAATGTCGATTTGGTCAGGTAGAGAGGAGCCCCTTTACAAATTGCCCTATTTGTAGTTGTCGCCAAAGAGGCGACGACGTTAGTTCCATTAAGTTCCTTCTTTAAGATTTATTTAATTTTACTTTGCAATATTAAAACGTCGTAACTCTTTAAAGTTTCAAATAAAAAAAGAATTTTGTCGTTCCTTTAAATCATCGTCAAACGAAATGGAATTTTCGCTAGACTAAATTCATTAAAAAAAATCTCAACTGAGAAACAAATTTTAATGATTCAAGAATTTTAAAAAGTTTTTAAGAATTTTTCCTTTTATTAAAACCAGTTCAGAATCAGACAAAGCAATGAGCGGAATGCAATAGCAATGGATATTTAAAATTGTTTAGACAGGCGCCGGAACAAATTATAATTAAAACGATTGTGGCGGCACGGTTTGGCATTTAAAGGTATGTAAATGTACCCTGTGATTGTCGTCGTGTATAAACACGTTCCTTTCTTACAATTAGTTAATTAATTAATTTATTACCATAATTAAAAAGTCTTACAAACGAACATTTTTTAAAACGATCCTAAATTCCTACGGAAAGATATTTGTTATTTGTTTCGTTTACGAGTGCTAAAATATGTGCGATTTATCTTCCCCAAAAGGGAGCACCCCCTCAACGGGGCGTTAAAGTATCCAAAATTAAATTACCAAGGCTTCGCTGCGGTGGGTGTTGGGTGTTGCAACCAGGCGAGAAGTGCCCAATTGTGCCCGGTTTTGGTGCTAAGCGCCCAAACGCGCCGTGTGAATATTTATTACAGACCGCGTTTACTCTTCATTTAAACTTGACGTTTTGAGGGGTTGTTTTCATGGAATACGATGTATGGGAAAACAGTGTTTAGCAAATATAAATTTATTTCCGGTTAACGCGTTTTATCACAAGATTAGGCGATTCAAAATATTACATCAAATATTTTTATTCAATCACGTTAATCTTAATTGTTCTAACTTACTCAATATTTCTTCTAAAATCTTTCTTTGGAAATCAATTTTGAGATAGATATCGTTTGATACAGTGCTTCGGCCGCAAGCGAGCCTTCACCATTCAAGAGATATGCAACTTAATTGGATAAAGCCGAGGTCGCTTGCGGCCGAGGCACAGTGATTAATATCATACCAATCTGAAGCTGGTACCATATTGCAGTGCCTCGTCTGCAAACGACCTCGGCTTCACCATTCAAGAGATCTACAACTTCATATGACAAAGCCGAGGTCGCTTGCGGCCGAGGCACAGTGATTAATATCATATCAACCTGAAGCTGGTTACCATATTGCAGTGCATCGTCTGCAAACGACCTCGGCTTCCCCATTCAAGAGATCTGGAACTTCATATGATAAAGCCGAGGTCGCTTGCGGCCGAGGCACAGTGATTAATATCATATCAATCTGAAGGTGGTTACCATATTACTGTGCCTCGTCTGCAAACGACCTCGGCTTCACCATTCAAGAGATCTACAACTTTATATGACAAAGCCGAGGTCGCTTGCGGCCGAGGCACAGTGATTAATATCATATCAACCTGAAGCTGGTTACCATATTGTAGTGCCTCGTCTGCAAACGACCTCGGCTTCCCCATTCAAGAGATCTGGAACTTCATATGATAAAGCCGAGGTCGCTTGCGGCCGAGACACATTGATTAATATCATATCAATCTGAAGCTGGTTACCATATTACTGTGCCTCGTCTGCAAACGACCTCGGCTTCACCATTCAACAGATCTGCAACTTCATATGACAAAGCCGAGGTCGCTTGCGGCCGAGGCACAGTGATTAATATCATATCAACCTGAAGCTGGTTACCATATTGCAGTGCCTCGTCTGCAAACGACCTCGGCTTCCCCATTCAAGAGATCTGTAACTTCATATGATAAAGCCGAGGTCGCTTGCGGCCGAGGCACAGTGATTAATATCATATCAACCTGAAGCTGGTTACCATATTGTAGTGCCTCGTCTGCAAACGACCTCGGCTTCACCATTCAAGAGATCTGGAACTTCATATGATAAAGCCGAGGTCGCTTACGGCCGAGGCACAGTGATTAATATCATATCAACCTGAAGCTGGTTACCATATTGCAGTGCCTCGTCTGCAAACGACCTCGGCTTCCCCATTCAAGAGATCTGGAACTTCATATGATAAAGCCGAGGTCGCTTGCGGCCGAGGCACAGTGATTAATATCATATCAACCTGAAGCTGGTTACCATATTGCAGAGACTCGGCCGTAAGTAGTCTCGGCTTAACCAGTCAAACAATCTGCAGCTTCATATGATAAAGCCGAGGTCGTTTGCGGCCGAGGCACAGTGATTAATATCATATCAACCTGAAGCTGGTTACTATATTACTGTGCCTCGTCTGCAAACGACCTCGGCTTCACCATTCAAGAGATCTACAACTTTATATGACAAAGCCGAGGTCGCTTGCGGCCGAGGCACAGTGATTAATATCATATCAACCTGAAGCTGGTTACCATATTGCAGTGCCTCGTCTGCAAACGACCTCGGCTTCACCATTCAAGAGATCTGGAACTTCATATGATAAAGCCGAGGTCGCTTGCGGCCGAGGCACAGTGATTAATATCATATCAACCTGAAGCTGGTTACCATATTGCAGTGCCTCGTCTGCAAACGACCTCGGCTTCCCCATTCAAGAGATCTGTAACTTCATATGATAAAGCCGAGGTCGCTTGCGGCCGAGGCACAGTGATTAATATCATATCAACCTGAAGCTGGTTACCATATTGTAGTGCCTCGTCTGCAAACGACCTCGGCTTCACCATTCAAGAGATCTGGAACTTCATATGATAAAGCCGAGGTCGCTTACGGCCGAGGCACAGTGATTAATATCATATCAACCTGAAGCTGGTTACCATATTGCAGTGCCTCGTCTGCAAACGACCTCGGCTTCCCCATTCAAGAGATCTGGAACTTCATATGATAAAGCCGAGGTCGCTTGCGGCCGAGGCACAGTGATTAATATCATATCAACCTGAAGCTGGTTACCATATTGCAGAGACTCGGCCGTAAGTAGTCTCGGCTTAACCAGTCAAACAATCTGCAGCTTCATATGATAAAGCCGAGGTCGTTTGCGGCCGAGGCACAGTGATTAATATCATATCAACCTGAAGCTGGTTACTATATTACTGTGCCTCGTCTGCAAACGACCTCGGCTTCACCATTCAAGAGATCTACAACTTTATATGACAAAGCCGAGGTCGCTTGCGGCCGAGGCACAGTGATTAATATCATATCAACCTGAAGCTGGTTACCATATTGCAGTGCCTCGTCTGCAAACGACCTCGGCTTCACCATTCAAGAGATCTGGAACTTCATATGATAAAGCCGAGGTCGCTTGCGGCCGAGGCACAGTGATTAATATCATATCAACCTGAAGCTGGTTACTATATTACTGTGCCTCATCTGCAAACGACCTCGGCTTCACCATTCAAGAGATCTGGAACTTCATATGATAAAGCCGAGGTCGCTTGCGGCCGAGGCACAGTGATTAATATCATATCAACCTGAAGCTGGTTACTATATTACTGTGCCTCATCTGCAAACGACCTCGGCTTCACCATTCAAGAGATCTGGAACTTCATATGATAAAGCCGAGGTCGCTTGCGGCCGAGGCACAGTGATTAATATCATATCAACCTGAAGCTGGTTACCATATTGCAGTGCCTCGTCTGCAAACGACCTCGGCTTCCCCATTCAAGAGATCTGGAACTTCATATGATAAAGCCGAGGTCGCTTGCGGCCGACGCACAGTGATTAATATCATATCAACCTGAAGCTGGTTACTATATTACAGTGCCTCGTCTGCAAACGACCTCGGCTTCACCATTCAAAAGATCTGCAACCTCATATGATAAAGCAGAGGTCGCTTGCGGCCGAGGCACAGTGATTAATATCATATCAACCTGAAGCTGGTTACTATATTGCAGTGCCTCGTCTGCAAACGACCTCGGCTTCACCATTCAAGAGATCTGCAACTTCATATGACAAAGCTGAGGTCGCTTGCGGCCGAGGCACATTGATTAATATCATATCAACCTGAAGCTGGTTATCATATTGCAGTGACTCGGCCGTAAGTAGCCTCGGCTTAACCAGTCAAACAATCTGCAGCTTCATATGATATAGTCGAGGTCGCTTGCGGCTGAGGCTCAGTGATTAATATCATATCACCTACTATCGGTGCCAAACAGTGACATGGTTATCAACTGGACTGCGTGTTTGTCGAATAAAGTGATGATGCCAGTAGGGTATGCAACCAACATTTGTCATTGTAGGCAAAAGCCGGACCGCGCCGTAAGAAAACGCTCTTACTAAAATATCATAATAAGACAAGTATGAGCAAGTTGCTTCATGTGAATATCTAAAATGACATTATTAAAATGTTTTAAAATGTTATTATTAAAATATTATTAAAAAAAATGATTTCTGTCGAAATTTTGAACTTGTTTATAAACTGGTACTTTGTCATTTTGTCACTGATAAAGGTACAGCAGGTCAAAAAATTGCATAGTAGAAGGGTATTTTTCTTATTTCCGCATTTATCAGCCCCGCAATAGCATTAACCTTGCCGCTTTTGCCTACAATGGTCACTGTTGGTTGCCTAACCTATTGGCACCACTCTTTTACACGAGAACTATGCGTAACGCACAATCCAGTTAATAATCATGTCACTGGTGCTAAAGGTCAAGACCCCTCACTTTAGAGATCGATATATTCGCAACCGCACGTTAAACAAAATTACGGCAAAGTTTGTTTGCAAATTACGGTTCTGGTGTGTGTTCCAGAGACAGGACGTCGCGCCTTTATTTCTTTATATACGTAAGATAAAGGCGCGACGTACTGTCTGGAACGCACCATCTTTTCCGATTGGATGGAACCCCCTCTCCCCGCAGAACTTATTTATTAAAATCGGGTACTTTATTGATTTAACTCGCGATAAAAAGAACACAGCGGATACGAAAATTTTCAAATTAACATATGTTACATAGAAATGTTCAGTGATTACAACAAACATTACTGTAATTTTTTTTATCGAGCGGTTGGGAAGATATCGATCTTAAAAGTGAGGAATCTTGATTTTTGGCACGGATAGTAGAGCTGGTTACCACATAATAGTGCCTCGACCTCGGCTTAATTAGTCAACAAATTTACAACTTCTCGTGCTAAAGCCGAGGTTGCTTGTTGCCGAGATTCAATGTTTAATGTTATATCAATCTGGAACTTGTAACCAAATTGCGGCGCCTCGAACATAAGCAGTCTAGGCTTTATCAGGAGAAGTTGTCAATTTTTTGACTAATTAAACCGAGGTTGCTTTCAGCTGAGGCACTGCAATGTAATATCCAGCTTCTGCTTTATATGATATTAACCCTTCCTCTGTAAACCTGGGTATTTCCTGTCCGACCTACAACTGTTTAGGCAAATAATTTCTTCATTTCATATAAAAAAATATGTATGCAAAAATAAATTTTTCGATAATTTTATGATTGATTTATCAAGTTGAAGGTTTCGAACATTATCATGAATTGTTTATAAAATTTGTTGAGTGCATTAACAGGATGAAAAACGGCCGGACCCGAAAGACCCACCTTGTTGTCGAGGTTCAATGTTTAATGTTATATCAATCTGGAACTTGTAACCATATTGTGGCGCCTCGAACATAAGCAATCTCGGCTTTATCAGGAGAAGTTGTCAAATTTTGAATAATTAAACCGAGGTTGCTTCCAGCCGAGGCACTGCAATGTGATAACCAGTTTTTGGTTAATATCATTTTAATCACTGAACCTCGGCCGCAAGCAACCTTGACTTTATCATATGAAGTTGTAGGTCGTTTGTGTGGTTAAGCCGAGGCACTACAATATAGTAACTAGCTTCAGGTTGATATGATATTAATCACTGTGCCTCGGCCGCAAGCGACCTCGGCTTTATCCTATGAAGTTGGAAATCTTTTGACTGAATAAGACGTTATAATTTGATAACCAGCTTCAGGTTAAAATCATGTTAATCATCAAAGTTGTCATATTATGCAAAAGAAGCAATGAAATAAAGTATGAAAGTCAGTTGTAGAAAAGAAACAAAATGTTTAAAAGATGCTTCATCACAGCATATTAAAAATACATCTGATAATTATAATTAAAGAAGCATTTCTAAAACTGATGTAAAACTCGATTTGAGATGATGTTGGGAGGTAGAGGTTAAATAGAATTGGCTGGACTAATTATTTTGGGTCCCTTCAGAGACCCTTCCCCTGGAGTTTAATAGTTTTTAGTTAATTAAAGTTGTCGTCATCATCACGGGCGGTTTGTGTCCTGAAAATAATGAGGAAGCAGTTTACTTTATCAATTTCAAATCGATCGAAAATCATCTTGCTTTAGTTGCATAATTTACATCTATTGCAATAATTCTCGTTACCTATGCATTAAATTAGGTTTATTATAATCCATTATCGTTGGCGTTTATTATAGTTATAAAACACAATATTAGACGCTAATCGTTGGTAATTATTATTCGTTGATTCATTGTTGGTGTTTAAAATAGAATTAAAAAGAAATTCTTTGTTTTAATAACGTTGTTGAGATTATATAAAAGCCCTCTACAATTAGAGGGTTTTTATCTCTTCGGAGCAATTTCAGTGTATAAATTAATAATTAACGAATAAATTAGAACGGACCATTTGTTAGGTTGGGTTATTTGCAGGACGATAGAAGTCGTAATGAAATTATAAGCGCCCCCGTTGCGGCGAAGCCTGCGGAATTTTCATCTCAACCTTTTACAAAAAAGGAACGAAAAAGCTCCACTAAGTTCTTGAATTTTTAACGAACTCTCTCAACGACCCCTTTGTTTTTGACCGAGGGATAATTTTTAAGATCAGAAATACCAATTAAAAATTTAGAAAACCAACTAAATCGATATATTTACTTCTTTTATTAACACATTATACCGCAACAGGTGCCGCAACATCAGAATCGAAGACTCCATCAGGTCCCTGGAGAAATCTCTTTTCATCCCCGGGCGTACAAGGGTTTAAACTGATGACCTGTTAAAGTTCAATTAAAATCTAATTCCTCTTCTTGTATTGAGTAATCATTTCCTCGGTAACGTTTAAATTTAAACGATCATTTAAACACCGTGACCTAATTTAATTACAAGTTCAATGTTAATTTTAATCATTGATTATTGTACTTTTAACGCTCGATCGTAAATAACTTTATTTAATCATTTCATTTAATTAATATTTTATCGCCAATAAATGGGAATTTTAAGCCAATTTAAAAATAAAAATATTTTTTAAATTTATTTATTTAGAAATCACGAGAAATTTTGAATAAAATTGCCGAGAGATTTACTAAAATGTTGGCTTGCGTTTGCCAACCCTCCGATCCAGGTATTTTTCGAAGATCACCTGTACCTTTGGGCTCGCAACCTTTAAGATTAGATCACAATGGGGCCATACCGAAACCACCTGGAAGAATATTATGTATACCAGTCGTGGTTACCAACGAACCAAGTCCTTCGAGAGAATTTAAAAGACACGGCGAGAAAAGGAGGTGTAATATATTGGTGAATAAATGCGTGGAAAAAGACTTTGAAAAAGAAGATGTTAATGTTAATATCCAAGATGTTAGTGCCCAAAAGAAACAAAGTAAAGAAAATATTAACGCCGATTTAGGTACTCTTAAAAGTGGATTGGATAAGGTAAGATTATTACAATTACACCATTTTTTTAGTTAACTAAATTAAATTACGCAAAACTTCAACCTCAATTTCTGTAAATCCGGAAGTTTAAAAAGAAAATCGCTGAAATAGGTAAAGAATAAAACCAAGTGGGACAACTTTTTATGCAAAAATTGACTCACTCACTTCAACCCCCCGCCGCGGGATCCTCGAATTACGTCAGTTTATTTTTAAAATCTCTTGCGATAGTTAACATGTTAAAAATTTTTCTTCAATTCACAAGAACTTGTGTTTTTTACTTGTAGGGTATTAGCTGTTAAGTTCAAAGTTAGTTCGTTAAGTTTTTAAAAATAAACTGACGTAATTCGAGGGTACTGAGGATGGTTCTACTATTGAACCGAAACCGGTAGAATTAAAAACAAATAATCCATTTTTTAATAAAAGTACAAACAGAAGACATTGTTATTTTATTTAATGCTTTAAAATGGAAAGAAATAACGAATACAACAATATAAGTTTATTTGGTTATTACTTAAACAACTTTGTGTTATCCACTTAACAAAGTTATTTAAATAAAACAGTTTGCAGGAAAGGATTGAAATTGTATTAATGTATGGATCCCAAAATGAATGTGCTCGACGAACTGCCGCAGTTTTTAATGAAAGGCATCCAGATCATGAAGAAATTCACTCAGACTGGGTCCGTTGCCAACATAAAACATAATGAGTCGAGAGTTTTGAATGAAACCGCTGAACTGGAAGTGTTGGGTCATTTCGGTATCAACCCCAATACTTCATTGCGTCAGGTATCTCGTGCAACTGGTATATCCTTGGGTTCTGTTCATAAAGTTGTAAACTTCTCAAATTCCATCCTTATAAATTGAAAATACATCAAGAGCTAACTGAAGACGATTTTGACAGGAGAATACAGTTTTGTGAAGAAGTATTATTAATAATAACAACGTTTTTGTGAAAAATATCTGCTTTAGTGATGAATGCACTTTTTCTTTAAATGGATTTGTAAATAAACATAACTGCAGATATTGGAGTAATAAAAACCCTCATCTGACTGTAGAAGGGCATACACAATATCCTGAAAAAGTTAATGTATGGGCCGGCATTTTGGGAGACCAAGTGTTTATCGATGGAAATTTAAACGGCGAAGTGTACTTGGATATGTTAGAAAATACTATCAATCCACTAATTACGGAAGCTCTCGAGAATCAGTTGGATAGAGAAGAAAATGCCTTACTTGATGAGAATGAATTACATTTTCAACAAGACAGAGCTCCTCCTCACTATGTTCTCCCAGTACGACAGATGGATAGGACGAAGAGGTCCTATAGAATGGCCAGCCAGATCACCAGATTTGATGCCATTAGACTTTTTTTTATGGGGTCAACCTCAAAATTTAGAAGAACTTCGTCAGAGAATTACTGCAGCTTCCGTGGAATTCAAAGGGAAGTTTTTGAAAATGTGCGCCGTAGTTTTGAACAACGGTTTTACCATTGTTTAGCTAATAACGGATAACACTTTGAACAATTATTAAGTTGATTTTCTCTACATAATTAAATAACTGAAAATAAAATAGAACGTTTCAAGCAGTTAAAAGTTGTTTAAGTAATAACCAAATAAACCTAAAAGAAAAGAAAAATGAAACAGAAATCGTTTTTTCTAAATATCTCTGACAGACGCCAGGCAAGGTAGCCAACGTATAGTTCGTTTTTTTTCTATATCTGTCACATATGTTAGATAGTAAAAATTCTCGTGAACTTTGGCAGAGTTTCCGGTCGATGGGTATTGTTAGTGTCAGGCAACGGACAATTCCTGAATCTATAGGCAACGCCGATCAAGTTAATGAGTTTTTCCTCGATGCACAGATCAGTGTGTTGGGTGACGCCAATTTAATTCGGCATTATCAATCTAATATCTTCCCTGGTGTCATCGAATCACTGTCCTTTTCTCTCGCTTCGGAAGAGGAAATATTGGATATTCTTTGTAACATTAAGACAACTACAGTTGGAGTTGACGGTATTAGTGTTAAAATGTTGAATATGTGTTGTCCAACAATTATACCGTATATATGTCATATTGTGAACTATTGCCTTGAATTGTCTGTGTTTCCTGACCTTTGGAAGACTGCTCAAGTCACGCCAATTCAAAAAACATCCAGCCCTCGGGAACTTAAAGATCTAATAAGTATTTTGCGTATATTGTCCAAGATTCTGGAAAAAGTGGTTGCTACTAGACTTACCCAGCATCTAAATAAATTTAATATTCTACCAGTCCGTCAGTCTGGTTTTCGTTCAACACACAGTTGTACGACAGCCCTTCTCGATGTCACGGATGATATTCTCCATGCAATTGACCAAAAAAGCGCCACGATCCTGATTCTCTTGGACTTCTCTAAGGCCTTTGATACCATTCACCACCCCACTCTCTTAGCAATACTCCACAATATTGGCCTTTCGGAGGGTGCCATAAAGTTTTTTAATAGTTACCTCCTGAATCGGTCACAAACTGTTAAGCTTCATGGAAAGGAATCTTCAGCAGCAGTGGTGTCCTCAGGCGTGCCGCAGGGTTCAATTCTTGGCCCTCTGCTCTATCTAATTTATACGCCTTTACCAAAAGTACTAGACTATTGCACTGCTCACATGTATGCTGACGATACTACAGGTCTATTACTCATTCAATGAGAATAACATTGACAAGGCTGAAAGAGCTATCAATTCTGATTTAGACAAATTGGCCCACGAAGCTTCAAATCATTGTTTGATTATTAATCCGTCTAAATCAGCAGTTATGGTATTTGGGAGTGGTGGTGTGGTGAACAGGGTCAAGGGGTCTCTGAGTGTCGGAGTGGGTGGTGTTAAATTGTATTTTACGGACGAGTGCTGTAATTTGGGTATACGTCTTGATACCGCACTCCGATTCCGTGGACATGTTTCTTCACTAATTCGTAGAGCCTACGTGACGCTTAAATTATTGTACAGTAACAGGAGCTTACTTAACCAACGTTTGAAAATCCAATTATGTGAAGCTCTTGTTCTGTCCATATTCAATTACGGAGATGCTTTATATCATCCATGCTTAGACTCTGTAACCAATGTGCGTATCCAAAGAGTGCAGAACTCATGTCTGAGGTTTATATATGGTATTAAAAGACAGGAAAACATATCACACACTCTGAATTGGGCAAATTGGTTGAATATGACGCGTCGTAGAATCCTTCACAGTGCTTGCCTCTTTCACAGAATTATTATGTATAAATGTCCACCATATTTAGCCAATAGAATCAGGTATCGCAGCGACGTGCACAATATTAATATACGACATCGGCACATGTTATGCATACCACGCCATGAACTTCAAATCTTTAAAAGATCTTACTCTTATAATGTAACTACTATTATGAATAGCCTTCCTGATTCAGTCAAGCAGCTGAGTGAGCGAAGTTTCAAGTCATATTATAAAAAAATTCTTTTGATTGAGCAGAACAGCATTTAAATTTAAGTTCTTATTAAGAGGTAATATTCACTTTTTACATTTCTGAGTTGTATGACCTAACAGGGCAGGGGGAGATTGTTCGCGGCAGCTTGTTCAACCTTTTCTTCATTTTGCTATGTTTTTGTTCTTTAATTTTGTTGTATTTTTTTTATTATTCCTTATTATTGTTATCTTTTATTGCTAACTAATTTAGGTGCTTACTTCTGTTAATATAGTTTTTTTATATATATATATATATAGTTAGTGCTATCTTGTTTGAAACCAATTTATTTATTATTTCTATTATAAAAGGGCCGATGAAAAACAATAGCAGACAAGCTATGTCTGCATTGACTTGGCTCTTTTTGATGATGCGCTGTTATTAAGTCCGGTTTTGTTGATAATTTCAGAGTGTTTATTATTTTATTTACTTTTATGTATTATTTTTTGTATTTTTTTTGTGGGCTTGTAAATTCTTTGTTGCATCATCAATAAACATATATATTATTATATTATAATACTTGTCAATGTAAATTATTTAGGGTTTCTGTTGATATTATCTAGGACCCTTATAAAATTTATGTTGTTTTCATGATTTTTAGTAACATTGTCAGTAACTAATTAGTTGAGGTTAAAATACTAATAAATTTTTAGATAAATACGATTTTGACGAAATACATATTTGTTATAAAAACGTGCTACAAAGTAATTAAATAGAATAAAATACCTTTTCTAGGTAAGTAAGTGGCAAATAAACACCCCACAACACTTTTTATGCACCTTTTCTTTTTGAATAACGAAAGCTCAAACGTCAATGTGACATATTTACTTCAAAACATGATAAAACAAAACTCCCTGTTAATTTTGCCAACTTTACAACAATTTGACAGGTATTATAGAAAAAATTATAGGTATATCATTGTCAAAATAACCTAAATATCAAAGATTTCGGATTGCTTCGAAATAATAAAGGTTTAAAAAAAAAGATTACTTATTCTTGCTTTAAAGAAGGTGATTAAAGTTTTTAATATTAATTAAAGCGGGAAATACAAAACAAAGATTTTCGCAAAAATTTCGAAAACGAATCGATCAATTTAAAAAAAATAAATACTAACATGTAGTACCTTAAAAGACCTTTAAAATGAGGTATCCCTTTCCATTTAAGATTTTTAAGGGGTTGGTTTCTGCCGGCGTGGGGTTGAAGTGAGTGAGTCAATTTTTGACTAAAAAGATGTCCCCCTTGGTTTTATTCTTTACCTATTTCAGCGATTTTCTTTTTAAACTTCCGGATTTACAGAAATTGTGGTGGAAAGTTTTGAAATGAACACCCTGTATGTTTATCTTGTTTTGAATACAAGAATGAAAAGGATTTTCACTCACGTTTCGCAACCTCAATTACAACTAACAGTACCGGAAGTTTAGAAGTTCTACTCGGAAAGTTTGTTGAAAACGTCGAGATGCGTGTGTAATTCGTGATGAAGCCACTAGATGATGATTACTTACTTATCAAAGACTTCATTAATTTTTTTTTAAATAGGTGATAAAGCATAATTTAGTTTTGGGTCTTTTATGAAATTCAATTTCGTGTTTCAACCTCTATATTATATTATATGACATGATCGCAAAAGGAAATGAGCACCTTATCTCCTTGAAGGTTATACGTTACCCAAAGGGGGCTAATGAAGCGTACCTTACGTCTAAAAAAAAGAAACTCAAAGCAACTATTCAAAGAAGCAGTCTTTCCCAGGCTCTTGGTCTTTTCTTGGATTCTGAACCAACTCGTACAATGGGCGACGAAAGAAGGATAACGATGGTTCTAGGAATCGGTCGACCGCGTGTGTTCAGAACAAATACGGTTCTGAACGAGTATACATGTGCGTGTTTGGACTGTGTATGTATGTGTAGAGTAGAGGAAGGAATGTCGTAACGCCTTGCTAACTCGCCAATTCATGAATGGATGTGTTTATGAGTTCATCTAATACTATTAATAATAATTAATCGTAAATTTTATTAAATAAAATCATGTAAGAAATAAAATATGAAATCAACAGTTGTGTAGAATGTTCAGGGATATAACAATCGTTCAAACTTTTCAAGTGACATTTCCTTTCAGACAAAGTCTCCCTGTTTGTAGGGGCGAACTGAAATCTGATAGGGAACTGCCACTTCGTTGGAGCTACAATCCGAGAGATCCACGCGAAATTTTATTTCCGTCCTTATTGACTCCCCTTGGGTGGCAATCCGGACTCTCCCGCTATATTGCATTCTTGGATCGATGGTGACCTTAGCTTCAACTGTAAAAAAAAAAAATCGAAATGATTTACATGCGGGAATAAATCGGTGATAATAAGCCATCGATTCGCCGTTTCCACAAATAAAGCCCTCCAAGGCTTTAGCTAACGTTATTTCGTTGCATCGAGGGCACGGTAACCAGTACACCCAACCTTTTGGTTCAAGGTTGCATTTCCGTATGGATCCCGTGTACACGCGAAGTGGTACTAAATTATTTATTTTCGGCACCAATGCTAAATTTGGTTTCTCTAATTCAGTATTCATGTTTGCAATTTACATACGATTTCAATTTTATATTCTTGCTTTTTCAGTTACCCGACGGAGTACAGTTGACTCTGACAGAACTCCGAGAGATGGCATGTCGTCAACAGGCGCAGATAGACTCGCAGCATCAGCTGCTTGCGGCCAAAGAGCAAAGGCTGAGATACCTGAAAGAACAAGAAGCGAGACAACAACGCGTTCAAGCTGAAAGTGAACGCCTCAGGAGGTTACGCGATCGTGTCGATGCTCAAGAACTTAAACTAAGAAAACTTAGGGCTATAAGGGGACAAGTAGATCACCAAAAACAAAATAATCTTTCTCTTAGTAAGTATTTTAAAATTATTATTATTTATTGTATAGACAGTAGTAATGAAAAATCGTATTTTCTATACGACTGTAGTTACGAATTTAATTACTTATTTGTTTAAACATAATAAAAACCAGGGCGTACCTACAGTGTGTTAATTAATTATCGTACCCGATAAAGTATGCAACCAATATCACAAATTGGTATTGCTACGCAACGAAAGTTCCTAAAAACGATAGCGACAATTCATTAATTTTAAAAGCCGTTTAAAATATATTTAGATATATTTTAATAATTAAAAAAAATGTTTTAAATATAAAAATTTTAAAATATTTAAAATCTAAAAGAAATAGTTCTAAAAAGAACAGTTTCGAAAAATATAAAGGCAGTAAAAAACACGGTTAAAGAACAAAGAAAATACGGAAACTCATAAAGCGTACGACAATCACAACAATAACGTTCGATTAGCAGTCAATATCTGGTTACTAATTGAAAATTATCAAAGCTACCACTACATATTGAAATATGCAACCAATATTACACATGTCACGTGGGTTACGATAATTAATTACCACAGTGTACTTACTTTGTCCCACATAAAATGCAACATGTCAATATAATTTGACATTACATCAAAACCTGGATATAACGAAGTTCAAGTTCAAATTGGCATTGGGCGCGTTCACCAGAGAATTCCATTTACGTTGGCAAACGCAAACGGGTTATGATTGCGTTGGTGATTTGGTGAACGGCCAATTTTTCTATAGACATATGGTTTGATAACAACAGATGGCGCTTTAATGACAATTATTTACAATTTTAATTAATCTATAGGTCATACCGCTCAATTTATGATGAATTTCTTCATTTTCAAAGATAGTATACACTAACCCATTAAATAATTAATTTCAGGCTTCTGCCATTTTTTTTTGTTGATTTTAAATTTAAGATGACACAAACACCAAACACCGTTTGCGTTTGCTAACGGAAAAATCATACGATTGATAAAATGGCGGCCGTTTACCAAACACGTTTGAAGTTAGCGTTGCGTTCACCAGAAATGTTGCCAACAGTTTGGTCTCCGTTTGCAAACGTTGACAGTTGGTGAACGCGCCCATTAATCAAAATCAAAATGACATTAATCAACATCAAATTGGCACTCAATAATTTAATAAAACAATCTTTGATTCTTGATTAACGTTTTAAACGCATAATTTTATACTTGGTAATATATTATACTTTTGAATTCCGGCTATAAACCTGTTACAGTTAGTTACATTAATTTTTGGAATATTGTTCCTAATTATATTTTCTAATTTTCGAATTCTGTACTCTGTTTGAGACAAGTTTTCTTGATCATTTCCCTCCAAAATACTATAAAGACTTAGCTTTACAAGTTTTTGATGAAAAAATTCTTGTTCTTCAACACCACAATGACAAGGAGTATTATTAAATGACTATATCCACTGAACATTAGCTATTTTGAGCTCTCCTTAAACATTGCCTAATAAACTCGTTAAATAACCCCTTCTTAATTCATGATAAATCAATCCCAAGCTAACTGGTACATCTGATAAGATGAACATTTGCTCCCCGGCTATTGGCAGTAATGAAAGTGCAACGACTTCCCATTTTTTGAACGACCTTGACTTCGCGAGATAAAGAAATTAAAGTATTATAGATTATGGGAATGTTTTCACTTTAAAGCTCAAGCAAATTTCTTACGTATTCAGATATTTTTGTATTCACTTCGATTGTGTTGGTTCTTTCCGGTTCAAAACGTATTTGTTTTAATGTAAACTTGCTTGCATTAAGCTGAAACTCATTTCGTAATGTTTCTTGCACCTGCTTAAGTGTGATTTTACGATTTTCTTCAACTTTAAGTTCAAAGAAACGGTGATGTTCATCTGTAATTTTTATTTTATGTTTTTCTTCTTCTTGATTATTTACCCATCTCAACTATTCTTTTTGCAACGCCAAGAATTTCAGCTAAATTGCACCAGACGCACTTCGTATTGTAAATGGCACAAATTTGGGGTTTCACGTTTGCTGCTTCCTTTTTCTTAATATAAGGCACATTTTGTAGATAGTTTGTTAACAGTGACAATTTGTAATTGATTAATGTCATCATTAATTTTGATTTTGATTAATGCCAATTTGATTATGACAGTCGCCAAATTGGTTTTGTTTAATGCTTTTTTGAGTTTGCTTAGTGCCAATTTGAACTTTAAATTATATAGTGTTAGTTCTAGTTTTACACTAGCACTATCACTAGAACTAACTCAAGACCTAGAACCAGAAACATTCGGGTTCAGCCGCACGTCTCTCAAGACGGCTAAATCCGAATGATTCTAGTTCTAGATCTTGTGTTAGTTCTAGTGGTAGTGGTAGGTAACGCTAATTAGCATAAGATATTACTATGTTGTATATTTTTATTGAATTAAAACTAGAACTAACACTAGACCTAGAAAGTATTTGACCATATTAAAATAAAAGCTTTAAGATTCAATTTCACTCTCAAAAATATGCTCACAGCGATTTAATGAAATTTGTAATTTTTTAACAATTTCAACATAACCTAAGTTTAACAATATCCCTTCAAACATTATTTTCTAAAATTTCTTTACACCCTGTATAGTGCACTTCATACACTATACAGGGTGTCTCACGTAATTGGTTCGTTAGAACTGTTTTAGGTTCCACTATTCGTACAGTTTTGAAATTTTGGTAGCATGGGTTGTTCATTCAGAACATTCGATCTAAAATATTTTCAAGATGGCTGCCACTTCCGGTCTACCGGAAATAGGCCATAACTTCGTTATTTTAAATGGAATGTTATGGTTTTGATTACACCTTTTAATTGTACGTGAAAAATATGTTAATTTTCATAAAAGTTATTGGTACGCGTCTTTCGTTTTCGACTTATTTTGATTTTAATTTTTTTTTGGCAAATTTCACCATGCTCTTTAAAATCCCATATCTCAGCCAATGTTCATTCAAAAAAGCTCTAAATTGGCACGATTATTCTTCAGATGCTGTCAAATATATTGTCATTTATTGTATCAGAGTATCTTATACAGGGTTGGGTTGGGTTGGGTTTGGTCTCGAAACGTCCGGAACTAAAACAATCTTTATCAATTTTTTTTAAATATTTCCTTGTGATGGGCGTTAGGTTTGTTAGGTATCTCTCATTAAGTGTTTGACACGTCCTGTTCAAATCAATACAAAATAAATTTCAAATATTGGCGTTGGAATAATCTGCCATGATGTTCAATGACTTGCACTCGTCGTCAAATATAACTAATGACAACAATAATACGAACATGGACCAAAATCTGTCAAAATTCCATAGCTTTCTAATAAAAAAAACCTGGATTTCTGGAGCGGTTTTAATTTTATTTTATTTTATGTATAATTCTCTATTTCGCATACTATTGAGTTGTTTTTTTTCCTTTTTCTTAATTTCTTTTTCTTCGATGTAGATGCTGATTGATGATATTGCATATATTGTATGTATTAACTCTGTGGAACAATATCTTTGGGTCTGTCCCGTTTTTATTTCCTTGGAAAGTAAATAAATAAATAAATTTTCCAATAGGAGGCAAACTACAACAAATAGGTATGGGAATGTGATGAATTAAATACCTTTTCTGATAGGCTAAAAAATATGGGGCATTCCATTTAAAATTTTCGACTTTCTTTCCATTGAATATGGGATAATATGGGTAATATAAGATACTTCGAGGCAACAAATGTCAACCTATTTGACAGCATCTGAAGAGTAATCGTGTCAATGTGGATCTTTTTTGAATAAACGTTGGCTGAGATAATGTATATACAGGGTGTCACACAAAAAACGCCCCAAGCTGTAACTCTGTTATTTACATTCCGATTTTCATGACCTAGGTATCAAATGAAATGGTTTTATAAATACTATGATTCATGCTACAAATAATTTTTTCCAACGCCATCTTCAATTTTAAGCGATTATTAACTTTTGTATTTCAAATTGCTGCGTATATTTTTCTTCACGTCATTGGATAGAGATTCTTCTTCTGAATCCATTGATGTACAATACATCCATTTTGAATGTAAGTTTAGCAGAGAAAAGACACCTGTAGATACAGGTTGTCACATAAGAATGCCGCAAGCTGTAATTCTGTCATTTACATTCCTATTTTCATGAGCGAGATATCAAATGAAAAGGTTTGCTGAATACTATGATTCATGCTACAAATAAACTTTTTCCAACGCCATCTTCAATTTAAAGCGATTATCAACTTTTGATTTTCAAATTGCTCGGTAAGTTTTTCTTCACATTTTATTGGAGAGAAATTTTTTTTCTGAATCCATGAATGTACAATACATCAACATTAATTATACACCCTGTATAAACGGTGTAATAATAGTTATTTATGTACCAAGTCGGCAAAGTGATGCTTTATCGAACGAGTCTGAGGCGAGTTCGATAAAGACACTTTGCTGACGTGTTGCATACAACATTTTATCGCCAACCGCAAAATTTAACGATATGAAGATATTCTAACTTACCAATATTATGACATGTGTCAAACGATTTGTTTTGTTAATATACCTGGGTAAAGTTACACTATGTAAAGTACTTTTTGTAATTCGCGACGGTAATGAAAGCTATAACAGTACTCAAACGGGTGCTGTAATGAGACTCCTTACAGCATCCGATGCTGTAATGAGATTTTAGTAACATTTTATGGAATCAGTTCAAGTTGGTGACATTGGGTCATTAATTTTTCTAGTTGTCAATGTGACAATGTTTGCCTATGGATGTTTAAACACATTCTTAACATCGAATACAAGGTCCACAATGACGAGGATATTGAACTCTGAGCAATTTCTCTTATTTTGGGAGGTGTACATGAAACATTTTTATCAGGTGAATACGTTTTGTGTTTTGACAGTTTCTATTTGTCATTCAAATTTCTATTTTCAAGTGTTACGTTGTTACCAACTGCTACATACCTATTTCCCTACATTGTCAAAATTTATTTTATTTTTGAGAAAAAAAAAAGGATAAAAACGCGAATTACAAAAAATAGCATAAAAAACACGTTTCATAAGACTTAAAGCACTCATTGAAACTTGAATTCGTGCATTTCAAACGTGTCTTACGAATCTTGTTTTTTAATATACTATTGTCTGCCGCTAAATGCACAGTTTACTAGATAGTAGCACAAAGTGTCACTTTACTGACGCAAATGGATAGCATAAAGTATGGTTTTGCTGCCGGTTGGCGATAAAAACTATTTGTTAATAACGAAGTTATTTTAACTCCACGAATAGTGGAACCTGAAAAAGTTCTAACCAACTATTTACGTGAGACACCCTGTATATCATGTACCATATTAAAAATAGAAGCTTTAAGTTTCAAACTCAAACATAAATCATTTTAATGAAGATTTAATGAAATTTTTAATTTTTTGACAATTTCAACAATCTAATTTTAACAACATTATTTTCTTCAAACATTCTTTAATGAAGTACGCTACATATCATGTATCATATTAAAATAGAAGCTTTACGTCAATTTAAGGCATAACGAAACTTTAATAAAATGATAATTACTTTTCAAGTAGATTTAATATTATTTAGAACGCTCGGTAGAAGAACTCTTAAAAGATATTTACGAGATTGAAACTATCGCAATTCGTTCGATAGAGCTTTAAGTGGTACTCGAAATCGCCGGTTTTAAAATTTTAAAAGCTCCCGTGACGTATTAAGGCCCCGGCGGTTAATAACGAGAATTCGGGACCGCGGAAGTGATTTATTAGGGATCGGATGCCGGCTCGGAAGGAAACTGGGGGAATACCGCAATCTGCCCACAGGACACTTAGTTATCTTCTTAGCCAAAGACTCGCATCCTTGAACGTCGTCGTCTTAAAATCCCCCTTTCTAAAATGAAGCTATTACTTTGTAAAAACATTAATATCTCACCGTATTTATGGTTACGACTGGATTTTAATGAATCTTCTCAATCTAAGATTTAGATTTTTTTGTGTTCTAAATTTGAGGATACTTTAGATTGCGTCATATATAAGGATTAAATGTAGCCTTCGGTCGAGATTTCAATCTCTGGGTTATTCTACTCGCTGGTACATAAAGGTAGCTCGTCTTTACTTCGAAGCGCTTCGGGCTCAATATATCGAATACATAAAGGGTCTAGCAGCCATTCTGTCCGCTACTTTACGACCTACATTTTAATGCGAAAGCTTAAGCTTATTCTTCCGCATTGCAAAAATGGTACGTACCGGGTTTCAAGCCAATATCGCTGCGAATGAAGAAGATGATAACGTAAAGCTCTTTTGAATGCTGAAGGGTGTTAATAAAAAAAAGCAATATTTTTTTTATGTTAAAACCAATACTTTTATTCACCGCGTAGGCGGTGAATAATCTGTTGAAATTAATTTCAAAATAATTTCATTATTTACTGGAAAATGAAATCAATTGGCCGCTGAGCAGTGAAACCGTTTCGGAAAATCCCCGTTACGCTTTAATTAACAACAACAAAACGCAAATCAATTAAAACATTATTCCCAAATGGGTGAGCACTTTCGTGTTCGATTCAATTATTTGTCCAAGTAGTTCTTTGGAACTTTTTGAAAAGTTTCCCACCGAGCGCGCAACGTACCAAGAGTATGTGAAGTTTAAAATCAAATCCGAAGTCAACGATCGGTTTGATTTTAAATTCATTCGGTATTGCCAAAACGTAATTAAATTTCTGAAGCTGAATTACAATGGTAGCCCGCCGCGTTGGCGAATTTAAATTTCTAGTTTTCCATAAATCTGCAAGATTTTAGCGCGCGATCAAACTTTCCCTACGGCAGAATTTTAAACGCGACCGGATTAGCCCCCAAAGTTTCCCAAAGGATCGATAGAAATTTAAATAACGTCTCTTGATTCGATTAGGATTTTCAATCCTGTCTATCAATTGAATTTCCGGAGTTAACGTTGCGAAGTAAATGTACTTCAACTAATCGTAGTCTATTTATATGGAAAACTTGCTTTATGTTATTTTTTAATTAATAAATAATTTCTTAGAGATATCGAATACTTTAATCGTGTCGATTTTGTTGGCATCTCAAGATGATCATGACGCAATTACTTGAAGCCCCGTCGCCATTACGTAACTCAAAATCGTGCCGACAGAGGAATTTGCGCTATTTCAATGACCTTTAGTAATAACGGAACTGTTCAACATCACAAGCAGATTTACCAGTATACTAGGAAACGATTACAGGGGAAATTGTTTTTATCGTTCACCTGGCGGCTTTTCAACCGGCTATAATAACTATAATAAGAGACCAAACCACTGAAATCTTAAGTATAGCAATATACCCAATTTGCTTTCAACACTTTCTTTTTTGTAATTATTTATAGCTTTGATCCGTTCATACTTAGAAAATGAAAATTACTTCCTTTAAGAAATCATTGCAAAAAATTTACATTTTTCACTTTATAAAGATTAAATTCAAAAAAATCATATCTCAAAAAGTAGATGTGATATTAAAGCAAATTTAATTCAATTTCAACGCACCGAATATACTTCTTTCATTCATACAAGATTTTAATATACTTGTTGAGTTGTTATAGCACAAGGCATCTATTCTACCTTCTAGAGTCTGCCTTATACCGTCAGCATTCTACTTCGCTTCTAGAGTCTTTTAATTTATGTGTAACATAAGCTGTGAGTCTGATAACTTGTTGGCAGCACGAGCTATTACACCTCCAGTCTTCTACTTTGATCCTAGAGTCTGCCAACTTGTTGGCAGCATGAATTATTAAGTCTTCAGCCTTTAACGGCCCGTCAAGAGGAAATGAGCGATATAGATAAAAGGATATCGGAATTACAAGAAAGATTGCATAGAAAGAGGCTTTTAATCAGCAACTTGCAAATCAAATTAGTGCTACTTCTCATAAAGCTGCGTATCATCAACTTGTTAGGTAATATTTATAATAAAGAAAATTTTTTATTAATCTTGAACTACTTAACAAGGATATTGATAGAAATTTTAATTATTTTGAGCGCCCAAGATTGCATTATATTTCCTGCAGTGTTAAGTCTGCATTAAGTTTTTAAAGTTTGCATTATGTTTTTAACATACTTATTGACTCGTTAGTTTCTGTTAGGTTATATTATGCCACCAGCATTCTACTTCGTTTCTGCAGTCTTCTAATTTGTGGGCAGCATGACTTATTCAAAACAGATATCTGTTTTGACACCAAGAGGTGTCTAACTTATTGGCAGTATGAGCTATTCCACCTCCAGCCTTCTACAGTGTTGTCAAGAGTCTGCAAACTTGTTGGAAGAGTGAGTTGTCACATCTCCAAACTCCTATTCATCATTTTGAAGTCTACCAACTTGTTGGCATCATGAGCTATTATACCTCCAGTCTTCTACATTGATCTTAGAGTCTATCAACTTGTTGGCAGTATGGATTATTACATCTCTAGCCTTCTACTTCGTTTCTAGAGTCTACCATCTTGATGGTAGCATGAGCTATCTACATCTACTACATCTCCACACTCCTATTCATCATTTTGAAGTCTGCCAACTTGGTGGTAGCATGAGGTATTATACCTCCAGCCTTCTACTTCGTTTCTAGAGTCTACCATCTTGTTGTCAGCATGAGCTATTACATCTTCAAACCCCTATTCATCATTTTGAAGTCTACAAACTTGTTGGCAGCATGAGATATTGTACCTACAGCCTTTTACTTCATTTTTAGAGTCTTTTAACTTGTTGGCAGCATGAATATTACACCTCCAAGCCTTCTACTTTCTTTCTAGAGTCTGCCAACTTGTTGGCAGCATGAGCTATTACACCTCCAAGCCTTCTACTTTGTTTCTAGAGTCTGCCAACTTGTTGGCAGCATGAGCTATTACATTTCCAGCCTTCTACTTCGTTTCTAGAGTCTGCCAACTTGTTGGCAGCATGAGGTATTATACCTCCAGTCTTCTACATTGATCTTAGAGTCTATCAACTTGTTGGCAGTATGGATTATTACATCTCTAGCCTTCTACTTCGTTTCTAGAGTCTACCATCTTGATGGTAGCATGAGCTATCTACATCTACTACATCTCCACACTCCTATTCATCATTTTGAAGTCTGCCAACTTGGTGGTAGCATGAGGTATTATACCTCCAGCCTTCTACTTCGTTTCTAGAGTCTACCATCTTGTTGTCAGCATGAGCTATTACATCTTCAAACCCCTATTCATCATTTTGAAGTCTACAAACTTGTTGGCAGCATGAGATATTGTACCTACAGCCTTTTACTTCATTTTTAGAGTCTTTTAACTTGCTGGCAGCATGAATATTACACCTCCAAGCCTTCTACTTTCTTTCTAGAGTCTGCCAACTTGTTGGCAGCATGAGCTATTACACCTCCAAGCCTTCTACTTTGTTTCTAGAGTCTGCCAACTTGTTGGCAGCATGAGCTATTACATTTCCAGCCTTCTACTTCGTTTCTAGAGTCTGCCAACTTGTTGGCAGCATGAGGTATTATACCTCCAGTCTTCTACATTGATCTTAGAGTCTATCAACTTGTTGGCAGTATGGATTATTACATCTCTAGCCTTCTACTTCGTTTCTAGAGTCTACCATCTTGATGGTAGCATGAGCTATCTACATCTACTACATCTCCACATTCCTATTCATCATTTTGAAGTCTGCCAACTTGGTGGTAGCATGAGGTATTATACCTCCAGCCTTCTACTTCGTTTCTAGAGTCTACCATCTTGTTGTCAGCATGAGCTATTACATCTTCAAACCCCTATTCATCATTTTGAAGTCTACAAACTTGTTGGCAGCATGAGATATTGTACCTACAGCCTTTTACTTCATTTTTAGAGTCTTTTAACTTGTTGGCAGCATGAATATTACACCTCCAAGCCTTCTACTTTCTTTCTAGAGTCTGCCAACTTGTTGGCAGCATGAGCTATTACACCTCCAAGCCTTCTACTTTGTTTCTAGAGTCTGCCAACTTGTTGGCAGCATGAGCTATTACATTTCCAGCCTTCTACTTCGTTTCTAGAGTCTGCCAACTTGTTGGCAGCATGAGGTATTATACCTCCAGTCTTCTACATTGATCTTAGAGTCTATCAACTTGTTGGCAGTATGGATTATTACATCTCTAGCCTTCTACTTCGTTTCTAGAGTCTACCATCTTGATGGTAGCATGAGCTATCTACATCTACTACATCTCCACACTCCTATTCATCATTTTGAAGTCTGCCAACTTGGTGGTAGCATGAGGTATTATACCTCCAGCCTTCTACTTCGTTTCTAGAGTCTACCATCTTGTTGGCAGCATGAGCTATTACATCTTCAAACCCCTATTCATCATTTTGAAGTCTACAAACTTGTTGGCAGCATGAGATATTGTACCTACAGCCTTTTACTTCATTTTTAGAGTCTTTTAACTTGTTGGCAGCATGAATATTACACCTCCAAGCCTTCTACTTTCTTTCTAGAGTCTGCCAACTTGTTGGCAGCATGAGCTATTACACCTCCAAGCCTTCTACTTTGTTTCTAGAGTCTGCCAACTTGTTGGCAGCATGAGCTATTACATTTCCAGCCTTCTACTTCGTTTCTAGAGTCTGCCAACTTGTTGGCAGCATGAGGTATTATACCTCCAGTCTTCTATATTGATCTTAGAGTCTATCAACTTGTTGGCAGTATGGATTATTACATCTCTAGCCTTCTACTTCGTTTCTAGAGTCTACCATCTTGATGGTAGCATGAGCTATCTACATCTACTACATCTCCACACTCCTATTCATCATTTTGAAGTCTGCCAACTTGGTGGTAGCATGAGGTATTATACCTCCAGCCTTCTACTTTGATTCTTGAGTCTGCCAACTTGTTGGCACCATGAGCTATTGCACTTCCAGCCTTCTACTTCGTTTCGAAAGTCTGCCAACCCGTTGGCAGCATGAGCTATTATACCTCCAGCCTTCTACTTCGTTTCTAGAGTCTACCATCTTGTTGGCAGCATGAGCTATTACATCTTCAAACCCCTATTCATCAATTTGAAGTCTACAAACTTGTTGGCAGCATGAGATATTGTACCTACAGCCTTTTACTTCATTTTTAGAGTCTTTTAACTTGTTGGCAGCATGAATATTACACCTCCAAGCCTTCTACTTTCTTTCTAGAGTCTGCCAACTTGTTGGCAGCATGAGCTATTACACCTCCAAGCCTTCTACTTTGTTTCTAGAGTCTGCCAACTTGTTGGCAGCATGAGCTATTACATTTCCAGCCTTCTACTTCGTTTCTAGAGTCTGCCAACTTGTTGGCAGCATGAGGTATTATACCTCCAGCCTTCTACTTTGATTCTAGAGTCTGCCAACTTGTTGGCAGCATGAGGTATTATACCTCCAGCCTTCTACTTCGTTTATGTTGACTTCGTTATGTTGAAATTGTCACAAAATTTAAAATTTCATTAAATCGCTGTGAGTTTATTTTTGACAGTTAGACAACGATTTATGCATGAAATTGAAGATTAAATCTTCTATTTTAATATGATACATGATATACAGGGTGAGCCGGGAGGAATGTAAAAAAACTCATATGTTCTTATTCAATTTTCATTTTTTTTTCCATTTTTAACAAGAGCTCTTAGTAAACGAAGCCGGAAATGTTTAGAAGTTAATGGCAATATTTTCGAACAATTATTAAAATAACGCTGATGATCAATATTTACTGTTGATGTATAAGATTTTGTTTAATTGTAGTTATGCAGTAAGAGTTATGCAATAAAAGAAAATCGGATAAGGTCATATCAGTTCTTTTACATTGCTACAATTATATTTTAGTGTATAACACACTCCTAAAGTTTGGTCCGTTCCTCCCGACTAACCCGGTATAGTGTACTTCATTAAAGAAGTGTCTAGAAAAAAATGTTTGAAGAAATGTTAAAATTAAGATAAGTTTGATGTGTCAAAAATTCATTCAAATTGCGCCTCAAGCCTTCTACTATGTTTCTAGAGTCTGCCAACTTGTTGGCAGCATGAGCTATTGTACCTCCAGTCTTCTACTTTGATTCTAGAGTCTGCCATCTTGTAGGCAGCATGAGCTATTACAGCTCTAGCCTTCTACTTCGTTTCTAGAGTATACCAACTTGTTAGCAACATGAGCTATTATACCTCCAGCCTTCTAATTTGATTCTAGAGTCTACCAACTTGTTGGCAGCATGAGCTATTGCACCTCCAGCCTTCTATTACGTTTCTAGAGACTGCCAACTTGTTGGCAGCATGAGCTATTGCACCTCCAGCCTCCTACTTTGATTCTAGAGTCTGCCAACTTGTTGGCAGCATGAGTTATTGCACCTCCAGCCTTCTACTTTGATTCTAGAGTCTGCCAACTTGTTGGCAGCATGAGCTA
This sequence comes from Onthophagus taurus, assembly GCF_036711975.1. Lineage (NCBI taxonomy): Eukaryota > Metazoa > Arthropoda > Insecta > Coleoptera > Scarabaeidae > Onthophagus > Onthophagus taurus. Next base: position 31,439,065 of record NC_091976.1, read on the forward strand.
TTGCACCTCCAGCCTTCTACTTTGATTCTAGAGTTTGCCAACTTGTTGGCAGCATGAGCTATTGTACCTCCAGCCTTCTACTTTGATTCTAGAGTCTGCCAACTTGTTGGCAGCAAGAGTTAATACACCTCCAGCCTTATACTACGTTTCTAGAGTCTGCCAACTTGTTGGCAGCATGAGCTATTGCACCTCCAGCCTTCTACTTTGATTCTAGAGTTTGCCAACTTGTTGGCAGCATGAGCTATTGTACCTCCAGCCTTCTACTTTGATTCTAGAGTCTGCCAACTTGTTGGCAGCAAGAGTTAATACACCTCCAGCCTTGTACTACGTTTCTAGAGTCTGCCAACTTGTTGGCAGCATGTGCTATTATACCTCCAGCCTTCTACTTCGTTTATTTTGAAATTATCACAAAATTAAGAATTTCATTAAATAGCTGTGAATTTATTTTTGAGAGTTAGACAACTCGAGTTGAAATGTCAAAAAAAAAAAATAAAAATTTCATTAAACCACTGTGGGCTTATTTTTAAGAGTTACAAAACAAGGTATGTTTTAAATTGAAGATTAAAGCTTCTACTTTAATATGGTTTATGATGTATAGGGTACTTGATTAAATTTTGTTTAGAAAATATGTTTGAACGAAATGTTGCTAAATTTTGATTTGAACTGTCATAAATCATAAAATAAATCAAATAGATAAAAATTTATTGTAATTTTTGTTTCAGCTAGTGACCTTGATTCAATTCGAGCTCTTTTCAATGAAAAAGAAAAGGAATTATCTTTGGCCGTGGCCAAAGTGGAAGAGCTCACCAGACAACTCGAAGAGTTGAGAAGGGGCAGGTCATCGAGAGACCAACCTCCCGCTTCAGCCCTCGAGCTAGACAAACTCCGAAGAGAACTTATGGTTGGTATTAAACTCTACCCAAAAGTTTCCATCGTCCTCCGAAAGCTTTCCATAATGATACGACGTGATACTCCTCGAAATCTCTAGTTTCGTTTACATAAACCACGATGAACCCCTCTAAACTTACATTTTCTAGTAACCAAACTCTTGTTGTATTAATTTATTTTTTTTAACTTTTAATAACCATCTAATATTGTTTTAAATTTAAGTTTTAACTAAAAAAAGTGGATTGTATTTTTAAAAGTGGATAAAACAACCGGGTTTTGTTGTTTCGTTCACCCTTTTTAGTTTGACAGAGGTAAAAAGCGATGTCAAAGCGCATCAGCAAGTAAAATTTGGCGTCCAGCTCCAATTTTTTATGCACAAACCTATCAAAACGAACACTCGTTTTTTTTTTGGTGTTTGCGTAAAGCTTTAGCATACGTTCCAAAATGCTCAACTACCCTAGGGTTTAGACGAATTAGAATTGTTAATTAGTGGTTTAACGCTGACCTTTCGTGTTTATTGAACTAAAACTTTACCGCTTGGATTCAAATTCATATTATCACCCATTAAATTGTACGAGTGTGATCGAAATTCAAGCTTTCGGATCAATTTGTTTTTAAATTAAATTCTTTTTGGATCGAATTGAACCTACTTGATACAAATTTAATTAAATTTTAGTATAAAACCAGATAATACGTTAAAGCTCTTTTCGTTAAAAGCGATATCGATCCGAAATAACTTATGGATATTTCACCCGTCAGTTTCGTACGTGGCGTGAATCAAGTTATTACCATCGACTTTCTGGGGAAATTAAAATGCAAATTGAAAAGACTCGTTAAATATTTTTAGTTTGAATAGAAAATTAGATCAAGATTTTTTTTATTAAATTGAAAATAATTTGTGCTAAATCAATAAACGCTCAATTATCAAAGTGGTGATATTAAATTATTCAATAAACACGTTTCTATTTTTTGCTTTAAACGTAAAATAATTTATGAAACTGGGTTATGTCAACTTTGAAACGACGATTATTTTAAAAGCATGAATAGAAGGTTAAAGTTGAACTGTCCGGTTAATTTAAAATAATACGTAAAATATTAACACTTCATTATTCTTAACGGAAGCTAAATAAACTATATTTGTCGTTTCATTTAAAATCATTTTAGATATTTTACTCAACATTTACCTTGTTGATTTTACACGTAATTTCGATTTATTTAGGGGGGTGTTTTATCAACGATGACATGTTCATTTTGACGAGGGTTCCCCAAAAATTTCATCCCATTTTCACCTGTCCACTAACTCCCGCTGCATTATTCATCTCGACACTGATGCTATCATCAGTTATGGATGATATTTCCGCATTGTAGTTTATGATGACCGAATATCAATCGCAACCTGAATAATATAATACATTCCATTTTAACTACAAATATTTTAACGATAAACTAATAAAAATCCGTTTCTTTAATTTTTTTTTGTTTCTTCTAGTATCGGAATAAATTAAATGAGCAACAGAATCAAAGATTAAATCAGCAACGAGAAGCTTTAACGGCCCGTCAAGAGGAAATGAGCGCTATAGATAAAAGGATATCGGAATTACAAGAAAGATTGCATAGAAAGAGGCTTTTAAATCAGCAACTTGCGAATCAAATTAGTGCGACGTCTCATAAAGCTGCGTATCATCAACTCGTTAGGTAATATTTATAATCATAAATCTTGAACTACTTAACAAAGATATTGATAGAAATTTGAATTATTTTGATCGCCTTAAAATTACATTACTTTTCCTGCAGTGTTAAGTCTGCATTAAGTTTTTGAAGATTGCATTATGTTTTTAACATACTTGTTGACTTGATAGTTTCTGTTAGGTTATATTATGCCTACAGCATTTTACTTCGATTCTAGAGTCTTCTAATTTGTGGGTAGCATCAGCTATTCAAAACAGATATCTGTTTTGACACCTAAAGGTTGTCAACTTATTGGCAGTATGAGCTATTGCACCTCCAGCCTTATGCAGTCTTGTCTGGAGTCTGCAAACTTGTTGGCAGCATGAGCTATTACATCTCCAAACTCCTATTCATCATGTTGAAGTCTCCCAGCTTGTTGGCAGCATGAATATTATACTTCCAGCCTTCTACTTCGTTTCTAGAGTTTGACAACTTGTTGACAGCAGGATCTATTGTACTTGCAGCCTTCTAATTCGTTTCTAGAGTCTACCATCTTGATTGTAGCATGAACTATTTCATCTCTAAACTTCTATTCATCATTTTGAAGTCTGCCAACTTGTTGGCAGCATGAGGTATTGTACCTCCAGCCTTCTACTTCATTTCTAGAGTCTACCAACTTGTTGGCAACATGAGCTATTACACCTTCAGCCTACTACTTTGTTTCCAGGGTCGTCCAGCTTGTTGGCAGCATGAGCTATTACATCTCCAGCCTTCTACTTTGTTTTTCGAGTCTGCCAACTTGTTGGCAGCATGAATTATTACATCTCCAGCCTTCTACTTCGTTTCTAGTGTCTGCTAACTTATTGGCAACATGGGGTATTGTACCTCCAGCCTTCTATTTCTCTTCTAGAGTCTGCCATCTTGTTGGTAGCATGAGGTGTTGCCCTCCAACCTTCTACTCCGTTTCTGGAGTCTACTATCTTGTTGATATAGTAGACGCCACGAGAGCTGGCAGTAAATCATCGTTTTCCACTCTTACAAATGCCATACGTAGTAAATTAAAATTCACAAACCGCTACAAAATAATGTGTGTTAGAAAGAGATAGCGTTAGTTTAATATGTCTGCTATACAATTCAAATAGCCACGTCGAAAAAGTACGTCTGTTCTTCTAAGGGATGTAACTCTATAATTATAACCTCAAATCGAAATGTCTTGTTAACGTTTGTGTTTTCACAAGCCGAAAATGAAATTAATTAATAATTAATGACCAAATTATGAACCACTGTTTAAATAAAACTTACTTAATCCCTTGCGACCTGTAAAATAACCTTTTAAAGTATTTGTTAAATAAATTAATAATTACCTACATAAATTTTATTATAAATTAATATTAACGATTTTTCGCTGCTTAACCTCTCCTAAATTTGATAATGTTTGACATATAACCTCCATTACTAAATTAAGATACATTTAAATGTATGTGGTGAAATAATCTAAGTCGTACGTCTTATATCTTGATTCATACCATTTTTAAACGTCAAGTCACTGCCAGCTCTCGTGGTTTCTACTATAGCATGAGCTATTACATCTTCAAAATCTTATTCATCATTTTGAAGTTTGCCAACTTGTTGGGATCATGAGGTATTGTATCTCCAGCTATCTACTTCGTTTCTAGAGTCTGTCAACTTGTTGGCAGCATAAATATTATACCTTCAGTCTTCTACTTTGATTCTAGAGTCTGTCAACTTGTTGGCAGCATGAGCTATTGTACTTGCAACCTTCTACTTCGTTTCTAGAGTCTACCATCTTGTTGGTAACATGAACTATTCCATCTCTAAACTCCTATTCATCATTTTGAAGTCTGCCAACTTGTTGGCAGCATGAGGTATTGTACCTATAGTCTTCTACTTCGTTTCTAGAGTTTGTCATCTTGTTGGTAGCATGAATATTGCACCTCCAGCCTTCTACATTGTTTATACAAGGTGTATCAGGTACGAGTAGAAAAAAATTGAGGGGTTATATATAAAATTCTTTGCCATTTTTAGGATACGATACGATAGAGTTAAGGGTTTGAAAGTTTAAGTACTGTTGTATAAAGAATTACTAAGCAGGCTTTGCATATGTATATAGTTTTAATTCGACACATAAAAGTCATTTTTGAGATATCTTTTTAGAGGTTGTTTACTTTATACGAATAAATTTTATCACTCTTCAATGTGAAAATTTACAAAAATTTAGGTTTTAATAAACAAACTTGCTTATTATATTAAAAACAACAAAATTACAAAACTAGAAACAAATTACAAATTGCAAAGCAAAGCCTGCTTAGTATAATTCATTAACCAGTAGTACTCAAACTTGTGAACCTTTCACTTTATCGTATCATATCTTAAGAAGGATAAAGAGTGGGACATTGCGTTATAAGAATTTTTTATTCAGAAAGAGGAGACCTATAACCCCTCAAATTTTTTCTACTCATACCTGATACACCCTGTAGAGTTGTCCAACTTGTTGGCAGCATGAATTATTACATCTTCAGCTTTCTACTTCGTTTCTAGAATCTACCATCTTGTTAGCAGCATGAGGTATTATACCTCCAGCCTTCTACTTCGTTTCTAGAGTATGTCAACTTCTTGGCAGCATGAATATTATACCTCCAGCCTTCTACTTTGTTCCTAGAGTCCTCAAACTTGTTGGCAGTATGAGCTATTATACCTCTAGCATTCTACTATGATTATAGATTCTGCCAACTTGTTGGCAGCATGAGCTATTACATCCTCAAACTCCAATTCATCATTTTGAACTTTGCCAACTTGTTAGCAGCATGAAGTATTGTATCTCCAGCTTTCTACTTCGTTTCTAGAGTTTGTCAACTTGTTGGCAGCATTAATATTATACCTCCAGCCTTCTACTTCGTTTCTAGAATCTACCATCTTGTTAGCAGCATGAGGTATTATATCTCCAGCCTTCTACTTCGTTTCTAGAGTATGTCAACTTCTTGGCAGCATGAATATTATACCTCCAGCCTTCTACTTTGTTCCTAGAGTCCTCCAACTTGTTGGCAGTATGAGCTATTATACCTCTAGCGTTCTACTATGATTATAGATTCTGCCAACTTGTTGGCAGCATGAGCTATTATATCTCTAGCCTTCTACTTCGTTTCTAGAGTCTGCCAACTTGTTGGCAGCACGAGTTATTACATCTTCAAACTCCAATTCATCATTTTGAACTTTGCCAACTTGTTAGCAGCATGAAGTATTGTATCTCCAGCCTTCTACTTCGTTTCTAGAGTTTGTCAACTTGTTGGCAGCATTAATATTATACCTCCAGCCTTCTACTTTGTTCCTAGAGTCCTCCAACTTGTTGGCAGTATGAGCTATTATACCTCTAGCGTTTTACTATGATTGTAGAGTCTGCCAACTTGTTGGCAGCGTGAGCTATTACATCTCCAAACTCATATTCATCATTTTGAAGTCTGCCAACTTGTTGGCAGCGTAAGGAATTGTACCTTCAGCCTTCTACTTCGTTTCTAGAGTCGGCCAACTGGTTAGAAGCATGAGGTAGTTTACCTCCAGCCTTTTACTTCGCTTCTAGAGTCTGTCAACTTGTTGGCAGCATGAGCTATTATACCTCCAGCTTTCTACTTTGATTCCAGAGTCTGCCAACTTGTTGGCAGCATGAGCTATTACAGTTCTAGCCTTCTACTTTGTTTCTAGAGTCTACCAACTTGTTGGCAGCATGAGCTATTACAGTTCTAGCCTTCTACTTTGTTTCTAGAGTCTGCCAACTTGTTGGCAGCATGAGTTATTACATCTTCAAACTCCAATTCATCATTTTGAACTTTGCCAACTTGTTAGCAGCATGAAGTATTGTATCTCCAGCCTTCTACTTCGTTTCTAGAGTTTGTCAACGTGTTGGCAGCATTAATATTATACCTCCAGCCTTCTACTTTGTTCCTAGAGTCCTCCAACTTGTTGGCAGTATGAGCTATTATACCTCTAGCGTTTTACTATGATTGTAGAGTCTGCCAACTTGTTGGCAGCGTGAGCTATTACATCTCCAAACTCATATTCATCATTTTGAAGTCTGCCAACTTGTTGGCAGCGTAAGGAATTGTACCTTCAGCCTTCTACTTCGTTTCTAGAGTCGGCCAACTGGTTAGAAGCATGAGGTAGTTTACCTCCAGCCTTTTACTTCGCTTCTAGAGTCTGTCAACTTGTTGGCAGCATGAGCTATTATACCTCCAGCTTTCTACTTTGATTCCAGAGTCTGCCAACTTGTTGGCAGCATGAGCTATTACAGTTCTAGCCTTCTACTTTGTTTCTAGAGTCTACCAACTTGTTGGCAGCATGAGCTATTACAGTTCTAGCCTTCTACTTTGTTTCTAGAGTCTGCCAACTTGTTGGCAGCATGAGTTATTACATCCTCAAACTCCAATTCATCATTTTGAACTTTGCCAACTTGTTAGCAGCATGAAGTATTGTATCTCCAGCTTTCTACTTCGTTTCTAGAGTTTGTCAACTTGTTGGCAGCATTAATATTATACCTCCAGCCTTCTACTTTGTTCCTAGAGTCTACCAACTAGTTGGCAGCATGAGCTATTATACCTCCAGCGTTCTACTTTGATTCTAGAGTCTGCCAACTTGTTGGCAGCATGAGCTATTATATCTCTAGCCTTCTACTTCGTTTCTAGAGTCTGCCAACTTGTTGGCAGCATGAGTTATTACATCTTCAAACTCCAATTCATCATTTTGAACTTTGCCAACTTGTTAGCAGCATGAAGTATTGTATCTCCAGCCTTCTACTTCGTTTCTAGAGTTTGTCAACTTGTTGGCAGCATTAATATTATACCTCCAGCCTTCTACTTTGTTCCTAGAGTCCTCCAACTTGTTGGCAGTATGAGCTATTATACCTCTAGCGTTTTACTATGATTGTAGAGTCTGCCAACTTGTTGGCAGCGTGAGCTATTACATCTCCAAACTCATATTCATCATTTTGAAGTCTGCCAACTTGTTGGCAGCGTAAGGAATTGTACCTTCAGCCTTCTACTTCGTTTCTAGAGTCGGCCAACTGGTTAGAAGCATGAGGTAGTTTACCTCCAGCCTTTTACTTCGCTTCTAGAGTCTGTCAACTTGTTGGCAGCATGAGCTATTATACCTCCAGCTTTCTACTTTGATTCCAGAGTCTGTCAACTTGTTGGCAGCATGAGCTATTACAGTTCTAGCCTTCTACTTTGTTTCTAGAGTCTACCAACTTGTTGGCAGCATGAGCTATTACAGTTCTAGCCTTCTACTTTGTTTCTAGAGTCTGCCAACTTGTTGGCAGCATTAATATTATACCTCCAGCCTTCTACTTTGTTCCTAGAGTCCTCCAACTTGTTGGCAGTATGAGCTATTATACCTCTAGCGTTTTACTATGATTCTAGAGTCTGCCAACTTGTTGGCAGCGTGAACTATTACATCTCCAAACTCATATTCATCATTTTGAAGTCTGCCAACTTGTTGGCAGCATAAGGTATTGTATCTTCAGCCTTCTAATTCGTTTCTAGAGTCTGCCAACTGGTTAGCAGCATGAGGTATTTTACCTCCAGCCTTTTACTTCGTCTCTAGAGTCTGTCAACTTGTTGGCAGCATGAGCTATTACATTTCGAAACTCCTCTTCATCATTTTGAAGTCTGCCAACTTGTTGGGAGTATGAGATGTTGTACTTCCAGCCTTCTTACATCTTTTCTAGCATCTGCCAGCTTGTGGGTAACATGAGTTATCAAGTTATTATCATGTTTCTATCAAGACAAATCTGTGTAGAGTCAAGTTTTTATAATTACTATCTCTGGGAATGTTTCAAGAGTGGTTTAAGGTTGCATAAAATTTCCAGATAGTTCTTGTTATGTCTGTATACGGTGTTTGAAGTATTATATAATATAAACTCCAAAATACCTCATAACTTGATAGATACATTAAGTCACTCAATCAAGTCTGCAGATATGTAGATGAAAAGTAGATGGCGAGTCAGTTGAGTTGAGTGGCTTAGGAGCCTGATAATAAATTCAATGACAGCTAGGTTGTAGCAGCAGTAATATTTCTAATAATAATTCTGCTTTTTATTGATATAAATATGTATATATTTTTTCTTGATAATAATGTATTGTATGATTGAAAGGATTTATTATTATTATTAAGTTTTTGTAATATAACATATACATGTTATAAACAATTAGCAACTACTTAACAATTTGTTATTCACTAAATCCATTTTTTTTGTAACAGGCTAACAGGCAATGATCAAAATAGTCCACCTTATCCAAGAAAACCGCAACATCCTACTGGTCATCCCCCCAATGGATTAAACAGGACAAATATAGCCGCTGTAGAGCCTTATAATCATGTTCCTTTGCAACAAAGTCAACAATCTCGAAATAATGTTAGAACCGGAAGCGTCGATGTAAATAAATTTTAATAAATCCTTTTTATTTAACTCATTAAAATTACACTTTTAGAACACAAATTATCATCCTGCTTACCAACAACAAACGAATCACATCAAAGCTGATGTAGAGCACCAGCACTTTACTGAAAATCATCACGATTCCAATCCGAACAAATTAAATAAGCAAGAGGATAGTGATTTATTGAAGGATTTTGCGGTATCTAAATCGGATCCAAAGTACCAAACCTTGCCGTATAACACCAAATTTACGGTGAACATCGTTCCTAATCGAGCAGGAGGAGTCAAGCAGGAAGGAACGGAAATTTTAAATCAAAACGAGGCGGATGTAAAGAATGATGGTGTCCAAACTCAATTGGTGAATGGAAATTTGCAATCTCCTTTTGCTGTAACTGTGCATAGTGCTCCTCTAAATATACTCAATAAAAGTATTGCAACTCCTGTTAGTCAAACGGATCTGATTAATAGGAAAAATGGGGAAAAAGATGGTTTTGAAAGGAATCAATTAACTAATACTAGTGTAAATAATTCTTTAGTTCCTTCATATCAAGTAAGTTATTTTAATTTATTTTAGATTAATTTAATTTTAATAATTTTTTTTAGAAACCAATAAGTAGTGTGGCGCCCACTTCTGTACATAACAATGGAAAATTATCGAATATTTATCAAACTTCATCAATAAAAGTGCAGCCTGTTGAACCACAAACTCTTAGTGGAAATCACAAACAAATATCATCACCTCCTGTAAATACATTTTCTCAATCCTTAGCTTTATCCCCACCTCAATCAACAAGTACACCGAATAGTACCCCCGAAATAAACGTTGATAAATCGAAACCTGCTCTTCCCCCAAAACCCGCTATAAAACCACCACCAAGACAAACACAACTATCGAACGACGAAAACCTTCAACCACCTCCACTACCAATTTCGGACCCACCAGATGACAAACAAAATTTGGGCCAAAAACCGAAATTTAATACTCCAACAGTTAGTAATCAAATGAATCAGTTGCAAAAAAGTTTTTCTTCGTCAGTTTTAATGAATTACTCGGGAAATAACGATAACATGCCGATTATAAAAGCAAAACCTTTAACAATTAAAAAACAAGCTTTAACCGAACAACCGAAATTAAGAACGGTAAATTCTTATAACAAACTAAACGGAATTAATTTAAACACGCGTAGAATCGAAATACCACCGTCGTTTAATTACGACCCACAAATAATTCAAGACAACCAAAATCATCAAAAATCAGAAAACCTCGAGAATCACCCGTCAGAAATTATTAAAGATAAACTCCCCACGGACGAAACCGATAAGTCTTCAATCGAAGACAACGAAATTAAAGACATCAAAGATACGAAACCAATTATTGAAGGGGTCGTCCGAAGGTGTAAAAAGGGCAATTTAAAACAAACCGCAAAACCTAATTTATCAAGACGCGTGAGTTTCGATCCGTTAGCACTGTTATTGGATGCTAGCTTGGAAGGTGAATTGGAGTTGGTGAAGAAAACCGCTTCTCAAGTAACTAATCCAAGCGCGGCTAATGACGAAGGGATCACCGCTTTACACAATGCTATTTGTGCGGGTCATCTTGAAATCGTTATGTTCCTAGTTGAATTTGGGTGCGATGTTAACGCTCAAGATAGTGACGGATGGACACCTTTACACTGTGCTGCTAGTTGTAATAACGTTGCGATGGTTAAATTTTTAGTTGAACATGGTGCGTGTATTTTTGCTACAACCCTTAGCGATCATGAAACGGCTGCCGAAAAATGCGAAGAGGACGAAGAAGGATTTGACGGATGCTCTGAATATCTTTATAGTAAGTTTTTGAGTTTTTTTATTATTTTTTTTTTTAATTTTTGTTATTTAGGTGTTCAAGAAAAACTTGGAATTCTTTCGGGAGGAATAGTTTACGCAGTTTTCGATTATATGGCACAACAACCGGACGAATTAAGTTTTACAGCTGGTCAACAATTGACTGTGCTTAGAAAAGGAGATGAAAGTGAACGGGAATGGTGGTGGTCGAGGTTGGGTGATAAAGAAGGATACATACCTAGAAACTTGCTTGGAGTTAGTAACAAATAAACAAAAAAAGATTTATATTTATTTAATTTTTTTTTAGTTATATCCAAGAGTTAGCAAAACCGAGGATTAACGAAATCAACAAAATTTGGGTTAAACCAACGATCGCCTTTGCTCAATATATATACATATATTGCATGTAGTAAAGGTATTGAAAGTCTATTTCTGTTCCCGCAATTTTATGTTTTTGGGTTTTATTCCATTATCATCGCATTGTTATATAACCCCCTTTGAAGAATGAATGTGTTTGGATGTTTATTATTTTATTTTTTGAATAGTTTTATGTACTTTATATAGTTTGTTGCTTTGATGCGCTTTCTGGCATCCGTTTTTAATATATTTTTCGAATTGTGTAAATATATAAATATGAACATATTATATGAAAAGAAGTATTTACAATAAATATATTGATTGCAATTTCAAACAATTTGTTTTATTTATACTTTTTTTATTAACATTTATCATTATTTAACAAAAAAAGAATACAACAAAATATTTTATTTAAAAATAAACCAAATGAAAGATGTTCTTCTGTCCATATATCGATAACATTTTTTGACCTTGACATTGACCGTATTTTCAAGGTTATATGAAGGTCACGACCAATTTTTTAAATGTAAATGCAATAAAACGTGTGTATTTATAGATGGATTCTTTTAATTTTAGCTCTACCGGTTTCGATCAATACATTTAATCATCTTCAGGAGCAACCTAATGTAATATAAATAAAAATCATTTACTAAAATTAACAACATTCACAAATTTCTGTTACTATCGTTACATTATGAACAAAATAAAATGAAACTCACGTCAGTGAGTCAAATATGTCTTTTGAAAATATATTTACTGACGTGAGTTTCATTTTATTTTGTTCATAATGTAACGATAGTAACAGAAATTTGTGAATGTTGTTAATTTTGGTAAATGATTTTTATTTATATTACATTAGGTTGCTCCTGAAGATGATTAAATGTATTGATCGAAACCGGTAGAGCTAAAATTAAAAGAATCCATCTATAAATACATACGTTTTATTGCATTTACATTAAATTTGAGATGGAAAGAAACAACCAAATAAATATTAATTTTTTAAATGGCACACTATAATATATATTTTATTGTAAAATCTGAATCTGCGGATAAAAGTAAAGTAAGTACTTAATTTAAAAAAAAATAAAAAAATTTTACTGTGTGGTTTTGCCATTACAACAATAAAACATCTTTTGAAAAAACTTGAAATTTCTTCAGAAACAATTAACTAACGTTTATAATCTAGCAAAAACAAATAAGATTTATGAATTTTTAAGCATCATCTTACCCGCTTCGATACATTCTCTTTAGTTCTTAATTCTTAGAATACTATTTAAGAATGCATAACAAAAAAAATCTAGAAGAGGTGACCTGACTCGTCGGAAATACCTTTGGAAAGAAGTCTAAAAGGTTCCGACATTTCTCCGCCTTTGTCAATTTGATAATAGAATAATGCATAAAAAACAAGAGTTCGTTTAATCGCTTATGCCGGTATTTTCAGAATATCGCTTTCAGACACTTAATTGGTTGAATAATATAACTAAATTTGCATAAAAACTGCTTGGCAACAAATTCTGAATTCATTCCATCGTTTTACATTAAGACAAAGTGTTTAAACCAAGTCATTAAATCATGGATACTCTAAGTGTGGCAGAAAAAGTCGAAATAATTTTTATTTATGCTGATAATATAGCTTTGTATCGAGAACGTTTTCCTGATCGAAATATGCCTTGGAGAAGTACCTTCTACAGAGTTGTGAATGATTTCACTAACACTGGAAATGTGGAATCAAGAAAAAGAACTCGGCGAGCAACCGTAACTACGAAAGTAAAGGAAATTGCGGAATTAGCTAGCGTTGAGGTTAGCACTCGACGATTTGCAATTGATGCCGGAATATCGAAGACCAACATTTTACGAATATTAAATCGCAAGAAGTATTCATCTATACCACATTTCATTGGATCAACCTCTTTATGGAGGTGATTTTGAAAATCGACTAATATTTTGTCAATTTCTTTGGTAACGTGCTATTCTCGGATGAGTCTACTTTTACAAACAAAGGACAAGTCAATAGACATAACATGCACTATTGGAGCATTGAAAATCCGAGATGGTTGCGTGAAATAGATCATTAATGACCTTGGTCGGTTAATGTTTGGTGTGGCATAATTGGTGATAAATCAACACCATACAACATTACTTGTAGATTTGAGCAAGGAAGAAAGATAAAATATGTGACTGCAAAATGATGGGTGTCCAGCACATTTTTTACATATTGCACGTGTAGCTTTAGCTTTAGAGTGGATTATACTGGGCGATGGATTGGAAGGGGAGGTCCAATTTCCTGGCCTGCCAGATTACCTGATTAATAGTATAGTTTAATCATTTTTTTATAAATAAACAATATTATAACTATATGATTAAAAAAATTATTTAGATTTTGTCTACAAAAGATGTTTCGCCGTCGTACTGGCAAAACCACAAGATTTATATATATTTTTTTAAATTATTTTACTTTTATCCATAGATTCAGATTTTGCAATCAAAAACATAGGGTGCTATTTAAAAAATTGGTCGTGACCTTCATATGACCTTGAAAATGAGGTCAAACTTTCATTAGGTTCATTTTTATGTAAAATGACCCGTTTTCGAGATAATCGCTTGTCTCACTTTAAATGGACCACGCTGTATAAGTCTGTACATACATGATGATTACAAATTATATCTGCAAATTTCAGAATGCTTACCATGGCTACTCCCTTCTTATTATAGAACAGAATATGCATAATAAAGATGTAGATAAATGTTATGAAAGCGAACTACAGACTGTAAGTTGTAAGATTTCGTACTGTAAGTCTGTATATGTAAATACTTTTTGGCTACATGCAGCAGATAGGTAAATATTAGTTCAAACTGCAAACCCAAAACTGTAAACATATCTGAACTTGAACTAACACTAGAAACTTTGAGAAGAAACTTTTGCCGTGCGTTTTTTAAGAAAAGGTTTGACGTTTCGGATGCCATGTTGCAACCTTCTTCACTTTGAACCAGTTTCTGAAATTTTTTCAAAATTCTTTTTGGCTACATGCAAATCCTATCGGCGAAACCTGAAAAATTAAGATACTGAAACTGAAAAGATAGACTATTATAATTAAAATATTGTATGGGAATCTTTTGCAAAGAATTGAATGGGGTAGTGGAGGAGACGATGTTTTATCCCACTGCCCTGTTGCTATAATTAGGATTTCAAAACAAAACTGACCTATCCTAACATTCCTTCACGCTATAATTGGGTGTCCTTCACGGTTTAATTAGGGTTCAAAAGAAAGCCGACATTCCTTTACGCTATAATTAGGATTTCAAAACAAAACTGACCTCTCCTAACATTCCTTCACGCTATAATTGGGTGTCCTTCACGGTATAATTAGGGTTCAAAAGAAAGCCGACATTCCTTCACGCTATAATTAGGATTTCAAAACAAAACTGACCTATCCTAACATTCCTTCACGCTATAATGGCGTGTCCTTCACGGTTTAATTAGGGTTCAAAAGAAAGCCGACATTCCTTCACGCTATAATTAGGATTTCAAAACAAAACTGACCTATCCTAACATTCCTTCACGCTATAATTAGGGTTCAAAAGAAAGCCGACATTCCTTCACGCTATAATTAGGATTTCAAAACAAAACTGACCTATCCTAACATTCCTTCACGCTATAATTGGGTGTTCTTCACGATTTAATTAGGGTTCAAAAGAAAGCAGACATTCCTTTACGCTATAATTAGGATTTCAAAACAAAACTGACCTATCCTAACATTCCTTCACGCTATAATTGGGTGTCCTTCACGGCATAATTAGGGTTCAAAAGAAAGCCGACATTCCTTCACGCTATAATTAGGATTTCAAAACAAAACTGACCTATCCTAACATTCCTTCACGCTATAATTGGGTGTTCTTCACGATTTAATTAGGGTTCAAAAGAAAGCCGACATTCCTTTACGCTATAATTAGGATTTCAAAACAAAACTGACCTATCCTAACATTCCTTCACGCTATAATTGGGTGTCCTTCACGGCATAATTAGGGTTCAAAAGAAAGCCGACATTCCTTCACGCTATAATTAGGATTTCAAAACAAAACTGACCTATCCTAACATTCCTTCACGCTATAATTGGGTGTTCTTCACGATTTAATTAGGGTTCAAAAGAAAGCCGACATTCCTTCACGCTATAATTAGGATTTCAAAACAAAACTGACCTATCCTAACATTCCTTCACGCTATAATTAGGATTTCAAAACAAAACTGACCTGTCCTAACATTCCTTCACGCTATAATTGCGTGTCCTTCACGGTTTAATTAGGGTTCAAAAGAAAGCCGACATTCCTTCACGCTATAATTAGGATTTCAAAACAAAACTGACCTATCCTAACATTCCTTCATGCTATAATTAGGGTTCAAAAGAAAGCCGACATTCCTTCACGCTATAATTAGGATTTCAAAACAAAACTGACCTATCCTAACATTCCTTCGCGCTATAATGGGGTGTTCTTCACGGTTTAATTAGGGTTCAAAAGAAAGCCGACATTCCTTCACGCTATAATTAGGATTTCAAAACAAAACTGACCTATCCTAACATTCCTTCATGCTATAATTGGGTGTCCTTCACGGCATAATTAGGGTTCAAAAGAAAGCCGACATTCCTTCACGCTATAATTAGGATTTCAAAACAAAACTGACCCATCCTAACATTACCCAATATTTTCTCATAGTTGATTGACATTTGTAAATAAAACTAACCTAACTGAACTTTCTTTTCTGGAAGTCATTGCTCATTTTTTTCAATCTTAAAACATATAGATGTTTGGGGTTTTCGACATTAACAGTTTTTCGAAAAACCAGATCGCTTCAGGCGGACAACAAATTTCGGGCACCCCGTACATTGCATGTTATAAATTTAAGTCACACAGCGTGTATAGCGCAGTATAACTGCAGAGAATAGCTAGAAACAACACCTTTCAACCTTATCTGTCATACAAGCCACACCTACAGCCAAACTATAACTACTATCTGCAAAGTTGTGGATTAAAAACTAAAAACTTTATTACCTTTAAAGGTGTTGCTTATAACTATTAAATAACTGTAATTGTTTTGCCTTGTTATGTGATATTTGAACTGGTAAGTCTAGATATTTTTAAGTTGAGCTCTTCCCGAAATGCATGATGTTTATTTTGTAGTTGCGATAATATGGTTAAAAGTGATGTTTGGAGGTACTACAGTCTTAAAGACAAAGACAACAATTTCTGTAAATATTGTAAATCCTCCTTTAAAAGAAATGCTACCAGACAATTCCAACATTTGCTAAAGTGTGTCAAAATACCTGAAAATGTAGTACAAATTCTTAAAAAAGGGAAATTGCCTATAATAAATGTTTCCAGTAGTAACAATAACACCACGCCAAGTTTAACCGAGGTATTAGAAGATAGTGATGTTGATGATACTGATACTACCTCTCAGCAGGGGCAGGGAGAATCTTTAGACTCAGAAATTGCTTCACTAGTCAGGCCTGTGCCTTCATCAGCTAGTTCTTTATTTTCAAGTACTATTATTATTATTATTGCTGCCGGGCTGAGGAGAGCGGCTCCTCTCGTTACCGCGACCTATAAGATCTATTGTAACTTTAGCCCTCCAAAGGTTTAGGGCAAATGTAGGTCCTTAATGAACCTTAGTATTGTCCTGAGGTCTTGAACCTTTATGTCGGTAGGTAACAGGGGAGTTTTACCGAAGACGTTGTGCCTTAGACGGCCTCTGGCGACGCAATTGCACAGTATATGTTCAGCAGTTTCTGACTCGTCGTTGCATAGTCGACAAGTTTGATCCTCAGCTTGTACAATGTGGAAGAGGTGGTATTTTAGGGGCACATGGCCGGTTAGGTAGCCTGAAAGCGTTCTTAGATCCCCTTTGCTGAGGCATAAAACCTCTTTGGTTTTGTTTTGCGACGAAATTATCATACTCTTCGCTTGTCTGTGACCTGGAAGTTCTTTCCAGCGTAAGGCTATCTTTGAAGCCTCCCAGTTGTAGATTATTTGTTTTAGGTGGCTTTTTTGTAGTCCACATCCAGGTTGGGGTCCAATGAAGGGCGTGTTTGCTGCCTCTTTGGCCAGCTTCTCGGCCTTCTCATTGCCCTCAATGTTGCTGTGACCTGGAACCCACCATAGGGTAACATCATTGCCCCTAGCGAGTTCTCTCAGGTTGTTGGTACACTCTCCGATCAGTGCAGAGCCACACGTGTAGGCCTGAATTGCCTTTAAGGCGGCCCGACTGTCTGTGAAAATGTTTATGGATGCACCTTTTTGTCCCTTCTGTAGGTTCAAAGCGGTGCAGAAGTTTATAGCAAGAACTTCTGCTTGGAAAATTGTTAAGTCTGAGCTGAGGGGCAATTTGATGTGGCTATTTGGTCCACTGATGCCCATGCCTACTCCAGATCTTACTGTCTTTGAAGCATCGGTGTACCAGGCTAGGGCTCCTCTTTTTAGTTGATTTTAGCTGATTTTCAAGTACTACTAAAGCTCTCAAGAAAACAATAAGATTGATGAAATACTCGCAAAGGCTATTTATGTCTCAGGAGCCCTCTTGGATATGACAACGAAAAAAGTATGGTTAGATGTATTCAAAGCAATGAGATGCGCATATAAACCACCCTCTCGTTATCAGTTGTCAAATCCACTCTCGAATCCGAGTACACTAGAGTAAAAGCTGCAGTTTCTTCAAAAATTAGTGAAGCACCTATCTTAAGCGCACATGCATATTATCCTACTGTTCCAAAAACGGGACAGTATCAGATTTATTTGTTATATATAAATAGAAAAGACTTACTTTTTACGGCGATCCATATTTTGAAGGAAACTTTCGGTTTTTATACTTGTTTTGTTACAAATGTCGATGCGAAACGTACAACGTCAAATATTGAATTTGACAGCTAACAATCCCGGTAGTACCAACGTATAAGAACAAATAATGAACATTCTCGAAAATATGTTAAAAATTTTAATAAGTTAACCGTTCCAATAATGGAATACTGGGAAGATATGGGTTAAGATATTAATATAAATTTATTGTTCACGCTTTATCTTATAATTATAGTTATTGTACATTAAAAAATTAATACTTGGAGTACTCTGTGAACAGTTTATATAATATCTAGGGGATATAGCTCAGTGGTAGAGCATTCGACTGCAGATCGAGAGGTCCCCGGTTCAATCCCGGGTGTCCCCTTTATTTTTACTTATTTCATAATAAGTTATTATTTTTTATTGTTGTAATATTTTTGACATATAATTAAAATTTATTACGGAAAGTTTTTAGTGTCCATAAATTTATTCCATTTCCACATACACCGTTAATATTTTACATAACATCTTGATGCGAATAAAAATGTTTACAAATTTATTTCGTATTATTTAGTGTAATTATTTAATTAATATAAGTGAGTGACTTACAATAAATAACACTTTTAATATGTTTCCTGGTAGTTGATAAATTAAATAGATCGATTATTATTTTTCAATGTGATTTTATCTCAACAAATTTTATTTTAATAGTTTACCATAAATTTTTTTTAGTTCTAAAAAACTAATTATATGATTTAGATGACTTGTAGGCATATAGATAGGGCATAAAGACCTTGTTAAAAGTGAAACACCTCTTTAATAGTTTAATAATTGTGATAAAAAATAGAAAATTGACACTTTCCTTAAACTGTTTACCAAAAACTTTCCAAAAGAAATTTTCAAAATTAGCAACTTCCGCGTTATAATTAATAATTTTTAATTTTGATTAAAAATGTAGTTACCAATAAACAATACTTGAAGGACTTTTCCGACGCGAATCCTATATTATATCGTCCGGATTTTGTAGGTGGGTCGTTGTTACCTCCGGATTGAATCTCATCGCGATCCTCCTCCAGTTAAAAACTTGCACGCGCTCGTTTATTCCGGACTCTTTAATACCGCGCCGAACCGTTACTTCTCGTTCCCGACGATGTCACCACTTTGCTGGCTCCGTTTCGTTCTTCTATTGGTGATGATGGTTCGTGGTACCGTTTCCTTCAGTTCCTATCTACTCGAGTTGACGATTGGACCGCGGCTGAAATCTTTAGAAACATTAAGAAATCAAGAAGATTACAAAAATTCATCATCCCTCGATGCAGTGGTAAGATTTATAAATAAATAACAAACCTTTATAAATAAATAACAAAGAAAATAAGAAGTGGGCTTAATCGCAAAATCTTGAGCTGTACTGGTTTTCAGTTAGTTGACATACATCGAGGTTTTGAATAATAAATTTGGAATAAATTCGTGAACGTTTTATAAAAACAAAAAAAATTGATTTAAGAAAACAGTTTTTACTTAATTAAATAAAATTAACCAGGAAGTATAATTATAAAACTTAGCGAGAAACCAAACGAACTTTAATTAATTGGTAAAACGAAATCAATATTTAATTTTCTTACTTAAACATTTGCCTCGTTAAATTTTTAATGTTTCCCCTTGAATATAGGATGTTCAAATATGTATAAAAAAGTTCTCATTCTTGTTATTACCATATTATATCGTGTGACATTCTTTGTTAAAAATCGAATGGGGACAATTGGTAACCCATCGTTGGAAATTCAGGTTACAGTGACATCCACGTTTGGTGAAATGAAACGTTTGGATATTCGAAGACAACGGAAGAAAAAGAACGAAACGAAACGACATATGGCGTGTCATACAGTTATAATACAAGAAGTGAACGATAAGACATGTGCTGTTACGCATGAGTAATCGCTTCGAGTATTCTGCGTGATGAACTTAAATTCTTGGAATTTTTACGAGCCGAAATCGAGACTCGGAGAACCCGGGTCGTCTCATCGTAACCCACATTTTCTGCTGTATAAGCAAAGAAAGTGTATTTTGATTTCTTCGTATTGAAACGATATCAATAGAAAATAAAGAAGAAGATCCGGGAGGAAAATGTTTTAACAATTCTCTTTAAATATTTGTTTTAAAGAGTTATTTTAAACATTTCTATTTCTTGAAGTATAATTTTTTTGCGAATTAGAACATTTTCATTAAAAGTAGAAATAAAACTGGAAACATGCATTAAAATAATTTTAGGAGCAAGATTGAATATACACTGAAGGAAGACAAGAAATATTAGAATGAGACTGGTAATAGAAGAGACTGAACAGAGAGTATTCAAAGAGGAACTGCAAAGAAACTAGAATGAGAAGATAGAGACCGGCAATGAAAGAAAGATATTGAATAGACAATGAAATGAAAAAATGAACCTGGATAGAGACGAGGGAAACAAGAAACGGTATGGTAATAAAAAAAGAAAGGCAGAGACAAAGAAGACTGGAATGAGACTGTTAATAGAAGAAAGACTGGAGGAAAAAACTGATAATGAGAAAAATGATGCTGGGCAGAGACGAGGGAAGCTGAAAAGAGACAGCTAATAGAAGAAATGGGCTAGACAGACAGCATAGGGATTATAATAAAAAGAAGATATTGAAAAGCAAAAATGAGCCTGGATAGAGACGAGGGAAACTAGAAAGACCCTGGTAATAGAAAAAAGAAACTGAACAGACAGCATAGGGACAGCAAAGAGACCAGAAATAAAAGAAACAGATCGAACAGAGACTGGAATGAGAAGAAAAAAACTGGTTATAAAAAGAAAAGATAGAATAGACATTGAAGTAAGATTAAGCAGAGAGAAAGAAGACTGGAATGAGACTGTTAATAGAAGAAAGAAACTGTACATAGAGTATCAGGATTTCAAAAGGACCAGGAATAGAAGAAACAGATTAAACAAAGACTAGAATGGGAAAAAAACTGATAATGAGAAAAATGATGCTGGACAGAGACGAGGGAAACTGGAAAGAGATAAAGAATAGAAAAAAATGGCTAGACAGACAGCATAGGGACTGCAAAGAGACTGGAATGAGGAGAAAAGGACTGGTAATAGAAAGAAAAGATAGAATAGACATTGGAAAAGAAAAAGTAAGACTAAGCAGAGAGAAAGAAGACTGGAATGCGACTGTTGATAGAAGAAAGAGACTGAATATAAAGCATAGGGACTTCAAAGAGATCAGGAATAGAAGAAACAGATCAAAGAGAGACTAGAGAGACTCTAACCAGGTTCATTTTTTCAGTTCATTGTCTATTCAATGTCTTTCTTTTCATTCCAGTCTCTTTGTAGCCCCTATTCCAATTCACTCGTCTGCCCAGTATCATTTTTCTCATTATCAGTTTTTTTCCCATTCTAGTCTCTGTTTGATCTGATTCTTCTATTTCTGATCTCTTTGAAGTCCATATGTTTTCTATCCAGTCTCTCTTTTCTAATAAATGTCTCATCCAGTCTTCTTTCCCTCTACCTAGTTTTACTTTTCCTTTTCCAATGTCCATTCCATCTTTTCTTTCTATTACCAGTCTTCTTCTTCTCATTCCAGTCTCTGTTCAATCTATTTTTTTTATTTTTGGTCTCTGTGCAGTCCTTATGTTGTTAATTCAGTTCCTTTTCTCTATTATCAGGCCGTTTCTAGTTTTTCTCGTCTCTATCCAGACTCATTTTTTTCTTTTCATGTTCTATTCAATGTCTTTCTTTCATTACCGGTCTCTATCTTCTCATTTCAGTCTCTTTGCAGTCCCTGTTTTGTCTGCCTAGCCCCTTTCTTCTATTAGCTATCTCTTTAGAATTTCCCTCGTCTGTCCAGTATAATTTTTCTCATTCTCAGTATTTTGCTTCCCATTCTAGTCTCTGTTTGATCTGTTTCCTCTATTTCTGGGCTCTTTGAAGTCCCTACATTTTCTATCCAGTCTCTCTTTTCTATTAAGAGTCTCTTTCCAGTCTTCCTTCTCTCTACCTAGTTTTACTTTTCCTTTTCCAATATCCATTCCATCTTTTCTTTCTATTACCAGTCTTCTTCTTCTCATTCCAGTCTCTGTTCGATCTATTTCTTTTATTTTTGGTCTCTGTGCAGTCCTTATGTTGTTGATTCAGTTCTTTTTCTCTATTACCAGGCCGTTTCTAGTTTCTCTCATCTCTATCCAGGCTCATTTTTTTCTTTTCATGTTCTATTCAACGTCTTTCTTTCATTACTGGCCTCTATCTTTTCATTGCACTCTCTTTGCAGTCCCTATGATGTCTGTCTAGCCCCTTTCTTCTATTAGCTATCTCTTTCCAATTTCCCTCGTCTGTCCAGTATAATTTTTCTCATTCTCAGTATTTTGCTTCTCATTCTAGTCTCTGTTTGATCTGTTTCCTCTATTTCTGGTCTCTTTGAAGTCCCTATGTTTTCTATCCAGTCTCTCTTTTCTAGTAAAAGTCTCATTCCAGTCTTCCTTCTCTCTACCTTGTTTTACTTTTTCTTTTCCAATGTCTATTCCATCTTTTCTTTCTATTACCAGTCTTTTTCTTCTCATTTCAGTCCCTGTTCGATCTGTTTCTGCAGTCCCTACGTTGTAAATCCAGTTTCTTTTTTCTATTACCAGGCCGGTTCTAGTTTCGCTCACTTTTTTTTTTCATTGTCTATTCAATGTCTTCCTTTTATTAGCAGTCTCTATCTTTTCATTGCACTCTCTTTGCAGTCCCTATGATGTCTGCCTAGCCCCTTTCTTCTATTAGCTATCTCTTTCCAATTTCCCTCGTCTGTTCAGTATAATTTTTCTCATTCTCAGTATTTTGCTTCCCATTCTAGTCTCTGTTTGATCTGTTTCCTCTATTTCTGGTCTCTTTGCAGTCCCTATGTTTTCTATCCAGTCTCTCTTTTCTAGTAAGAGTCTCATTCCAGTCTTCCTTCTCTCTACCTAGTTTTACTTTTTCTTTTCCAATGTCTATTCCATCTTTTCTTTCTATTACCAGTATTTTTCTTCTCATTTCAGTCCCTGTTCGATCTGTTTCTTTTATTTTTGGTCTATCTGCAGTCCCTACGTTGTAAATTCAGTTTCCTTTTTCTATTACCAGGCCGTTTCTAGTTTTGCTCACTTTTTTCTTTTCATTGTCTATTCAATGTCTTCCTTTTATTGGCAGTCTCTATCTTCTCATTTCAGTCTCTTTGCAGTCCCTATTCTGTCTGTCTAGCGCCTTTCTTCTATTAGCTATCTCTTTCCAATTTCCCTCGTCTGCCCAGTATCATTTTTCTCATTATCAATATTTTTCTTCCCATTCTGGTCTCTGTTTGATCTGTTTTTTCTATTTGTGGTCTCTTTGAAGTCCCTATGTTTTCTATCCAGTCTCTCTTTTCAATTAAGAGCCTCATTCCAGTCTTCCTTCTCTCTACTTAGTTTTACTTTTCCTTTTTCAATGTCTATTCCATCTTTTCTTTCTATTACCAGTCTTCTTCTTCTCATTCCAGTCTCTATTTCTTTTATTTCTGGTCTCTCTGCAGTCTCTATGCTGTTGGTTCAGTCTCTTTTTTGTATTACCAGGCCGTTTCGAAACAAATTGAACAGTGACTGGTATGGGAAGAAAAATACTGGTAATAGAAAGAAAAGATACAATAGATATTGAAAAAGTAAATGTAAGATTGGGCAGAGATAAAGGACTGGTAATACAAGGAAAAGACTGAGTTGTCATTAAAAGACAAAAAGGTAGATTAAGCAGATCAAGACAATGTGTCATTGAGATTAGGTAGAGAGCTTGTGCAATTATGAATATCGTTTCATTTTTCACCAGCTGTGGTTTCCAGCTATAAAAAAACAAGATTTGCATTGAAAGTCTTAATTTTTGCAAAAAATACATTGATCGATTGAGAATAGAATATTTCAAGAACGAAATCCAATGGGATAAAATGTCATACTTTAATGTCAATTCTAAACTTAATTTTCTACCAAAAAAATTCTTAGATTTCTAAAAAATATCATCTTAATGGCGAAATAAACGTATTAATATATATAATTAACATACAATTAACATATAATTAACATTTTTATTCATTTTATTCATGATCATCCTTAAAGAAAAAAAGTTTAACTGAGATCTTGAGATGTGTACCTTGAAAGTATAAAAATGTAAAGTTGTTTTAATATTAGTTTCTTTTTTTTTATTTTAGAAAGAATTAGTTAATAAATATGGTTATCCACTTGAAGCTTATCAAATCACAACGACGCAAGGTTACATTATTACTTTACATAGGATACCTTATGGAAGAAAACGAACCGGAAGAAAAAGACAGGTGGTATTGTTACATCCGGGTTTTTGTGGTTCACCAGAATTATTTTTATTTCGAGGACCTCAACATGATATGCGTAAAAAACTTTTCAAATCTTAAAGAAAAAAATAACTTTCTAATAACCATAAAACTTTACAGCTTACTTATTCACCGATTCAGGTTATGATTTTTGGTTCATCAACAATCGAGGTAACACATACTCAAGAAATCACGTCATTTTAAATCCGGACGTTGATAAAGAGTTTTGGAATTTCACTTTAGACGATTCCGGTTTACACGATTTACCCAATTCTGTTGATTTTATATTAGAGAAAACCGGCCAAGATGGTTTAATCTTAATCGGATATTCAATGGGTGCTGGTGTTGGTCAAATCATGTTATCCCGAAGACCGGAGTATAACCAGAAAATTAAATTATTTATTAATTTAGCACCGAGTGTTTATGTGATGCACCAGTTGATGCCTCAACTACGAATGGTTTTTAATTTAATTCCTGTTCTTGCGGAAAACATTATGAACAATTATAATATTTACGAATTATTTCCACGAACTAAAACTCGAGAGGAAATTTTAACAGCTTTTTGTCTGAATGGATCAAGAACGCAACGATTGTGTGTAATGATAGCGTTTTTAGCTATGGGATTTGATTATGAACAATTTAACACGGTAATTTTGTTGTTGTTTTATTAAATTGATGTATTGTTGAATTTATTTTAGGATAATTTTCCAAATATTTTTAAATATTTTCCGGATGGGACATCAATTCAATCGATTCTTCATCTACAACAAATGTACACAACGGGTGAATTTAAACCATACGATTATGGAAACGAAACGAACCAAATTCTTTATAATTCTACGAAACCCCCGGAATATGATTTAACGAAAAATGTAGCACCGATGGCGATTTATTACGGCGATGGGGATTATATTGTGGCCAAAGAAGATTGTGTGTTTTTAGCTGAAAAATTACCGAATGTTGTCGGATTATTTCGAGTTCCGTTTAGAAATTTTAATCATTTAGATTTTATGTGGGGTATTAACGCAAAAGAACTTGTTTACGACCATATGAACAAATTAATAAATAAATATAGACAATATTAAGTGTAGTATGGTTTAATAAATCAATTAAACACTTGTTGTTTTTAAATAACACTCTCTTATCTGTTTTTCTTGGTTTTGATTGTGATGTTCTTCTTGCTTCGATGTTGGTGTGGTTTGTCATTTTAATTATGTCCTCCTATTATATAATCTAATATATAGTACATAATACATTTTAATACGCATATTTAATCTTTCTACTACTTCAATAAAAATATACAACAACCCAGCAGTTAATAACAATTAAAACTAGAATTAACACTAGACCTAGAACTAGAAAGTTTCGGGTTTAGCCGTGCGTCTTCAGACACTGTCACTAGCTACACTAACACTATCATTAGAACTAACACAAGACCTAGAACTAGAATCATTTGGGTTTAGCCGTCTTGAGAGACGTGCGGCTAAACCCAAATGTTTCTAGTTCTAGGTCTTGTGTTAGTTCTAGTTTTGCACTAACACTATCACTAAAACTAACACTAGAGCTAGAACTAGAAACATTCCGTTTAGCCGTGCGGCTCTTAAGATGGCTAATCCTGAATGTTTCTACATTTAAGTTTAACGTTAGTTATAGTGACAGTGGTAGGAAGCACTAGTTAGCATAAGATATCACTATGTTGCATATTTTTATTGAACTAAAACTAGAATTAACACTAGACCTAGAACTAGAAAGTTTCGTCTAAAGTCTGAAGCCGTATGGCTAAACCCGAATGTTTCTAGTTTTAGGTCTAGTGTTAATTCTAGTTTTACACTAGCACTATCATTAGAACTAACACAAGCCCTAGAACTAGAATCATTTGGGTTTAGCCGTCTTGAGAGACGTGCGGCTAAACCCAAATGATTCTAGTTCTAGGTATAGTGTTAGTTCTACATAGTAACAGCGCTAGTGTAAAACTAGAACTAACACATTCAACAACATTTGGGTTTAGTCGCACGTCTCTCAAGATGGCTAAACCCAAATGATTCTAGTTCTAGGTATAGTGTTAGTTCTAGTTTTACACTTGCACTGTCACTAGAACTAACATTAGACCTAGAAATAGAAACATTTGGGTTTAGCCACACGCCTCTAAAGACGGATGGGTTCATAACAACAGCGTCCTTAGGGAGTTGGATAACCTTATACAGTATATTTAACCTTTCAACTACTTCAATAAAAATATACAACAATCCAGCGCTTAATAACAATTAAAACTAGAACTGCTACTATGTAGAACTAACACTATACCTAGAACTAGAATCATTTGGGTTTAGCCGCACGTCTCTAAAGACAACTAAACCCGAATGATTCTAGTTCTAGGTATAGTGTTAGTTCTAGTTTTACACTTGCACTGTCACTAGAACTAACATTAGACCTAGAAATAGAAACATTTGGGTTTAGCCACACGTCTCTAAAGACGGATGCATTTATAACAACAGCGTTCTTAGAGAGTTGGATAACCTTATACAGTATATTTAAGGCTTGCAAATACCGGACCAAAATCTCAATACCGGTATTCGGTATTCAAAATTTTTAAAACCGGGATACCGATATTAATACCGGTATTACTATAAAAAAGTTTACACACTAAATTACTAGATAATACAATCACTAGATATATCCTAATTGTAAGATTTTTTTCCCTTAATTCCTACTATATTTTTAGATTGGCAACAAAGCATAAGATACAGTATCTGAGAAGATAATCAAAAAATGGAAAGATATTAGGAATCTGTACAAAGTACCAATAAACTTAAAGGTCTGGATACCATTATTGTTTTGTTGTCTTTCACTTGGACCAAAGGTTCAACTTCACTGCCGCGTCAAAAAATGAAATTACACTTCATCATCTGAAGCTCTTCTTTCGAATTCCTGCTTTGGAATTTTCTGGAAAGGTGCAGATTCAAGAAAGAAACTTTAACATAATGGCTCTTGGTAGTTTGTCAGACTTATCATATTACTGTTATACTACATTATAAAATAAAATCTCCAAAAATAATTGTATGCAGAGAGTATTTTATTGTTAGCTAGGTATGACAAATTTATTGAACACGAACATTAAGTTATCGTCATCAAAGGTTGAGTTTTCGTTATTTTCAACATTCTGTCAAAGTGTAAAATGATATTTCTTGTAGATGGTATTCACACTGATCAAAAAATGAGGTTAGTACGGACATAAGATAGATAACAAATTTCTGTTTGGTCAACATCATTTTCCAGCACAGCTTTAAACAAGCACGGCCGTTTTCGATTGGAGGCCTCCGGCTGGCATTTTTTTAATGCAACGTCAAAAAATGTCACTTGAAAATGTAAACTTAGAATGGATAGAAGATAAATAACAAACAAGAATCCTCTACGTCATTTTCCAGCACAAATTCAAACTAGCACGACCCTCGGCAGGCTATCGAGGGCGCTAAATAAAAATAATACCGAAATACCGGTATTTTGCCATCAATACCGGTTTTTAATACTGGACAGAATAGTCCGGGATCCCGGGTTTCGGGATCCCGGTATTGCAAGCTCTAAGTACATTTACTCCACGGACCTTGATTGTGTGCTTTTTGTTATTTGTTTGTCAGTTGCTTTTTGTATTATGTTCTCTGGTGCTGTTTAGTTTTTGTTGTAATCTCTTCTTAGCTGGATTACTAGCTACTATATTTGCCCTCTTTTTTTCATTCTATTTCCTTGTGCTTGATTTTGACTTTTTCGAGAGTGGTGCATTTTTCCATATAATTTATTACTTGGTCTGTTGTTTGTTAGAGTTTTTTTTAACTATTACTGATTTCATCCTTAGTGAAATAAATATTGCTGTGTCGTCTGCGAATTGTGCTATTGTGGTTTAGTCGGTATGTCTGATATGCATATGTTGAAGAGCAGTGGTCCTAGTACTGAGCCCTGAGGGATCCCAGCGTGTATTTCCGTTTCTTCCGATATTGCGTTTTCCAATTTGAGTTGAAATTTCCTTTTGTTTAAGTATGATTTTACTATTTTAATTAGTTTTGTTGGAAATTTTGCTACTCTCATTTTATGTATTAGGGTGCCAAACTTTGTCAAAGGTTCTAGTTTTACACTAGCACTGTTACTATGTAGAATTAACACTATACCTAGAACTAGAATCATTTAGGTTTAGCACCACGTCTCTAAAGACGGCTAAACCCGACTAGCTTCGTAGTGGCTCGTGGGCGTTCGGCTCAGCCCGTTTAGCCAGCAGCATGTCGGATCTCACAACAGCGCTTGACCTTGAGTGTGCATTTCCCGTGAACATGACTGTACAATAGAGACTTGAAACTATAGCTAAGGTAACTAAGTTCAGGTCGGTACATCCAACATGTCTGACTTTCTGATTACCCCCACCACAACCACATACGCTCTCTAGATTATATATAAGACCTCAATGGTTCATAGGGAGTTGAATAACCTTATACAGTATATAGAAGGAAATTTTCTTCGGTTTTATCAGCTAAAAATGTATAAGGTAAAAATTAATTAAAGAACGTAAGTTTTTAGGAACGTAAGTTCTTAGGATCTCCTGAGGATGATACTATAAGTATCGAAACCGGTGGAGTGAATAAAGTATATCACCGAGAAGTACAATATAATTAATTTTTACCTTATACTTATACAGTACGTTTACTCAATGGACTTTGACTCTGTGCTTTTTGTTATTTTTTTGTCAGTTGCTTTTTGTATTATGTCCTCTAGAGTTTTTGTATTTGTTTCGATTCTTAGTAGATCGTTTGTTACGTGTTTTTCTTGGTTTGTTATTAGACGTAGTGTGCTATTTAGTTTTTGTTGTAATCTCTTCTTAGCTGGATTACTAGTGATGTTCCATAGTGCACCGTCGGCTATCGGCATTATTAGTGATTTGTAGATGTTTATTTTGTTGTTTAGGTTTAGTTAGTTTTTTTTAGTTTTTTGTTGATGATAGGGTACAGTTTTGCTGTTATGGCTGCTATTTTTCTTCTGGTTTGGTCTGCATGGCTGTTCATGTTTAATTTCTTGTCTAGTGTCATTCCTAGATAACTAACCTCTTTTTTCCATTCTATTCCCTCGTTCTTGATATTGACATTTTCGAGAGTGGGGTTGTGGTCTTGTTTATGCACGAACATTACTGTTTCTGGCTTGTCTTCGTTGACTTTTATTTTCCATATAATTTATTACTTGGTCTGTTGTTTGTTGGAGTTTATTAACTATTGCCAATTTCATCCTTCCTAAAGTAAAGATTGCTGTGTCGTCTGCGAATTGTCCTATGGTGGTTTTGTCGGTATGTCTGATATATATATGTTAAAGAGCAGTGCTCCTAGTACAGAGTCCTGGTGGACCCCAGCGTTTATTTGTGTAAGTAT
This sequence comes from Onthophagus taurus, assembly GCF_036711975.1. NCBI lineage: Eukaryota > Metazoa > Arthropoda > Insecta > Coleoptera > Scarabaeidae > Onthophagus > Onthophagus taurus. The sequence continues at coordinate 31,468,818 of NC_091976.1, forward strand.
GTATTTACTACTTTAATTAGTTTTGTTGTCAAAGGCCTTTTCTATATCTAAAAAGATACCGCCCCTGTGGTTGAATATGTTTGCTTTGCTTATTATGTGTTCGGTGATTCTGAGGAGTTATTAAGGTACTAATAACAGACTATTCAACGTGATGCCGAGAGTAAAAACTACACTATTTTTTTTTTTGAAGTTTGCAATACTGCATTAATGTTTTTAAACACTCATCATTTGTTAATTAAGTTATCTAACAAACAATAAAAAGAAAATCCTTTTCTAAAAACCTAAAACAAAAAAAATAAATTATAAACACCATCAACTTAAATTATTCATCTTACAGAAACAAATGTTTTTATATTCATATCAAATAATCCCCCGATACTTATATATGCTTGATTTTGACTTTTCATTATCATAAATATAACATCTTTTTGATGGTTTAATGGAATTTCTTGCCACGACGACGAATATAAAGCAAAAGCTAAATTGTAAACTTCCGTTACAATTTGTTCAGCCGGTAAAGCATAAATTGCAAATTGCGCAAAAATCACTGCTAATGTTAAAATGGCTTTCATCGAATCAACTCCGTTTGTACTAATTTTTAAAAGATATAATTGGCTGCAAGCCGATCCCAAAGTCATGAAGTATTGGCACATAAACATTGCTGAATAAGTTTCGTTTATTATCCTAAAAATTCTGAAACAAAATTTAAACAAAATAACGAAAATAATACTTACTTTAATAAAAAATTTTGGTAATCAACACACATTTTAATTTCATCTTTTATTATTTGATGTTTATTCACCCCAATTGATTTCATTCTATGATTTAAAATACGAAATTGGATTATTAAATGAATACAAAATGACACATAAAGACAATCATAACCCATTATGCAAAATAATCCGATAGGAAAAAAATGATACAAAGAAAATAATGCGAAAATCTCAGAAAATAACGAAGAAGTAATTGGATACCCATCGAAAGGAAAACTAGAATGATTAAAAATAGGTTTTAAATAATACAAAATTATAAGAACCCCAACGATGAGAACAAAACATTTTTGTGCCATTCGAATAACTTTATACAATTTCCTAGTCCATTTTCTCAATTTTAAATCAGATTTAGGCGGATCCCAAAAATTTTCTAGTTGGTTTATTAAATAACAAACGTTCTTTTTGTGATACATAAAAAAGAAATATTTCAAAAAAACCTAAAACGAAAAGATTAAAACAATATTAAAGTTTTTTTATACCCACATGGATTGCACTGGATATATTAGCAATCGTGTCAACAAATTTAACTCCTTCAACGTGCAACAGATTTAAAGTTGTGTATAAAACTACTTCGCCGAGAATTATTCCGTTAAAGATACGATAAAAAATTAACCATTTAGGTGTTTTATGAATACTTTCTCCCAATAAACTCCACATGGTTAAGCCAATTTGTAAAATATCGTTTTTCGGTAACATTCTTATCAAATTTTTTTTTGATACATTTCTTTTTATATGGGGATGGTTTTAAATTATTAATTTGAAAAAGAATTAGGTGAAATTGAGTAATAACTACGATTATTTCTAAATTACCATCAATTTGAATAAATTTCTATCATGTGTTTTATTATTTTAGTATATACCATTTATTATATTAAATGGTAGGTACATTTATAACAATTTCAGAAAAGGTGTTCATGGAAATTGGTTATGTAATTATGCAATATTGTTTTGCAAAATATCAGTGAAATTAAAATAGTCTGAAAATTCTTGCCGTATATTTTCATATTGTAAAGTATGTACGATTCACATATGCCCGGTGAATTATATAGCTTTCTGTTTCATCAAATAATTAATATATAATATTATTATACATATTGTGGATTTAGATATTTTAGTAAAATACATCAGGCTTTCAGAGGAGTCTTCAGTTGCAAAAATCTTAAAATTACTGCTAGTCTGGCATATGCAGGAATTTTTTTGGTGATCAGAGATAATAAATGGTCAAAATCCTCTGACGCCATTCTACAAAAATTTTGGAATTGACCACTTTCTTCTTGTTCTTGCATATTCGTCATCATTTCACCTACATTATCCAGTATCCTTGACTGCATTAAATTTGTTACCCACCAACGATTCTTCCTTCTTTCCTTTTTGAGTCTTTGAGACAAAATAATAAATGCAGCACTGGCAATTATAATATTGCTGCCAGAGTCGGACACAACGAAACAATTTAAACAATGACTCGAAATCTATCTTAATCTTAAAGCAATAAATCCAACAAAAAAGAACGCAAGGTTCTTCCTCAAAGATTATCCCGTAATGACACGGTAGGATTAAGTTGGTTGTTCTGCTGTTCATGTGAGAAATATGCAATTAGTGGAAGGAGGTGCAACCACAGAATAATCAGAAGTGACAGTGGCAGTATCCCGCCAAATCTGACGCCATATTATAGCGAGTTACCAAGGTATGTTGCTATTGGTGGTAAAGATTTGGCGGGATGCCGTTAGTGTCATTTCTGGTTATCTGTGCCAAGGTCCGTTGAGTATTGGTTATATGGAACTTATTATATTATGGAACTAGAAACATTCGGATTTAGCCGTACATCTCTTAAAACGGCTAAACCCGAATGTTTCTAGTTCTAGGTATAGTGTTAGTTCTAGTTTTACACTAGCACTGTTACTATGTATTGTTACTGTGATTCTAGTTCTAGGTATAGTGTTGGCACTAGTTTTGCACTAGCACTGGTACTATGTAGAACTAACACTATACCTAGAACTAGAATCATTTGAGTTTAGCCGCACGTCTCTAAAGACGGCTAAACTCGAATGATTCTAGTTCTAGGTATAGTGTTAGTTCTAGTTTTACACTGGCACTGTTACTATGTATTGTTACTGTGATTCTAGTTCTAGGTATAGTGTTAGCTCTAGTTTTGCACTAGCACTGTTACTATGTAGAACTAACACTATACCTAGAACTAGAATCATTTGAGTTTAGCCGCACGTCTCTAAAGACGGCTAAACCCGAATGATTCTAGTTGTAGGTATAGTGTTAGTTCTAGTTTTACACTTGCACTGTCACTAGAACCAACACTATACCTAGAACTAGAATCATTTGGGTTTAGCACCACGTCTCTAAAGACGGCTAAACCCGAATGATTCTAGTTCTGGGTATAGTGTTAGTTGTAGTTTTATACTACCACTGTTACTATGTATTGTTACTGTGATTCTAGTTCTAGGTATAGTGTTAGCTCTAGTTTTACACTAGCACTGTTACTATGTAGAAGTATCATTATACCTAGAACTAGAATCATTTGAGTTTAGCCGCACGTCTCTAAAGACGGCTAAACTCGAATGATTCTAGTTCTAGTGTTAGTTCTAGTTTTACACTAGCACTGTTAATATGTATTGTTACTGTGATTCTAGTTCTAGGTATAGTGTTAGTTCTAGTTTTACACTTGCACTGTCACTAGAACTAACACTATACCTAGAACTAGTGACAGTGCAAGTGTAAAACTAGAACTAACACTATACCTAGAACTAGAATCATTCGGATTTAGCCGTCTTTAGGGCTAAATCCGAATGATTCTAGTTCTAGATACAGTATTAGTTCTAGTTTTACACTTGCACTGTCACTAGAACTAACATTAGACATTAGATACGTTCATAACAATATCGTTCATAGGAAGTTGGATAACCTTATACAGTATGTTTACTCAACGGACCTTGACTCTGTGGTTTTCGTAACTCGCGATAAGATGGCGGATTTTAAATCGAGGTCACAAAACGAGGTGCCGCCAACATTAAACGAATCGACGTCATTTCTAGTTATTCTGTGGTGTAACTATGTTGTAGATTATTTATTAACCATATTTCTTGAAAAAGTGAAAAAAGAAAATGATAATTTAAGTACCTAAAATTGAAAATGAATAATTATTTCATATAAAATTAATTAATAATATAAAATTTTACATTTGTAAATGTACTCATTCGGACATCAGAAAATCCACCAGCTGTAAAAGCCGATTGTTTTAAAGAAGCTGCCATAATCATAGTTAATTCCCTTCGAAATGACGGTTTGCTTTCATACCATTTTGAAGCGTAAACCGCATCTGATAGATTTTTTAGCTACAACAATAAAGAATTTAATTTAATTTTTTATAAATAAATAATATAAAAATTATACTTGTTCTGTTAAGTATTCGGCGGGAAAACAATAAAGTGCAAATTGTATTTGAATTGTTGCAACGTAAAAGAATTTGTTGATCACTTCAGCGATATCAAGAGATTCCGCGCTAAAATTTTTATTTTTAATACATCTTTTTATTAAATATGATGAGTTACTTTGTTGAAAGAAGAAAAAAATCCATACAAGTTGAAATTAAAGTTGAAAAGAATTGAGCTAAATAAAGCGGTGAATAAACTTTTCTCATTCCCCCAAATAATCTAAAAAATTTTAATAAAATCCTTAAAATTTAAATGTATTGAATAAACCTTAATAAAAATTGGTGATGTATAATACAAATTCTAAGCTTTTTTCGGCATTCAATTTCGTCTTCTGGAGTACAATTAACGGGTAACACCAATTTACCATATTCTTGTTGAAGCAATAATAATTGCACGTACATGTGGACGCACATTGCAACGAATAAAGAATCTGTCCCAATTATAATCAACAAAGCAGCGATTACACTATGACTTTGTAACAACCAAAGAATCGCGGTAATAAAAGGGTTATCAGTTGGTAACCAAAATTCCATTATCAATGGACTTTCTTGATATATTGGTTGTAAAAAGAATGTAAATACGGTTAAAACTGCAACACCGGTCAAAACGATTAAAAAAGTCCACATAACTTTATAAATATGATCTATTTGACGTCTTAGTTCCGGTTCTGCGATGTCTATAGACCAACGTTGTTCCAAATTGTTTACAAATCCTTGGAGGACGTTTTTATTTAAGACGTAGAGGTAGTACTTTGTAAATAACTAATGAGAGGGGATTGAATTAAATTAAGTTTATCTAATTTCTTTTAATACTAACGTGATACTCCGTAATAAAAGATTCCATCGATCTTACAAAAAGTTCATTTCTTGTTCGTAAAAGGTTTAGAATTGTGAGTGTACCAATTATTGCAACTCCAGCAAACACCAAAACTCTATGTATTTTAGTTATTAAAGTTGGTTTTTGGAAATATTCAAAAACACATTCGAGAAGAGTTAAACCTATTTCTAATAAATCTCCTCTTTTGGGCATTTTGTATACGTTCGTTCGCGATCTTTCTTTTTTATAATCAATCATAAAAAGAAAAACGAACATTTATAGATACATAGCATCTAAAAATTTTATATTATTCTCACGAGAAAATTTAGTTCACAAGTTTAATTACTAAATTGACCAATTCTTTGAAATTATAAGTTTCAAGTTTATAATTTGAAAATTATAGAAATTATCTATATATTATAATTTTCTAACCTAATTTTGAAAATCAAATTGATGCATTATTAATAAACGTTAATGGGATTCATCAAAGATGTTATTACAATGTGCTAGTAACTGTAGCACCTCGGTCATAAACGACCTTGGCTTAATAAAATAGCAGTATATTTTGTACTAAGCCGAGGCATTACATTGTATATTGTCTAATGTGTTAGCAATTATAGCGCCTCGGTTACAAGCGACTTCTGGTTAATAAAATAACAGTATATGTCGTACGAAGCCGAGGTCGCTTGCGGCCGAGGCATTACATTATATGTTTTTCAATGTGCTAGCAATTGTAGCGGCTCGGCTTAATAAAATAACAGTATATTCCTTACTAAGCCGAGGTCGCTTGCGGCCGAGGCATTACATTATATGTTTTTCAATGTGCTAGCAATTGTAGCGGCTCGGCTTAATAAAATAACAGTATATTCCTTACTAAGCCGAGGTCGCTTGCGGCCGAGGCATTACATTATATGTTTTTCAATGTGCTAGCAATTGTAGCGGCTCGGCTTAATAAAATAACAGTATATTCCTTACTAAGCCGAGGTCGCTTGCGGCCGAGGCATTACATTATATGTTTTTCAATGTGCTAGCAATTGTAGCGGCTCGGCTTAATAAAATAACAGTATATTCCTTACTAAGCCGAGGTCGCTTGCGGCCGAGGCATTACATTATATGTTTTTCAATGTGCTAGCAATTGTAGCGGCTCGGCTTAATAAAATAACAGTATATTCCTTACTAAGCCGAGGTCGCTTGCGGCCGAGGCATTACATTATATGTTTTTCAATGTGCTAGCAATTGTAGCGGCTCGGCTTAATAAAATAACAGTATATTCCTTACTAAGCCGAGGTCGCTTGCGGCCGAGGCATTACATTATATGTTTTTCAATGTGCTAGCAATTGTAGCGGCTCGGCTTAATAAAATAACAGTATATTCCTTACTAAGCCGAGGTCGCTTGCGGCCGAGGCATTACATTATATGTTTTTCAATGTGCTAGCAATTGTAGCGGCTCGGCTTAATAAAATAACAGTATATTCCTTACTAAGCCGAGGTCGCTTGCGGCCGAGGCATTACATTATATGTTTTTCAATGTGCTAGCAATTGTAGCGGCTCGGCTTAATAAAATAACAGTATATTCCTTACTAAGCCGAGGTCGCTTGCGGCCGAGGCATTACATTATATGTTTTTCAATATGCTAGCAATTGTACCGGCTCGGAATAATAAAATAACAGTATATTCCGTACTAAGCCGAGGTCGCTTGCGGCCGAGGCATTAGCTTATAATAATAATAATGTTTATTTGTCGCAAAGAAATGTGCGTACAATAATAGTCAAGTAATAGGCAACAGTACAAGCAAATAATAATAATACTCAATAAAAAATGCAATGTAAGTATTCCTCTATTGAGTAGAAGGAGTATTGTAGTAACAATCGCTTCCTTTCCCTCTGAAGATGGGCAATGGCAACTCAGAATAAGCTGGTGGCAATTTATTATATAATTTTATGCACATATAATTAGTGCTTTGTTGTGCTCTTTTGGTGCGGTGTTGTGGAATGGCGATCTTGTTCTTCTACCTAGTGTCATCTTGGTGGATGTCACTATGTGATGAATATCTCATTTTGTTCTTATCCAGAAGGGTAACTGCCGCCAGTATGTAGACGCTAGGGACAGTTAATATTTGCTTCTGCTATTTGCTTTAAATATGCTTCTGCAGCTATCTCGCGGTCCTGCACACGCCTTCTTTTTGCTGGATTAAGAGCTTGGAAGTTTAAGGCGATGATCTCCACACCTCAATACCATATTGAAATATGGAATTAAAGTGGCTGAAGTAGGCGGTTCTAGCAGCTTCATAGGTTGAGATAATCCTTATTCTTATGATGAGGTAGGTTGCTGTGGCAAACTTTTTTGTAACGTATTCTATACGTGAATTCCATTTCAGGTGGGAATCTATGTTAAGACCATGGAATTTAATCGTATGTTCCGTATCTAGCTCTCTATTGGTAAGTATGAGTGATTGCGTCTTTTTTCCATTCAGTTCGACTTCTTCGGATCTTCTTCGGAGTTCCTGTCTGTCTCTAGATGTCACCAACAGCTAACTATCGAAAAGGCACGTCAAATCAGCCGTTAAGTTTTGTGGTAAGTCATTGATATAGATCAGGAACAAAACCGGGCCAAGAACAGATCCCTGTGGCACTCCTTGTCCTATCTGTGTTTTTGCCGAGAATCTTCCTTTCCAGTAAACCATTTGTGTTTTATCCTGGAGATATGTTCTGAAGAGTGAAAATGAAGTACCCTTTATACCGTAGTACTCTAGCTTAGCGAGCAGAGTGCTTCTTCCTTTTTGTTGAAAGCATTTGCTATCAGTTTCAAAGCACCCGTAACAGTTGATGTGGATCTTAGCTTTCGGTAATCGTGTTGTTTGGTGCTAAATGTGTTGTGACTTTCAAGAAAAACCAATCAATCGCCTCTTTATTACTCATTCAAAGACCTTGGATAGTGTTGCTAGTATTGCGATAGGCCTGTAATTAGCGCAATTCGCTTTGTCACCACTCTTGAAAAGTGGCTACCTTTGAAATTTTAAATTCTTCTAGGTAAATTCCATCTAGCTATCATGCATTGATTGATAGCATCTGTTAACGGTCTCGTCTAAATCTACTGGTGTGAGGAAAATAGAACTTGCGACCGACCTGCTTCTCTTCACGAAGATTTCCGGACAGAGTACAGGTCCAGGTTCAGAGTTGCCAACCTCAAAAAAATAATTATTAAAGTCATCCGGAGTTGGACCATCATAGTCTACTACTGGTGTCTAATTTCTTTTAGTAATATTCGTTTTTAATTACTGTCCAAATGGCCTTGGAACGATTGTCGCTATTTTGTATAAAGTTGGAAAGAATTATAGCTTTTTGTTGTTGATTTGCTTGCTTGTATACTAATTTGTATCGCTTGTAAATTATATGTTGTACAATTGCTACGCCGAGGTCACTTGCGGCCGAGGCATTACATTATATGTTGTCCAATATGATTGAAATTGTAGCGTCTCGGTCGCAAACGACCTCGGCTTAATAAAATAATCGATTTCAATATACTTCAAAGGAATGGTGTTGCAATCGGATAAAAATTTGCTTAGGGAGTCCGTTATATCAAGCCCTACTTGAAAATTGATAATTTACCTTATTGGTTGCGATAAGGTTTCATTCAGAACCAACATAGATCAATTATATTTGCGTCGTTGTGGTCTGCTTGAAATTCCACTTTATCGTACTCAAGTTTTTAGGGGTCTTGATTATCAAATTGTGGCAAGTTATAATAATGTTTATCAAAATATAATTTCGAAAGTTAATCGAAATCTTTAATAGTTGTAAAAAATAAAATCGTTTCAAATATTGATAAGAGACAGAAGAATTGAAATAATACCTACTTATAATTTTTCTGTTTCAATTTTAACTTTATCAAAAATAATTGAAAGATGCATGACAATACTTAAAGATAAGCCCTTTATCATATCACTGCACTTGAAATACCCCAATTCATTTTGACGAATTACAAATATTATTTTAAACAAGGCTCACTTTACTCAAAGAATCAATAAAAGATGCTTAAAACATTTACATTTTTTATATTAACTTTAATAATCGCGGTTAGTGCCGTATCGGATGATGATGCATATAAAGATGTTGTAAGTAAAGAAGAAATTAATAATTTATTTAAATAATTTAAATTTTTAATGAATTTTAGGATGAGTTAATTGAGAAATATGGTTATACTTTAGAAAAACACACAGTAACAGTCGATGGGAACATATTGGAACTTCACAGAATACCTAATAATGATAATAAAAAAGTCATCTTGATTATGCATCAATTTTTAACCAGTTCCGCTGATTTTGTAAGTAATGGGAATCAAAGTTTAGCGTTTTTATTGGCCGATGAAAATTATGATGTATGGCTTGGAAATGCTAGAGGTAATACGTATTCAAGAAATCATGAATCGCTAAATCCAGCAAATGATAACGAATATTGGCGATTTAAGTATGTATTATCTTATCGTTTTTATAAATTATTGAACTAATAATATCCTTTTTTGCTTAAATAGTTTAAATGATGTTGCAAAAGTTGATTTACCAGAAATAATCGAATATATTACAACAACCACAGGGGCAGAAGAAATTTTTTATGTTGGTCATGGTCAAGGAAGTACGTTATTTTACATTATGGCATCTGAATTGCCCGATTATAAACCTCCAATTAAACGTATGGTAGGTTTAGCACCAATGGCTCATATGGACAATATGCCAAATTTATTCTTTAGAATCTTAAATACTGTACCTACTATATTGGGTGATGGTTTGGATCTTAAGGTTAGTGATTATTAAGTTGATTCATGTTTGTATTTATAAAAATTAATGTTTAGTCTATCTTCGGACTACTTGACCTGCTGTTAAAAAGTAAACTTAATGACATGTTTTCAAAAACCGAAAATTATATCTTTGCTAAATTATGCGATGATGAAGCATTGTTGGTCGAATTATGTGCTGGGTTTGTTAACTTAATCTACGGTTTTGATAATGGACAAATTCCAAGAGTAAGTATTATTCTTAAAAAATATATTTAACTCCTTAGTTTTTTTTATAGAGTAAAGTACCTGTAATGCTATCTAATGCATACGCAGGAAGCTCTTTTCAACAATTAAAAAGTTATGTGGACATGTATCTTAACGGTAAATAGATAAATAAGAAATTAATTAATTAATTAATTCGTATAATTTAAGATGGATTTGCCAAAAATTACAAAAACTTGGGAAATATTGATATACCCAATGCGATATTTTATGGACTTAACGATTGGTTGATATCCACAACAGACATTGAACATTTAGCGGATGATTTAAAAAACAGTTTAAAGTTAAAATACGAAATTCCCGGCACGGACTTCACTCATATCAGTTTTCTTTTTGGAAAAGATGCAAAGGAACTCGTTTACGAGCCGTTATTGGAATTTTTAGAAGGGAAGGATATAAACGCTTAATTTGAATTATATATCGTTCAAATATTTAACATAATAAAAAAATTATGTAAATTTTATATTTATAATTTTGCTTTGTTTAAAATTTTCCGTACTTTTCTAATCGAGCTAAAGTTAACTACAACTCTATAGAGGTTAAATTCCCACATTCTGTTTTCCTAATTCAATAGCAACCTTAGTTTCTTCATTAAAATAATTAGAAATAAATAATTAACAATAACAAAATATTTAGCATTATAACGATCATCAAATTCAACAATATTTAATTTTTTGACTCCTTTATTTCGGTTGTAAAGATGTCACGATCACAATTTACATCTTTGTAAACAATGTAACAAGCTATATAATAAGCTATATTCTATTTTTTAATTCGGAGGAGTGTTTTCAAATTGAAGCGCCAAAAAGAAGGGTTGCTATTGGTTAATTTTAAACAAAAATTACACTAGGAAAATTCGAAACAACTAGAAATATTCGGGTTTAACCGCACGTCTCCAAAAACGGCTAAACCTGAATGATTCTAGTTTTAAGTATAGTGTTAGTTCTAGTTTCACACTTGCACTGTCACTAGAACTAACATTAGACCTAGAACCAGAAACATTTGGGTTTAGCCGCACGTCTCTCAAGACGGCTAAACCCAAATGATTCTAGTTCTAGGTATAGTGTTAGTTCTAACAATAGTGCTAATGTAAAACTACAATTAACACTAGACCAAGAACTAGAAACATTCGGGTTTAGCAGCACGTCTCTCAAGACGGCTAAACCCGAATGATTCTAGTTCTAGGTCTTGTCTTAGTACTAGTGATAGTGTAAAACTAGAACTAACACTAGACCGAGAACTAGAAACATTCGGGTTTAGCCGTGCGTCTTAAGACGTTTTTATTATGTTTAAACAAATAAGTAATTAAATTCGTACCTATAGTTTACTTAAAATTTTCTCAGGATTTAAAAAATAGAGTATAGATGATTTAAATTAATAAAATTCCTCGGACTGTGGGGACATCACCGGCTAACCATTTACTTTTAGCCCTCATTGACCACTAAACTTCAACAATAAAATCCCATGAAGATTGAGAACGAAACCAAGGTATTGCCACAGAATAACACAGAAATGACACTGACCATACACTGACGTCGATTCGTTTGATGTTGGCGGCACCTCGTTTTGTGACCTCGATTTAAAATCCGCCATTTTATCGCGAGTTATCAAAAGCACAGAATCAAGGTCCGTTGAGTAAAAATACTGTATAAGGTTATCCAACTTCCTATGAACGATGTTGTTATGAACGTATCCGTCTTTGGAGATGTGCGGTTAAACCCAAATGTTTCTAGTTCTAGGTCTAATGTTAGTTCTAGTGACAGTGCAAGTGTAAAACTAATACTATACCTAAAACTAGAATCATTCGGGTTTAGCTGTCTTTAGAGACATGCGGCTAAACCCAAATGATTCTTGTTCTAGGTATGGTGTTAGTTCTACATAGTAACAGTGCTAGTGTAAAACTAGAACTAACACTATATCATTCTTGTTCTAGGTATACTGTTAGTTCTACATAGTAACGGTGCTAATGTAGAACTAGAACTAACACTATATGTACCTAGAACTAGAATCATTCGGGTTTAGCCGTCTTTAAAAACGTGCGGCTAAACCCAAATGATTCTAGTTCTAGGTCTAGTGTTAGTTCTAATTTTAATTGTTATTAAGTGCTAGATTGTAGTATTATTAACAGTTTATTGTATACAGTAATTGTTTACAATTCTTTACATTATTCAAATATTACATTCACTCTCTAACCTCCTCCTCCATTTCCACGCCCTCGGCTCCTCGGCCCAATCATCCCCTCACCCATCCCTTTGTCTCCTCACCCCCATCACCATTCTCATCCATCGTTTCCCCTCTCCCCCGTCTCCTAAGATCTGCCTTCGGTCCATCTCCTCCTCCCTCAACTCACTGCATCCATTCAGCATGTGTTCTAACGTTTCCCATTCCTCCCTGCACAGCCTACACCACCTCTCCTCATCGGCCATCCAGTATTTGTTGGCTCTCTCCTCGTTTCCACAACGGAATTTCCCTTCCTCATCTCTTTCCAATAACAAGTATCTAGGCAGCCCCTCCGTAATTATGTCCCTGTATCTTTCGTTATACCTTCCCTCTTTTATTTGTGTCCTTCTTTCCTGTCTCTGCACATCTCGGTCCCTGTCTCTCAACTCCCTCCACATCTCCCTACCCACCCTTCGTCTACTATTTATCTCCGTTACCGAGTAGCCCGCTCGTCTATAATAGTTGTCTCTGTGTCCTTTCCCATATCTGACCTTTCCCTCTCTAATTTCCCTCCAACACTCCCCCAGGATCCCGCAGCTTGGCCTCCCTTCTATTCTTTCTTCATATTTCACTGCCCTCCTGTCCGCCTCCACCCTGACCTTATCCACGCGCTAGATTGTAGTAGTTGAAAGGTTAAATATACGGAATATACGTATTAGAAAAGTACGTATATTAGATTATATAGTAGAACTAGAATAATTTGGGTTTAGCCGTTTTAAGAGACATACAGCTAAATCCGAATGTTTCTAGTTCCATAATATGATAAGTTCCATATAACCAATACTCACAGGACCTTATCACAGAATAACCAGAAGTGACACTAGTGCTATCCCGCCAAATCTTTACCACCAATAGCAACATACCTTGGTAACTCGCTATAATATGACGTCAGATTTGGCGGGATACTGCCCAGGGACAAGGAAGGATGAAGGATACTGCCACTGTCACTTCTGGTTATTCTGTGGTATTGCCTCAGCTTGGAGATACAACGTTATAATTTTATTACACAAATAATTATCGGATTCTAAGAGATGGAAAATAATGAAAAAAACGTCATAGAGATATGTACTGTATTGAAAAATGCCCTCGTTATAATGCCAAATTAGCGAGTTCAGGCTTAAAAAGGAATGTTTAAATTACAGATTTCTATTTTTCAATTAGTTATCTAAGAGCTCTAATAGAGAGCGTAACGCCAATAAAGACAGATGTCAAACCTGAACAAAAAAAAACTATTGTTTACGTTAGATTTAAGTCGGTCGAAAATAATCGATAGATTCTCAATTAAACTGAAAGTAACAGTGTTATCGCGTAATTTTGATTCTTCAATTGACTCGTAAGTTATTTTGAATTATTGATATGAAAATTAACAGCAAAATTCCCACTTATCTGATAACTTTTAGGTTATGTTGTAACTCAATTCGATCGAAGGTCCCTCTTAGGAATGGAAAATGGACAGGAATCTGGATTAATTATTCTTCAATCGGCTCTCAGAAATTTTTCAGAAACAGGTAATTTCTCCTTAGTTTATTTTCGATATTTAAATTTAATTTCACTTCTTTTAGGTTATATAAAATCTTGATTCGACGTTAAATTTAGATTGGATTATCGGAGAACCAATTTAACGTTAACTACTTTTTTAGGTTAGATTTTTTTCTTATCAAAATTCAACCGTGCTCTCACCCTTACTAAATTGAACTGGTCTTGGTTCAATTTTTTCCTCTTCTTATATACCCTCTTCCCCTTCCCCAGAAATTTTTCTTCATTCTATTTTTAACCCCCGCTCCTGATTGGCTGATGGGTTTCGCGCCATTTCTTCCCTTAAAATAATTTCAAATCTTCCTAAATTCTGTAAACGCCATCTAGCGGATTTCTTTCGAACCACTCAAAATTCCAAAACTTATTTCATTTATATCTTCTTTAATTCTTTACTAATCTGGATGAAACTTCGTATTTGATGCTTATATTTTTCTATTTCAGCCGTCCATTGGAGGTTTCAAGATTATCCAATCACAAAAGAAGTTTGAATTTTACAAATTTTAAATCTAATTTTCTAAGTTAAAATCGTTCAAAATCTTAATAAATTAGATGTAGCTGACACTGATCTTGCCGTTTTGGATGGTTTAGAAAGATTATTAACAGTTTTAAGAGATTTATGAGCATCTAAAAATTAACTGTCAACTGAATTGAGGTTATGTTTCTCTCTCAGTTTAAACGTGTCTCAGTAACTTTATTACAGTACTTACGAACTTTTTGTAATAAACTTTCCAATGATAATAATAATGTGTAGTTATAAAAGAAATTGGACACATTATAAGCACAATAAATAAATAAATATTAATTGTAAGATTAATGCATAACCTTTTTCAACAACTAATTTAACAGGGAGTTTTTTTGCAATGAGGTTGGTATTGGAAACGATTAAATAAATTAATTTTTTTAAAAATAATTTTGATTTAAATTAATTACATTATATTTTTAATTTAATTTTAATTAATTATTAATTTCTATGTTAATTGGGTTGCAACATAATTTCAAAACTTACACGTTTCAAAAATTTAGTACCTTTATTTGTTTCAAATTGGTACCATGAAATTGACAACCTCCATCAAAACAACTCATTTGAGGTTATATCGGAATTCGCTTTTACATCTCAAATCGGAGGTGGTTTCGAGTTATAAAAACGATGTCCAAAATGTATGGAACAACACGATTTGCAAGAATAAATACTTGAAGCGGAATAGTTAAATGCGTACACTGTTAGCAAGCGAATGCTTTTGCGGTATAAAAATGAAGGAAACCCACTTGGTAGAGATGAGCAAAATGCAATTTTGAAATCGTAAAGGAAACTGTGATTTTGGAGTCTCAGTGACTGTAACCTGTGATTGCGATTGCTATGATTATGACCTTTTTGAGCTGCCTTTTCAAAATCCTCCCAAAAATCGTCATCTTCCATCTTTTGATTTCTGGCTTCATTTGGGTTAAATACAATTTCCGTTTCTAGCAGCTCGGCTTGCTAATTTGCCCGAAATCTTTTCATCTACCAAAGAAAAAACACTTTGTTTAGCGATTTCTGCATTTCTCTTGCCTTTAAAAGTTATTTCTTTAAAACTTGGGTCAAGAAAGGTTGCTATTAATAATATGTGGTTTCTTTTAAAGTGCTCTTCTATATGTTTTACTCATCTAACAATATTAACTATCTCTTTGTCTTTTAATGAGTCGCAGGTATAGTCGCAGTAGCATATAAAGTCGTAGTTTATTACGCATTCATAGTCACTGTGATTAAATCGCAATTCACAATTTTTTGGTCATCTCTACCACTTGGGATTCTCCGTGGGTTAAAGGACGACGTGGGTGGCATATTTAATGTTTAGTAATTGCCACAGCTATTGATGGAGAAAATTTAGATACAAGGTCTTTAATTTGATATAGAAATCATATCTTAATCTTTGAAATAAAACCAAAGACCATCTTTTAAACTTTGTTCATTCTTATAAATTTTTAAACTTACTTCATTAACACTCTACGATAACTAATCTTAAAAACAATAATTGAATATAATTATTTTTTTTATGAAAGATAAAAGTATCTTGAGTAGATCTTATTCAAAAATAGGGCCCCCTTAAAATAATTGTATTCAGATAAGATTTCAATCCATTATAAATAAGCCACGTTAATTAATTCGCACCTACAGTGTCTTCGTCACCATGAAGTTCGCAATTTTTTCAATTTTAGCCTTTTTGGCTTTAACCAAAGCGAACGTATCTAAAGATTTTCATCCAACCGCTGGTTTAAGCCTTGTTTGTTTTAATTAATTTAGTATTAATTTTAATAAATAACTATTTATTTATTTAGGTGGAGTTGGTGCAATATTATGGTTACCCAATCGAGGTACATGCAGACATCCAAACTGAAGATGGCTATTTATTAACGATGCATAGAATTCCCCATGGAATATCCAACGGTGATCAAAAAGATAAAAAAGTCGCTTTATTGATGCATTGTTTATTGTGTAGTTCAGCTGTTTACGCACTTAATGGACCAGAACGTAGCCTTGCTTTTATTTTGGCTGATCAAGGATACGACGTTTGGATGCCTAACGCTAGAGGAAACGTTTTTTCAAAGAAACACATCACTTTAGACCCCCAAGATGATGCTGACAAATTTTGGAGATTTAGTTGGCACGAAATTGGTTATTACGACGTTCCTGCTTCCATCGATTACATCCAAGCAAAAACCGGTGTTGAAAAGATGTCGTATATTGGATATTCCCAAGGAACAACTTCATTTTACGTTATGGCGTCTTCAAGACCTGAATATAATGATAAAATTAGTGTTGCAATTTCTTTGGCACCCATTGGTTATATGTCACATATGACCGAATCGTTTTTGGTGTATCTTTCGGAACATATTGACGCTTTGAATGAATTTTCTGAAATGCTCGGTTGGCATGAACTTTTACCAAATTATGAATTGATGGGACCTTTAATTAAATGGTGTCAAGGAAGTGGGCAACAACTTTGCGATGATGCTTTCTCATTGATATTAGGACAAAGTATTTCTGATTTGGATGATGTAAGATTTTTTAGTTATATTTATACGACGAAATAATTTTTTTTTGTTTGATTAGAATTTGACACCGGTTATTTTGACCCATTTACCCGCTGGTTCTGCTGCAAAACAATGGGTTCATTATGGACAAGAAATCCAATCAGGTTTATTAAATTAATTTTATTATTTTTTTAATTTAACATTGTTTTTAAAGGATTTTTCCGCCGATTTGATTTTGGATTGGTCGGTAATTTAGCCGAATATGGTAATGCAACTCCTCCAAATTACGATTTAAGCAAGATCACCGCGCCAACAGCTTTCTTGTATGGAGATAAAGATTCTTTCGCTCACGTTGATGTAAATAATTTCTTCCAATTTTTTTATTTAAATCATTTTAATTGTTTCTTTTAATTTTAGGACGTTACGCAAATGCTTAGCGAACTTCCCAATGTGGTTTTTGAAAGACTCATGGAAGGATATGGCCATGGGGATTTTGTTTTCGTTGAAAATGCTACAATTGTTGTTAAAGAACTCGTTCTAGATATATTAGATAACTATTAAAGATAATTTTATTTACTATATAATGAAGAAATAAAATGATTTTAAAACACACTCAACGTTATCGATTTTAATCAATCTAATTATGTTTTGACAGATTAAATTAAATTTTTGTTCTGCAAGATTTTCCTAAATAAACATTTTCAAACGAAATTTAAAATGAAATTACAGGATGTTATATATCCCTTAAAAAAGCACAATTTTGCTTTAATTTCATATACAGGGTGTTTCATAATATATGCGCAAGACTTCAGGATTGTTTCTATCAACTTACCCTCTAAAATGCACCATTTTCGAGATACAGGGCGTTGAAATTTAATAAAAAAATCGTTTTTTGCGAATATCTCCGGAACTGTTTATCGTACAGAAAGTTCTTCGTGGCGCTGTGCGGACTGAGAAATTCGTCGGTCTTGGTGGTTGATGATCCTGAGGCGATTTCCGTCGCGACGGCTGCGAACTTTTTGTCTCAGTCCGCTAATCATGACACGCTCTTGGTCATATGTAATCAGCTGCAGGCACTGAATGAGAAGAATGCCACACCTTGTAGCCGATTCACTGATGATGAAAAGGTGATCGTTGACTTGCAGTCTCGTTGCGACTTACGGCAGAGGATTAACGCTCTCGAACAGCACTCTCGACTATCCACCTTGAATTTCAGGGCGTTCCAGAGACTACTACTGAAAACGTTGCAGCCATCGTACAGTCTATCGGTTCTGCTATCGGAGTACCTTTGTCTCCTGCAGATGAGGACGTTGCCCATCGCGTTCAGAGCCAGTTTGCAGCAGGGGATGCTGGTGTGCGTCGTCCACGAAATATTATTGTGCGTTTTTTATCACGGCAGATTTCTTGCCGCTGCAAAGTCTGCGAAAAAACGCGATCACACGACGCCTAGCATCGCAATTCCTGCTTTATCAACGAGTATATTTATTAACGAGCACCTTTCACCTGATAATAAGCAGCTCTTGAAGGATTTAAAGACCATTGGGTGTTGCAGGGCGCCATCTTTGTTTCTCGCAACGACAAATCTAAAACGATCCCCATCAAATCAGCTTCAGATCTTGATAAGCTTGACACGAACTGCTGCGACTTGATGTTTATTACCAGAATGTACGTGGTTTACGATTGAAAACCAACACTTTATTTTTTTCAGCGACTCTGAATTCGACATCATATGTCTCACAGAAACGTTCTTGAATAACTCAATTAATGATGGCGAATTATTTAATACCTGTTTTTCGAAGAGATCGTGAATCAACTTTTTCTACAAAATCTGACGGCGGAGGTGTTCTTATTGCCGTAAGATCAAACATTGTATGTTCCAGAATTGCTCTGTCCTCAAACGCCGAGGATCTGTGGTTATCTGTGCAGTGTGGAATAGGATACCCAGATCACAGGAATCTCATATCCGGAGACTTTAACCTTCCATACATATCCTGGAATCCGTCTGATTCACTGTTTTTACTCCCGTCATCTGCAAATGATAGGCGTTCCAGATTATTTTCAAGCTCGTTATCTTACTGTAATTTAGAGCAGTTCAACAGCGTAATGCTAATGACAGAATCTTGGACCTGGTACTGAGTAACTCCTTCATCGTGACGGATATCACTCAGTCTATCTTTAGCACTTTCCATTAATTGTTCTTCCTTGCGCCCCCTTCGGGAAAATTGCTTGCATAAATATCTCCTCCATAAGGCCGACTATCGGGGTTTGATGGTGTCATTGGCTTTACTCAATTATCTGTGGTGACGAGCATGTTCCTCATCGAACTGTTCATTAACGTAGATTTCCATCATGGTATTCGCTGTCTACTATCAAAGCCATTAAAGAAAAGCTAAAATATCATAAAAAGTGGAGGTTGCAATAATTATTATGAAACGTTTCGCTTGCTCAGAGCTCGCACTAAAACATTAATCACAGCCGATTATAGGACTTTTCTTGACGTCACAGAGTCTAATATGTGTGTCAACCCTAACGCTCTTTGGTCTTATACTAAGTCTCTCTATTTTGGTTCTGTTTTTGTTGATGGCTCTCTGTATGGCGACCTGCCAGCGATTCAATCTGGATCTCATGCACTGATTTATGCCCGGCTTGTTCTTTCGTGAGTGCGCTTTGGAACTCACCGAACCGTTATTATATATCTTCAAAACTTCTCTCTATACTGCCACTTTCCCATCTGAATGGAAGAAAGCCCTAATACTCCCTGTACATAAAAGTGGCGAATGTGATTTAGTTTTGCAACTACAGACCTATCTCTATTCTCTCAATGGCTTCTAAAGTCTTTGAACGTCTTGTTTACGATCTTATTATGTATAGTGTAAAATCATCTATAATCCCTGAACAGCATGGTTTCTACTGAGGCAAGTCAGTGGAATCTAATCTAATCTGTTATTCCAATTTTTTACTAAGCTCTCTTGATGACAATTGCCAGGTAGACCTCATATACACCGATTATATCAAGACGTTTGATAGAGATCCTTTTAACTAAACTTACTAATTTTGACATTCCAACTGGTTTAATTTCCTGGATTTTATCTTACATCTCCGGCAGATCGCAGTCTGTTAGCATAAGTAATTACCGCTCTGCATTTAGAGATATTTCTTCTGGCATCGCTCAGGGTAGTCATGCATGCTTCACCGTTCAAATTTTCTCCTTTACGCTGATGATAGCAAGATATTTAGCCGCATCTGTTCTACCGACTACTGTGCAAAACTGCAAAACGATTTAAACAGGTTACATGAATATTGTTTAAGAAATAACTTGGTCTTAAACCTTGATAAATGCAGTAAAATCACATTTACTCTCAAACGCTATCCTGTCGTCTTTGATTACTCCCTTGGCTCAACTATCCTCAAACAATCCAAATGCGTGAGAGACCTTGGAGTTATTTTTGACTCTAAATTTTCTTTTTCGGCTCATAATGACTATATTGTTAACAAGGCTTCTCGCATGCTCGGATTTATATGTCGCATATCCCGTCCTTTTTCTGATCTGTTCTGTATTCGTTCACTATATTCTACCTTTGTTCCCTCTGTCTTTAATTACGCATCTGCCGTTTGGAACCCTCAATATCATACCTACATCGACCGCCTGGAACAAGTCCAGAAGCGTTTTGTCGCATAAATTTTGCTTACCGTGTTGTAGTATCATTAAACATATTGTTATTTTGTTTGCATTCCAAAGATTACAAAAAAATCCGACCACAAGTACCAGAAAAATTGCTCACAACTTAAACCTATCTCTCTCGTGGGTTTGGAGAATTTTGAAAAGGCAACTTTTGTATCCCTACCATATCCAAAGAGTACAAGCCTTATTGCCAAGAGATTTTTCGCCAAGATTGGCTTTTTGTACATGGATGCAAGACAAAATAGCTCAAAATTCTGAGTATTTTCAATTTTCACAATAACCACATATGGGCAGAAAGAAATCTACATGAAATTGCAGGAGGCCATCATTAGCAACAATTTTCCGTAAAACATTTTCCTGCCATCATCGGTGATCATTTGATAGGCCCACATTTTTTACCGAATAGATTAAACGGTGCAGATTATCGACAATTTCTAGAAGAAGTACTGCCGAAACTGCTGGAAGATGTACCTACAGCTTCAAGTAAGACAAAACATGTACTTTATGCATGATGGAGCTCCGGCCCTCCGTTTTAACGTTTTAGTAAAATAAAATTATTATTTCAAAAATTGACCAATTTATTCAACATAAAAGTTGATTTTTCAGTACCTTTTTTTGTGTAGAAAACATTGACGGTTCAAATGGGCGTCTCAAAAGCGTACTTTTTCCAGTGGCGTAGAAGTTGGGAAGAAAAACAACCACTACCCCTTCAAAATCTTCACCAATTATGACTTTAACAAATTTTTTCTCGCACAAAACTTAGCTTATTATGAGTAGAAAATGTACAAACGCTGTTTTCTATATTCTGGTTCCGGAGATATTCGCAAAAAATGTTCTTGAAAATGATGCATTTTAGAGTGACCTTGAAGTCCTGCGCATATATTATAAAACACCCTGTATACATAACATCTTAATCTTCAAAATTAAAAACAGGGCGAAACATTAAAAGGTTATTAAGTTTTTGTTGACAGTTTCAAAATGCTTTTAAGGCACACTTAGTGTTATCAACTTTTCGAGTGAAAATTATATAACACTTAATTAACTTTTCGATGTATTTTGTGCGAAAATAAACAAGAAACCTTTTAAAACAAGAAATTTAAAGATTTTAAGAAGATAAGATTATAAAATTAAGATGTTTTTCTCCTTTAAATAGTGCGATTTTCAATCAATTTTAGTTTCAAACTTTTCTCAACTATGAAACTACACTTAATATTATTGGCCGTTTTGGCCTTCTCGAACGTCCATGGTAATAAAGATCTTCACCCAGCCGCTGGATTAACTTTGGTAAGTTTTTGAATACAAAAATAACTCAATTAATTTAAAAATTAAATAATTAGGAGGAATTGGTTCAATTTTATGGTTATCCGATTGAAGTTCACGAAAATGTTGAGACATCCGATGGTTATTTATTGACTTTACACAGAATTCCTCACGGTTTGAATAACGCCGAAGAAACAAATAAGCCGGTGGTCGTTTTGATGCATTGCTTAATGTGTAGCGCAGCTGTTTATGCCACTTATGGTCCTGAAAATGGATTAGCTTTTATATTAGCTGATCAAGGATACGATGTTTGGATGCCGAATGCAAGGGGAACTCAATTTTCAAAGAAACACGTTTCGTTAGACCCCGTAGAAGACGCAGCTGAATTTTGGAAATTTAGTTGGCATCAAATTGGAAGTATTGATCTCCCAACTTCAATCGATTATATCCAAGAACAAACCGGAGTTGAGAAAATGTCTTACGTGGGTTATTCTCAAGGAACAACCAGCTTTTATGTTATGACCTCTTCGAAACCTGAGTACAACGATAAATTTAATATCGCGATTTCTTTGGCACCGGTCGCCTATATGGAAAATGTAACTCATATCTTATTCACTTATTTAGCTGAATACGTTGACGCTTTAGAAGTTTTATTCAACATGCTTGGATGGTACGAATTTGTTCCAAATTATGAGATTTTAGGAACGATTGTTGAATTTTGCAACGGAATTGGACAAGCTTTTTGTGAAAATATCTTTTTGTTGTTATTCGGACAAAACGCCACTCAAATGGAAGATGTAAAATTTTTTTTTTTAATATTATTGTTTTTCTAATTCCTTTTTTTATGATAGAGTTGGTTCCCAGTTTTTGCAACTCATTTACCCGCAGGGGCATCATCCAGACAATTTGTCCATTATGGACAGGAAATCGTTTCTGGTAAATATAAATTAAATCTTAATAAATCAATTTTACGATTAAAATTTTTTAGGATTTTTCCGCAATTATGATTACGGAGTTGTTGGAAATTTAGATGAATATGGAACTTCAACCCCACCAATTTACGATGTGACTCAAATTACCGCTCCAACAGCTTTCTTTTATAGCGATAAAGACACTAATGCTGCTGTTGTTGTAAGTTAATTATATTTAATGTTAACCAATTCAAATATTAATTTTGTTATTAGGATGTTGAAAAACTCTTGGGGGAACTCCCCAACGTAATCTACACAAAATTCATCGTTGGATACGGACATACCGATTTTGTTTTCAGCCCAACAGTCGTTGAAGATGTTTATAACGATCTTGTTGTGGTACTCAACGAAGTTAATAATTAATAAAAAATCGAAATGTTTTGAGACTTGTTTCATTTAATTTCCACATTGATTTGTATCAAATCCCAAATTAGATTATCTTAAATAATACTAAAATTAAACCACTTTAAGATTATGATAAATTTCATGGTTCTATAAAAAGGGGTCCAAAACAATTTTTTTAATTTATATTTTATCTCAATAATGAAGCACATTCTGGTCTTTTTACTTTTTGGTGTGGCTTTAGCCTTTCCAAAAGAAAAATCTCTCCATCCAGATACTGGGTTAAATATCGTAAGTTTCACTTAATTGATTTATATTTATTTTAACTTAATTAATTTAAAGATGGAATTAGCTGCAAGACATGGTTATCCGTTCGAAATTCACGATAACATCCAAACCGAAGATGGTTATTTACTTCAACTTCATAGAATTCCACATGGAAGAAATAATTCAGCAACTCCTAATCGCCCAGTGGCTCTTTTAATGCACTGCTTGACTTGTAGCTCTGGATTATGGGCGGCTTATGGGCCAGAAAAAGGATTGGCTTTTATGCTAGCTGATTTGGGGTATGATGTTTGGATGCCGAATGCAAGAGGAAATATGTGGTCAAGAAAACATATAACATTAGATCCCGACGTCGATAAAGATGAATTTTGGAGGTTTAGTTGGCATGAAATAGCTGTTTACGATGTTCCGGTATCAATCGATTATATTTTGGCAAAAACGGGGGAGGAGAAATTATTTTATGTTGGTCATTCACAAGGTACAACAACTTTTTATGTTATGGCCGCTGAAAGACCTGAGTATAACAATAAAATAAGATTAGCCGTTACATTAGCCCCGATTGCTTATATGCCTAATTTAACTAATGAATTTATAAGATTATTAGCTGAATACGTAGATGAATTAGATGTAATAGCCGATATTATTGGGTGGCATGAATTTGCACCAAATATGCCTTTCTTTGACGAATTAGCAGCAGTTTGTTCTGATAATTCACCGTTAGAAGGAATTTGTGAAAACGCCTGGTTTTTAATTTTTGGCCAAGATTCTACTCAAATGGAAGAAAATATGGTTCCCGTTTTCGCAACTCACGTTCCAGCTGGATCATCGAAAGAACAATTTGTACATTATGGCCAAGAAATCATATCAGGACATTTTAGACAATTCGATTTTGGAATGATTAGAAATTTAATTCATTACGGCCAAATAACACCTCCCGATTATAATACGAGAGCGATCACAGCACCTGTCGCTTTATATTATGCTGCTAGCGATAGTTTTGCAGCTATTGTTGATGTGCAACGTTTAGCTAATGAACTTCCAAACTTAGCCAAAAATTATTTAGTTCCTGATCCCAGTTTTACACACGTTGATTTCTTGTTGTCAGAGAATGTTGTCGAATTAGTTTATAATGATGTTATTGATTTAATGAGCAAGTATTAAAATTTAAAAACGTTGTCTGAATGTATGAAAATGTTAATATAAATTTATTATAAAGAAAAATGTTTATTAATTACAAATATATCTAAATTATGTAGTTAGATTTCTGGAAAAAAAAGGCAAAAAGAAAGAGGCTGAACAGAGATGGGAAGTACAAAAGAAAGATTGGGCAGAAAGGCGGAATATGAAAAAGAAATTGTTAACAGAAGCAAAAGACTATATAGAGTCTGGCAAGATAAGAAAGAGATTGGGCAAAAAGGTGGAATGTTTTTTTTAAATTTTAAGCTTCATTTCAAAATGTCAAAATACAAGGTGAAACTTAAAAAATTGCGGAAGTGTTAATTATGGAAATTAAGAAATGATTTTGGTATCAAATTAAAGCTGAAACATTCCTCTTTAAAATGATGTATAAAACATATAGGGTTGAATTATAAAAATTATTAGATATAACACTTTTTACATTTTAAACTTAATTTCAAAATGTCAAAATACAAGGTGAAACTTAAAAAATTGCGGAAGGGTTAATTATGGAAATTAAGAAATGATTTTAGTATCAAATTAAAGCTGAAACATTCCTCTTTAAAATGATGTATGAAACATGTAGGGTTGAATTATAAAAATTATTAGATATAACATTTTTTACATTTTAAACTTAAATTCAAAATGTCAAAATACAAGGTGATACTTAAAAAATTGCAGAAGGGTTAATTATGGAAATTAAGAAATGATTTTGGTATCAAATTAAAGCTGAAACATTCCTCTTTAAAATGATGTATGAAACATGTAGGGTTGAATTATGAAAATTATTAGATATAACACTTTTTACGTTTTAAACTTAATTTCAAAATGTCAAAATACAAGGTGAAACTTAAAAAACTGTGGAAGGGTTAATTATGGAAATTAAGAAATGATTTTGGTATCAAATTAAAGCTGAAACATTCCTCTTTAAAATGATGTATAAAACATATTGGGTTGAATTATAAAAATTATTAGATATAACATTTTTTACTTTTTAAGCTTAATTTCAAAATGTCAAAACACAAGGTGAAACTTAAAAAATTGCGGAAGGGTTAATTATGGAAATTAAGAAATGATTTTAGTATCAAATTAAAGCTGAAACATTTCTCTTTAAAATGATGTATGAAACATGTTGGGTTGAATTATAAAAATTATTAGATATAGCACTTTTTACATTTTAAACTTAATTTCAAAATGTCAAAATACAAGGTGAAACTTAAAAAATTGCGGAAGGGTTAATTATGGAAATTAAGAAATGATTTTGGTATCAAATTAAAGCTGAAACATTTCTCTTTAAAATGATGTATGAAACATGTTGGGTTGAATTATAAAAATTATTAGATATAGCATTTTTTACATTTTAAGTTTAATTTCAAAATATCACAATACAAGGTGAAACTTAATAAACTGTGGAAGGGTTAATTATGGAAATTAAGAAATGATTTTGGTATCAAATTAAAGCTGAAACATTTCTCTTTAAAATGATGTATGAAACATGTAGGGTTGAATTATAAAAATTATTAGATATAACATTTTTTACATTTTAAGCTTAATTTCAAAATGTCAAAATACAAGGTGAAACTTAAAAAACGGTGGAAGGGTTAATTATGGAAATTAAGAAATGATTTTGGTATCAAATTAAAGCTGAAACATTTCTCTTTAAAATGATGTATGAAGCATGTTGAGTTGAATTATGAAAATTATTAGATATAACATTTTTTACATTTCAAACTTAATTTCAAAATGTCAAAATATGAGGTGAAACTTAAGAAACTGTGGAAGGGTTAATTGTGGAAATTAAGAAATGATTTTGGTATCAAATTAAAGCTGAAACATTTCTCTTTAAAATGATGTATGAAACATGTTGGGTTGAATTATAAAAATTATTAGATATAACACTTTTTACATTTTAAGCTTAATTTCAAAATGTCAAAATACAAGGTGAAACTTAAAAGACTGTGGAAGGGTTAATTATGGAAATTAAGAAATGATTTTGGTATCAAATTAAAGCTGAAACATTCCTCTTTAAAATGATGTATGAAACATGTTGGGTTGAATCATAAAAATTATTAGATATAATACTTTTTACATTTTAAGCTTAATTTCAAAATATCAAAATACAAGGTGAAACTTAAAAAGCTGTGGAAGTGTTAATTATGGAAATTAAGAAATGATTTTGCTATCAAATTAAAGCTGAAACATTTCTCTTTAAAATGATGTATGAAACATGTAGGGTTGAATTATAAAAATTATTAGATATAACACTTTTTACATTTTAAACTTAATTTCAAAATGTCAAAATACGAGGTGAAACTTAAAAAACTGTGGAAGGGTTAATTATGGAAATTAAGAAATGATTTTGGTATCAAATTAAAGCTGAAACATTCCTCTTTAAAATGATATATGAAACATGTAGGGTTGAATTATAAAAATTATTAGATATAACACTTTTTTTTAATTTTAAGCTTAATTTCAAAATATCAAAACACAACGTGAAACTCAAAAAACTGTGGAAAGGTTAATTATAGAAATTAAGAAATGATTTTGGTATCAAATTAAAGCTGAAATATTTCTCTTTAAAATGATGTATAAAACATGTAGGGTTAAATTATAAAAATTATTAGATATAACACTTTTTACATTTTAAACGTAATTTTAAAATGTCAAAATACAAGGTGAAATTTAAAAAACGGAAAGGAAACTTTAAATAAAAAAGAAAACTGAACAAAGATTGAAAATAAAACAGGAACTAAGCAAGAGATTAAAATTAGTTAATTTCCTTTTTAATTGCAAATAATTTTTTTTTAATCTTTATTTAAAAACATTAATATTGCTTAAGTAAATCAAAAACATAATTATACACCAAAGGAATTATATCAACCGCCCATAAAAAGTCGAGATGATTAAATTTCTCAAAAGGAATTAAATATTTATACACCATATTTGGAAGTTCTATTGCCAACCTTTCCACATCAACAGTCGCTGCTAACCAATCATTTTTGCTATAAATCATAGCAACAGGAGCTGTAATTTTGTTTAAATTGTAAGATGGAGGCGAAACAGAACCATATTTGATTAAATTTTGAATTAAACCGTAATCGTATTTTCTAAATTCGCCTGAATTTATATCTTGGGCATAGTGAAGAAGTTGTTTCGTAGCAGCTCCCGCTGGGGTATTGGTCATAATAACTGGAATCATGGTTCTGTTTAATTGTTCAGAATCAAATCCTCCGATTAAAAAGATAACTCCGGCACAAACTTCTTGGAAAATCGCACCATCTTTACAAAAAACTTTTCCAATCGACCCTAAGAATTCAATGTCTGGTAAAAATTCGGCGATTCCGATTAATTGTGTGAGAAACTAAAATTGATTTAAAACAATCTTGATTAGATTAAATTAATTTAAACAAACCTCTAAAGGACCATCAAAAGCAGCTACAAATCTAAACAATGGATTCTCCATATGGTCCATATACGCAACCGGTGCTAAAGAGATCATAACACGAATTTTATTGTTATAAGCTGGTTTTTCTGAACACATTACGTAAAAGCTAGTTGTTCCTTGGGAGTGGCCTATATAGAATAGCTTTTCTTGTTTTGTGTAGCTTAAAACGTAATCGATCATAGCTGGTAAATCATATTCTCCAATTTCATTCCAACTAAAAATAAGTAAAATTAATTTTTATCTTAAACAATTTCAAATATTATACGAAAAATCCCAAAAATCAGATTTATATTTATCAGGATCCAAAGAAATATGATTTCTTGAATATGTTGTTCCTCTAGCATTTCCCATCCAAACGTCATAACCCAAATCGGCTAAGAGAAATCCTAAACTTTTCTCTGGACCCATATTAACCCAATCTGCCGATGAACTCAAAAGACCGTGCATCACAAAAACGACAGGTTTATTTTCAGCGGGCCCACTTTTCAATCCATAAGGAATTCTATGCATTTCTAAAAGATATCCATCATCGGTTTCGATGTTCCTGTGCCTTTCAATCGGATATTTATATTTTTGGATCAACTCAATCTGAAGATAATCTTAAGAAGATAAATTTCCTCGATTTTTTTTGTGTTCTTACCACGCTCAATCCAACATCGGGATGAAGATCGGCGAAAGGTTCAGAATTTATTGGTTGTGCAAAAACACAACTAATAGAAATAATTGTTAATAAAGTGATCGTGAACATTTCTTTGGTACTTGAATCGTATCGCATTTGCAAACATTTTTATACCCAACAAGGACGTTATCGAATATCTTTACATCTAAAGATAAAAGAATCTTGAAAATTTTCAAATAACAATTTATTAATAGATCTTGTTTACAGTTTTATATTTCGGAGTTGAAATGGTTCGTTTAGAAAAGGTGTCAAACCGGAGGATTGGTCCAAATAAAATTAGGAGAGTTTTCTTTTTATTTGGTTAAGGTTTCACATTTCTATCTTGCTTTGTTAATTTCTTGATATGTCTAAAGTGCATAACTGCTTTACGAACAGATTGTATATAGATTTGACTATGCTGAAGAAATAAGGGCAGCTCTGAGAAACTCAAAACTTTAAAAGTCTCTTGGATTCGGATGGATGTCTGAAAACCGATGGCTAAAAGGAATTCTTGGATATGTACCTCAACATAGAAGAAGAGGAATAGAGAAAAATGTTGGAACTACAGGATTATATATATATTCCTGAAAATCATGGAGCTTTTCTTTCCCAAAAGGCCTTTTTTTATTAGATATAACAGTTTCTCTTATTTTTAAGCTTAATTTCAAAATGTCAAAATACAAGGTGAAACTGAAAAAACTGTGGAAGGGTAAATTATGGAAATTAAGAAATGATTCTAGTAGCAAATTAAAGCTGAAACATTCCTCTTTAAAATGATGTATGAAACATGTTGGGTTGAATTATAAAAATTATTAGATATAACACTTTTTACATTTTAAGCTTAATTTCAAAATGTCAAAATACAAGGTGAAACTTAAAAAACTGCGGAAGGGTTAATTATGGAAATTAAGAAATGATTTTGGTATCAAATTAAAGCTGAAACATTTCTCTTTAAAATGATGTATGAAACATGTAGGGTTGAATTATAAAAATTATTAGATATAACATTTTTTACATTTTAAGCTTAAATTCAAAATGTCAAAAAATAAGGTGAAACTTAAAAAACTGTGGAAGGGTTAATTATGGAAATTAAGAAATGATTTTGGTATCAAATTAAAGCTGAAACATTTCTCTTTAAAATGATGTATGAAACATGTAGGGTTGAATTATAAAAATTATTAGATATAACACTTTTTACATTTTAAGCTTAATTTCAAAATGTCAAAATACAAGGTGAAACTGAAAAACTGTGGAAGGGTTAATTATGGAAATTAAGAAATGATTTTGATATCAAATTAAAGCTGAAACATTTCTCTTTAAAATGATGTATGAAACATGTTGGGTTGAATTATAAAAATTATTAGATATAACACTTTTTACATTTTAAGCTTAATTTCAAAATATCAAAATACAAGGTGAAACTTACAAAATTGCAGAAGGGTTAATTATAGAAATTAAGAAATGATCTTGGTATCAAATTAAAGCTGAAACATTTCTCTTTAAAATGATGTATGAAACATGTTGGGTTGAATTATAAAAATTATTAGATATAGCATTTTTTACATTTTAAGTTTAATTTCAAAATATCACAATACAAGGTGAAACTTAAAAAATTGCGGAAGGGTTAATTATGGAAATTAAGAAATGATTTTGGTATCAAATTAAAGCTGAAACATTCCTCTTTAAAATGATGTATGAAACATGTTGGGTTGAATTATAAAAATTATTAGATATAGCATTTTTTACATTTTAAGCTTAATTTCAAAATGTCAAAATACAAGGTGAACCTTAAAAAATTGCGGAAGGGTTAATTATGGAAATTAAGAAATGATTTTGGTATCAAATTAAAGCTGAAACATTTCTCTTTAAAATGATGTATGAAACATGTAGGGTTGAATTATAAAAATTATTAGATATAACATTTTTTACATTTTAAGTTTAATTTCAAAATATCACAATACAAGGTGAAACTTAATAAACTGTGGAAGGGTTAATTATGGAAATTAAGAAATGATTTTGGTATCAAATTAAAGCTGAAACATTTCTCTTTAAAATGATGTATGAAACATGTTGGGTTGAATTATAAAAATTATTAGATATAACACTTTTTACATTTTAAGCTTCATTTCAAAATGTCAAAATACAAGATGAAACTTAAAAAACTGTGGAAGGGTTAATTATGGAAATTAAGAAATGATTTTGGTATCAAATTAAAGCTGAAACATTTCTCTTTAAAATGATGTATGAAACATGTTGGGTTGAATTATAAAAATTATTAGATTAACACTTTTTACATTTTAAGCTTAATTTCAAAATGTCAAAATACAAGGTGAAACTTAAAAAACTGTGGAATGGTTAATTATGGAAATTAAGAAATGATTTTGGTATCAAATTAAAGCTGAAACATTTCTCTTTAAAATGATATATGAAGCATGTTGAGTTGAATTATAAAAATTATTAGATATAACACTATTTACATTTTAAGCTTAATGTCAAAATGTCTAAATACAAGGTGAAACTTAAAAAACTGTGGAAGGGTTAATTATGGAAATTAAGAAATGATTTTGGTATCAAATTAAAGCTGAAACATTTCTCTTTAAAATGATCTATGAAACATGTAGGGTTGAATTATAAAAATTATTAGATATAACACTTTTTACATTTTAAGCTTAATTTCAAAATGTCAAAATACAAGGTGAAACTTAAAAAACTGTGGAAGGGTTAATTATGGAAATTAAGAAATGATTTTGGTATCAAATTAAAGCTGAAACATTTCTCTTTAAAATGATGTATGAAACATGTAGGGTTGAATTATAAAAATTATTAGATATAACACTTTTTACATTTTAAGCTTAATTTCAAAATGTTACAATACAAGGTGAAACTTAAAAAACTGTGGAAGGGTTAATTATGGAAATTAAGAAATGATTTTGGTACCAAATTAAAATTAAAACATTCCTCTTTAAAATGATGTATGAAGCATGTTGAGTTGAATTATAAAAATTATTAGATATAACACTTTTTACATTTTAAGCTTAATTTCAAAATGTCAAAATACAGGGTGAAAGGGTTTTCTCTCGAAGTAGATCATATATATATGTATATAAATAATATATCTTAATAAAAATATATTTTGAAAACAACACGTGTGATTATTTTTAATAATAAAATTAAAAGTTATCTTAAATAATTCTCAGTTGCTAAATTTTATGGTCTTATTTGTAAGTATTTAGTAACAAAATATAATATCAGATAAGATTCATAAACTATTTCGTAAAATTTGCACATTTCACTTTGTGGATATATAAACTCGAGCTAACCCTGCATTTATTAGTTCAAAATGATCGCAATAACTTTAATTATACTA
Source organism: Onthophagus taurus (assembly GCF_036711975.1). Lineage (NCBI taxonomy): Eukaryota > Metazoa > Arthropoda > Insecta > Coleoptera > Scarabaeidae > Onthophagus > Onthophagus taurus. Next base: position 31,500,859 of record NC_091976.1, read on the forward strand.
TTTGCACCACACATTCTTTCTTTAGAATCAGTATCTTATTCTGACCAAGAATTACCAAAAACGCAACATCCCGACGTTGGGTTAAATGTGGTAAGTATATTTTTTTGGTGTTAATTTTGAGTTAATCATTTCTTTTTAGCTCGAATTAATAGAAAAATATAATTATCCTGTTGAAAGACATAGAGATATCCAAACAGATGATGGATATCTTTTAGAAATCCACAGAATTCCTTATGGGTTAAAAAATGGTCCCGGAGAAAATAAACCTGTTATTTTTTTGATGCATGGTCTTTTAAGCTCATCGGCAGATTGGATTAATATGGGTCCAGAAAAAAGTTTAGGATTTCTTTTAGCCGATATGGGGTACGACGTGTGGATGGGAAACGCAAGAGGCAACACTTGGTCGCGAAAACACGTCTCATTAAACCCTGATGGTTTTTTTGATCAAAGAAAGTTTTGGGCATTTTCGTAAATTTTTTTATTAATTTCTTTGCAATTTTATGAATATCTTTTTATTTAAGATGGAATGAAATTGGAATGTATGATTTACCAGCAATGATAGATTATATTTTGGAAGTAACAAACCAAAATAGTTTATACTACATTGGTCATTCCCAAGGAACAACATCCTTTTTTGTTATGGGCTCCGAAAGACCTGAATACAACAAAAAAATTCGACTTATGGTAGCTTTAGCTCCCGTTGCGTACATGTCTCACGCCACAAATCCATTTTTGCAAGTTTTATCACCATTAGAGGGAGTTTTAGAGGTTCTAGCTGGTTTAATAGGAATCTATGAATTTATGCCGAGTCAGCAAGGTTTAGAAACAATAGGTTCAATTTTTTGCAGAGATGGTGCTATTTTTCAAGAGATGTGTGCTGGAATTATCTTCTTAATAGGAGGGTTTGATTCTCAACAATTAAACAGAACGCTTATTCCTGTTATGATGAGCAACACTCCCGCGGGGGCTTCGGTTAAACAATTCGTTCACTACGCCCAAGGAGTTACAACTTTTCAATTTAGAAAATACGATTTTGGTTTGGTCGAAAATTTGGTTAAATATGGTTCAAGAAAACCTCCAAGTTATGGTCTCAATAATATCGAAGCACCTGTTGCGTTGTTTTATGGCAAAAACGACTGGTTAGCTAGCGTGGTTGATGTTGAAAAGCTGGCTAAAAAACTTCCTAATGTAGTAAAACAATATTTGGTGCCTTTTGATAAGTTTAATCATTTGGACTTTTTATGGGCAATTGATGTTGTTCCATTATTATACGAGTCAGTATTTGATTTACTTGCACAATATTAATTTATTATAATGTTTATTTATTATATGTATTTAATTCAATAAAAAAATATCTTAGAACATAAATTACTTTTTATGAAAGATAAATAATTGGTATCTTGAGTAGATCTTATTCAAAAATACTACTCCTAAAAAAAGTAAGTATTCAGATAAGACTTTTTCGACTATAAATAAGCCACTTTAATTAATCGGGATCTTCAGTCTCTTCGTAAAAATGAAGATCGCAACTTTTTTGATTTTGGCCTTTTTGGCTCTATCCAATGCCAACGTAACGAAAGACATTCATCCAGCTGCTGGTTTAAGTTTTGTTGGTATCATTAATTTAACAAATTAATCAAAAGTAAACAATTATTCTATTCCTAGGTAGATATGGTCGAATTTTATGGTTACCCAATCGAAGTACATGAAGATATCCAAACTGAAGATGGTTATTTATTAACAATGCATAGAATCCCACACGGAAAATCGAATGGCGATCAAAAAGATAAAAAAGTAGTTTTACTAATGCATTGCTTAATGTGTAGTGGAGCAGTTTATGCGGTTTATGGACCAGAGAATGGGCTTGCTTTTATTTTAGCCGATCAAGGATACGATGTTTGGATGCCGAGTGCCAGAGGAACACAATTTTCAAAGAAACACATTACTTTAGACCCCGAAGATGATGCCGATCAATTTTGGAAATTTAGTTGGCATGAAATTGGTTATTACGACATTCCAGCTTTTATAGATTACATCCAAGAACAAACCGGTGTTGAGAAAATGTCTTATCTTGGTTATTCTCAAGGAACAACTACTTTTTACGTTTTGGCATCATCACGACCAGAATATAATGATAAAATTAACGTTGCAATTTCATTAGCACCTATTGGTTATATGGGGAATATGACCGATTCATTCTTACGATATCTTTCGGAATATATAGACGCTTTAAATGAGTTACTCGACATGATTGGTTGGCATGAATTTGTACCAAATTATGAATTAATGGGACCTTTAATGGAATGGTGCAAAGGAAGTGGACAACAACTTTGTGATAACATTTTCTTTTTGATATTTGGACAAACTAGTGAAGATATGGATGATGTAAGTTATTTTGAAATAATAAATAAGATAATGTTGTATTATTTACGTAGAATTGGGGGCCAGTTTTTGCTACCCATTTACCTGCTGGCGCTTCTTCAAAACAATGGGTTCATTATGGTCAAGGAATCCAATCAGGTTTCGTTTTGAATCAAATTTATTAAGTATTCTTGTTTTTTATGATTATATTTGTAGGATTTTTCCGTCGTTTTGATTTCGGATTAGTTGGCAATTTAGCTGAATATGGTTCTGTAACCCCTCCAAAATATGATTTGGGCCAAATCACTGCACCAACTGCTTTCTTATATGGAGATAAAGATAGCAACGCTAATGTTGTGGTAATTTTTAGTTTCTTTCAGTTTACTTTTAGATAATTTCAATTATTTTTTTTATTGACTTATAGGATGTTGAACAATTACTTAGAGAACTTCCCAATGTGGTTTTTGAAAAACTCGTCGAAGGATACGCCCATGGTGATTTTATTTTCGCTCAAGATGTTACAGAAAGAGTTAATGAGCATGTTGTAGAAATATTAAATAATTATTAAAGATAATTTCATTCATAATTTTAGTTTAATTTGAAAACTTTTAATTATTAGGGTTAAGGTTGGTATTACTGATCGATGGATTAAAATTTCTTATTGGATAAGTTTTGTAGGCTAATTCTAAAGATTTTTTATATTAAACGTATTATTCCATAAGTTATAGTTATTGCGTTATAGAAGAAATTGTTGAAATAATTGAAAATTTTTAATTATTGGGGTTAAGGTTGGTTCTAGCGATCGATGGATTAAAACCGTTTATTGGATATGTTTTATAGGCTAATTCTAAAGCTTTTTTGTATGAAACGTTTTATTTCATCAGTTATAATTATTGAATTATAGAAGATATTTGTTGAAATACTTGAAAATCTTAATTATTAGGGTTGAGGTTGGTACTACTGATCGATGGATTAAAACTGTTTGTTGGATATGTTATATAGGCTAATTCTAAAGCTTTTTTGTATGAAACGTTTTATTGCATCAGTTATAATTATTGAGTTATAGAAGAAATTTGTTGAAATACTTGAAAATTTTAATTGTTAGGGTTGAGGTTGGTACTACTGATCGGTGGATTAAAATTGCTTATTGGATATGTTTTATAGGATAATTCTGCATCATTTTTGTATGAAACGTTTTATTCCATCAGTTATAATTATTGAGTTATTGAAGAAATTTTTGAAATACTTGAAAACTTTTAATTATCAAGGTTGAGGTTGGTACAACTGATCGATGGATTGAAACTGTTTATTGGATATGATTTATAGGCTCATTCTAAAGCTTTTTTGTATGAAACGTTTTATTTCATCAGTTATAATTATTGAATTATAGAAGATATTTGTTGAAATACTTGAAAATCTTAATTATTAGGGTTGAGGTTGGTACTACTGATCGATGGATTAAAACTGTTTGTTGGATATGTTATATAGGCTAATTCTAAAGCTTTTTTGTATGAAACGTTTTATTGCATCAGTTATAATTATTGAGTTATAGAAGAAATTTGTTGAAATACTTGAAAATTTTAATTGTTAGGGTTGAGGTTGGTACTACTGATCGGTGGATTAAAATTGCTTATTGGATATGTTTTATAGGATAATTCTGCATCATTTTTGTATGAAACGTTTTATTCCATCAGTTATAATTATTGAGTTATTGAAGAAATTTTTGAAATACTTGAAAACTTTTAATTATCAAGGTTGAGGTTGGTACAACTGATCGATGGATTGAAACTGTTTATTGGATATGATTTATAGGCTCATTCTAAAGCTTTTTTGTATGAAACGTTTTATTTCATCAGTTATAATTATTGAATTATAGAAGATATTTGTTGAAATACTTGAAAATCTTAATTATTAGGGTTGAGGTTGGTACTACTGATCGATGGATTAAAACTGTTTGTTGGATATGTTATATAGGCTAATTCTAAAGCTTTTTTGTATGAAACGTTTTATTGCATCAGTTATAATTATTGAGTTATAGAAGAAATTTGTTGAAATACTTGAAAATTTTAATTGTTAGGGTTGAGGTTGGTACTACTGATCGGTGGATTAAAATTGCTTATTGGATATGTTTTATAGGATAATTCTGCATCATTTTTGTATGAAACGTTTTATTCCATCAGTTATAATTATTGAGTTATTGAAGAAATTTTTGAAATACTTGAAAACTTTTAATTATCAAGGTTGAGGTTGGTACAACTGATCGATGGATTGAAACTGTTTATTGGATATGATTTATAGGCTCATTCTAAAGCTTTTTTGTATGAAACGTTTTATTTCATCAGTTATAATTATTGAATTATAGAAGATATTTGTTGAAATACTTGAAAATCTTAATTATTAGGGTTGAGGTTGGTACTACTGATCGATGGATTAAAACTGTTTGCTGGATATGTTATATAGGCTAATTCTAAAGCTTTTTTGTATGAAACGTTTTATTGCATCAGTTATAATTATTGAGTTATAGAAGAAATTTGTTGAAATACTTGAAAATTTTAATTGTTAGGGTTGAGGTTGGTACTACTGATCGGTGGATTAAAATTGCTTATTGGATATGTTTTATAGGATAATTCTGCATCATTTTTGTATGAAACGTTTTATTCCATCAGTTATAATTATTGAGTTATAGAAGAAATTTGTTGAAATACTTGAAAATTTTAATTATTAGGGTTGAGGTTGGTACTACTGATCGATGGATTAAAACTGTTTGCTGGATATGTTACATAGGCTAATTCTAAAGCTTTTTTGTATGAAACGTTTTATTCCATCAGTTATAATTATTGAGTTATAGAAGAAATTTGTTGAAATACTTGAAAACTTTTAATTATCAAGTTTGAGGTTGGTACAACTGATCGATGGATTAAAACTGTTTGCTGGATATGTTATATAGGCGAATTCTAAAGCTTTTTTGTATGAAACGTTTTATTGCATCAGTTATAATTATTGAGTTATAGAAGAAATTTGTTGAAATACTTGAAAACTTTTAATTATCAGGGTTGACGTTGGTGCAACTGATCGATGGATTATAAGTGCTTGTTGGATATGTTATATAGACTAATTCTAAAGCTTTTTTGTATGAAACGTTTTGTTCCATCAGTTATAACTATAGAGTTATAGAAGAAGCTTATTGAAATACTTGAAAAATTTAATTATTATGGTTGAGGTTGGTACAACTGATCGATGGATTAAAACTGTTTGCTGGATATGTTATATAGGCTAATTCTAAAGCTTTTTTGTATGAAACGTTTTATTGCATCAGTTATAATTATTGAGTTATAGAAGAAATTTGTTGAAATACTTGAAAACTTTTAATTATCAAGTTTGAGGTTGGTACAACTGATCGATGGATTAAAACTGTTTGCTGGATATGTTATATAGGCTAATTCTAAAGCTTTTTTGTATGAAACGTTTTATTGCATCAGTTATAATTATTGAGTTATAGAAGAAATTTGTTGAAATACTTGAAAATTTTAATTGTTAGGGTTGAGGTTGGTACTACTGATCGGTGGATTAAAATTGCTTATTGGATATGTTTTATAGGATAATTCTGCATCATTTTTGTATGAAACGTTTTATTCCATCAGTTATAATTATTGAGTTATAGAAGAAATTTGTTGAAATACTTGAAAATTTTAATTATTAGGGTTGAGGTTGGTACTACTGATCGATGGATTAAAACTGTTTGCTGGATATGTTACATAGGCTAATTCTAAAGCTTTTTTGTATGAAACGTTTTATTCCATCAGTTATAATTATTGAGTTATAGAAGAAATTTGTTGAAATAGTTGAAAACTTTTAATTATCAAGTTTGAGGTTGGTACAACTGATCGATGGATTAAAACTGTTTGCTGGATATGTTATATAGGCGAATTCTAAAGCTTTTTTGTATGAAACGTTTTATTGCATCAGTTATAATTATTGAGTTATAGAAGAAATTTGTTGAAATACTTGAAAACTTTTAATTATCAGGGTTGACGTTGGTGCAACTGATCGATGGATTATAAGTGCTTGTTGGATATGTTATATAGACTAATTCTAAAGCTTTTTTGTATGAAACGTTTTGTTCCATCAGTTATAACTATAGAGTTATAGAAGAAGCTTATTGAAATACTTGAAAAATTTAATTATTATGGTTGAGGTTGGTACAACTGATCGATGGATTAAAACTGTTTGTTGGATATGTTATATAGGCTAATTCTAAAGCTTTTTTTGTATGAAACGTTTTATTCCATCAGTTATAATTATTGAGTTATAGAAGAAATTTGTTGAAATACTTGAAAACTTTTAATTATTAGGGTTGATGTTGGTACAACTGATCGATGGATTATAAGTGCTTGTTGGATATGTTATATAGACTAATTCTAAAGCTTTTTTGTATGAAACGTTTTGTTCCATCAGTTATAACTATAGAGTTATAGAAGAAATTTGTTGAAATACTTGAAAATTTTTAATTATCACGGTTGAGGTTGGTACAACTGATCGATGGATTAAAACTGTTTGCTGGATATGTTACATAGGCTAATTCTAAAGCTTTTTTGTATGAAACGTTTTATTCCATCAGTTATAGTTATTGAGTTATAGAAGAAACTTATTGAAATACTTGAAAATTTTAATTATTAGGGTTGAGGTTGGTACAACTGATCGGTGGATTAAAATTGCTTGTTGGATGTGTTTTATACGATAATTCTGCATCACTTTTGTATGAAATGTTTTATTCCATCAGTTATAATTATTGAGTTATAGAAGAAATTTTTGAAATATTGAAAACTTTTAATTATCAGGGTTGAGGTTGGTACAACTGATCGATGGACTAAAACTGTTTGCTGGGTATTTTATATAGGCTAATTCTAAAGCTTTTTTGTATGAAACATTTTGTTCCATCAGTTATAATTATTGAGTTATAGAAGATATTTGTTGAAATACTTGAAAATTTTAATTATTAGGGTTGAGGTTGGTACTACTGATCGGTGGATTAAAATTGCATGTTGGATGTGTTTTATAGGATAATTCTGCATCATTTTTGTACGAAATGTTTTATTCCATCAGTTATAATTATTGAGTTATAGAAGAAATTTTTGAAATACTGAAAACTTTTAATTATCAGGGTTGAGGTTGGTACAACTGATCGATGGATTAACACTGTTTGCTGGATATGTTACATAGGCTAATTCTAAAACTTTTTTGTATGAAACGTTTTATTCCATCAGTTATAATTATTGAGTTATAGCAGACATTTTTTGAAATACTTGTAATTTTTAATTATTCGGGTTGAGGTTGGTACTACTGATCGATGGATTAAAACTGTTTATTGGATATATTTTATAGGCTAATTCTAAACTCTTTTTGTATGAAACGTTTTGCTCCATCAGTTATAATTATTGAGTTATAGAAGAAACTTGTTGAAATACTTGAAAATTCTTAATTGTTGAGGTTGAGATTGGTACAACTGATCGGTGGATTAAAATTGCTTGTTGGATATGTTTTATAGGATAATTCTGCATCATTTTTGTAAGAAACGTTTTATTCCATCAGTTATAATTATTGAGTTATAGAAGAAATTTGTTGAAATACTTGAAAACTTTTAATTATCAGGCTTGAGGTTGGTACAACTGATCAATGGATTAAAACTGTTTGCTGGATATGTTATATAGGCGAATTCTAAAGCTTTTTTGTAAGAAACGTTTTATTCCATCAGTTATAATTATTGAGTTATAGAAGAAATTTGATGAAACACTTGAAAATTTTAATTATTAGGGTTGAGGTTGGTATTACTGATCAGTGGATTAAAATTGCTTGTTGGATATATTTTATAGGATAATTCTGCATTAGTTTTGTATGACAAGTTTTGTTACATCAGTTATAATTATTGAGTTATAGAAGAAATTTGTTGAAATACTTGAAAACTTTTAATTATCAGGCTTGAGGTTGGTACAACTGATCGATGGATTAAAACTGTTTGCTGGATATGTTATATAGGCGAATTCTAAAGCTTTTTTGTATGAAACATTTTATTCCATCAGTTATAATTATTGAGTTATAGAAGAAATTTGTTGAAGTACTTGAACATTTTAATTATTAGGGGTGAGGTTGGTACTACTGATCGATGGATTAAAACTGTTTGCTGAGTATGTTATATAATCTAATTCTAAAGCTTTTTTGTACGAAACGTTTTATTCCATCAGTTATAATTATTGAGTTATAGAAGAAACTTGTTGAAATACTTGAAAATCCTTAATTGTTGGCGCTGAGATTGGTACAACTGATCGGTGGATTAAAATTGCTTGTTGGATATGTTACATAGGCTAATTCTAAAGCTTTTTTGTATGAAACGTTTTATTCCATCAGTTATAATTATTGAGTTATAGCAGAAATTTGTTGTAATACTTGAAAACTTTTAATTATTAAGGCTGAGGTTGGTACAACTGATCGATGGATTAAAACTGTTTGCTGGATACGTTACATAGGCTAATTCTAAAGCTTTTTTGTATGAAACGTTTTATTCCATCAGTCATAATTATTGAGTTATAGCAGAAATTTGTTGAAATACTTGAAAATTTTGAATTATTAGGGTTGAGGTTGGTACTACTGATCGATCGATTAAAACTGCTTATTGGATATATTTTATAGGCTAATTCTAAATTATTTTTGTATAAAACGTTTTATTCCATCAGTTATAATTATTGAGTTATAGCAGAAATTTGTTAAAATACTTGAAAAGTAACTCATCGATGAATTAAAATTGCTTATTGAATATGTTTTATAGGCTAATTCTAAATCAATTTTGTATGAAACATTTTATTCCATCAGTTATAATTAGCAACATGAACAAATATAGATAAAGAGTCGAAATCAAACATAAAATGCATGATGTAAAATCATCATGGAAATTTATTAAAAACGTACAATAATAAACTGTTAATCTTAATTCTTCTATCTTTAGATATGAAAGTATACGATAACATCTTCGGTGAGGTATAAATATGTTTGCAAATCTGATACAATATGAGTATATCAAAAAAATGCTTGCAGTCATTTTATTGCTAATTATATCTACGAGTTGTGCTTTCGCACAACCAATAGACCAGGATCTTTTCGATGATCTTCACCCTGATGTTGGGTTAAACGTCGTAAGTATAAACAAATTTTTTTTGATTATTTTTTTATGTAGCCATTGTTAGGTTGAGTTGATCCAAAGATATAAATACCCCGTTGAAAGCCATGGTAACATCAAAACCGAAGATGGTTACCTTTTAGAAATGCAAAGAATTCCTTACGGATTAAAATCAGGACCAGCTGAAAATAAACCTGTTGTGTTTTTGATGCACGGCATCATTTGTAGCGCCGCTGATTGGGTTAACATGGGCCCAGAAAAAAGTTTAGCATTCTTATTAGCCGATTTGGGTTATGACGTTTGGATGGGTAACGCTCGAGGAACAACTTGGTCGAGAAAACACATTTCTTTAGACCCTGTAGAAGACAAAGCTGATTTTTGGGAATTTTCGTACGATTTTATAAAAATCAATGCAAAAATTTAATTAATTAATCAATTTTTAGTTGGAACGAAATTGGGGAATATGATTTACCAGCGATGATCGATTACGTTTTGAGTTACACAAGACAAGAAAATCTTTATTATATAGGACACTCTCAAGGAACAACGAGTTTTTATGTAATGTGTTCGGAAAAGCCAGCTTATAACAACAAAATTCGCGTGATGGTCGCTTTAGCACCAATCGCTTATATGGAAAACATGGAAAATCCTTTATTAAGATTTTTGGCGGCTTTCGATGATACTTTAGAGGTTTGTAAAATATAAATACATTAAATTGGGGTTATTATATTTATATTAATTAATTTTAGTTTCTCGCAAAATTGATTGGGATCCACGAATTTTTACCAAACACCGAATTTTTGGGATCGATTGGAAAAGTTTTTTGTAAAGATGGTGCGATTTTCCAAGAAGTTTGTGCCGGAGTCATCTTTTTAATCGGCGGATTTGACTCAGAACAATTAAACCGAACCATGATTCCGGTTATTATGACGAATACCCCAGCGGGAGCCGCAACGCGACAATTCCTTCATTATGCCCAAGAAATAAATTCTGGGGAATTTAGAAAATACGATTTCGGTTTGATTCAAAATTTAATTAAATATGGTTCAGTTTCACCTCCATCTTATAACATAGATAAGATTACAGCGAAAGTTGCGTTGTTTTATGCCAAAAATGATTGGTTAGCTGCTACTGTTGATGTTGATAAATTTGCAAAACAACTCCCCAATATGGTTTATCAATATTTGATTCCTTTCGACAAGTTTAATCATCTCGATTTCTTGTGGGCCATCGACGTGATTCCTTTGGCGTATAATTACGTTTTTGATTTATTGAGACAATATTAAACCGAAATAAATTTGTTTTTCAATCAAGATGTACTTGTATTAATTTCAGATTATATTTTATTATCTTAATTGAAACCAATTAACTTGACAAAGCGATAAATGGCTTTGTTTATTGATTTTTTGCAAAAATACTTTATCTTAAGTACCCAATTTTTTTTAGAATTATTAAGGTGATTATATCACTGTATAAATTGGAAATTCATATTGTTAAAATCACAAATTAGCACCATGTGGTACCTAATAATCGGTGTATTTTGCGCCTCCTTATCAGCAGGTTTTACTTTAGAGCTAGAAAGAGATGTTCACCCCGACACTGGATTAAGTGTGGTATGTTGATAACAAATAACTTAAAAAATAATTTATTATCGATTATGAAATTAAATAGATTGAGTTAATCGAGAAATATGGTTATCCAATTGAACAACATCAAAATGTACAAACTGAAGACGGTTATCTTTTGGATGTACATAGAATTCCGCATGGAAAGAACAACGCAAACGAAACTAACAAACCCGTTGTGTTCCTCATGCACGGTGTTTTGAGTAGCAGTGCAGATTGGGTTAATTTAGGTCCAGAAAGAAGTATTGCCTTCCTTTTAGCAGATGCGGGGTACGATATTTGGATGGGAAATGCGCGGGGAAATACTTGGTCAAGAAAACACGTCGATTATGACCCCGATTGGCAAAAAATGTCATTTTGGTCTTTTAGCTGGAATGAAATTGGAACTTACGATTTACCCGCAATGATCGATTACATCTTAGAAGTAACCGGTCAAGAAAAACTCTTCTACATCGGCCACTCCCAAGGAACCACATCCTTCTTCGTTATGGCATCTGAAAGACCAGAATATAACGATAAAATCATTTTGAGTGTGCAATTAGGCCCAGCAGCTTTCATGGATAACGCTTACAACCCATACTTGAAGCTTTTAGCGCTTTATGAACCCTACCTTGAAGTAATGTATTTAATAAATTTAGATTTAGTTTTAATTGATAATTTTAGTGGTGGTCCTTTTATCTTGGGATGTACGAATTCTCACCAAGTTCTGAACTTAACGGCTTAATTGGAGAAATTATGTGCCGAGAAACCGCTTTATGGGTTGAGATGTGCGCAAATGTGATCTTTTTGATTTCCGGATATGATAGTGACCAACTCGAACGGGATATGTTAACTGTTTTTATGACGAATGCCCCAGCTGGAGCTGCAACGAGACAATCACTACATTACGCGCAATTAATTACAAGTGGAAAGTTTAGAAAATACGATTTTGGAATGGTGCAAAATTTAGTTCAATATGGATCGATTTTTCCTCCCGATTATGATTTATCGCAGATAACATCCCCCGTTGCTTTGTTTTATGCTAAAAATGATTGGCTGGTTTCACCAATTGTAAGATGTTTATTATTTATGAAATTAATTTATTATTTACCGATAATTTAATTTAGGATGTTGGAGAGTTGATTCCTCTTCTTCCCAATTTGGTTTATCAACACTTGATTCCGTACGACAAATTCTCCCATTTGGATTTCGTGTGGGCCAAAGATGTTAAAACGTTGCTTTATGATGATGTTTTGAAGCTAATGGAGAGCTACTTGTGAATGAAATGATAAGAAAAGGTGTACTTTGGTACTGAGTACATTGAATAAAGTCGATTTAAAATTATTTTTGCGTTTTTTTTAACGTATCTAAAAAAATATACAAATACTAGAAAATTCAATTTAAGCTTGATAAGACTTTTTTTGTGGATCTTTATCAAGGCCTATTATACGATAACATTCATTCTCCGTTGGGGGAGGTACATATATATTTCCATTCGCTAAACTATTCGGTGCATTGTCAAGATGTATCGCTTTGCATTCGTTTTGTTGTGTGTAGCAGCTTCCTCAGCTGTTCCAACCACCAAGGATTTACATCCTGATACTGGATTAAATGTGGTATGTATTAAAAAATTTAACTTAAAATTTGATTCATTTGATTAAATCATTTTTCAGATTGAATTGGTTGAGAAATATGAATATCCAATTGAAATTCACAGCGTTACAACTAAAGATGGTTACATCCTCGATTTACACAGAATTCCCCATGGTTTGAATAACGCCGAAGAAACCGACAAACCAGCAATTCTTTTGATGCACTGCTTGTTGTGCAGCTCTGGAATTTGGGTTGCTATGGGACCCGAAAATGGATTGGCTTTCATCTTAGCCGATTTAGGTTATGATGTTTGGATGCCAAACGCAAGAGGAACCACTTATTCCAAAAAACACACCACCCTTGACCCCGATGAAGACAAAAAAGATTTCTGGGATTTCAGGTAAACTCTTTTAAATCATTTTTTGAGATTAATTTATGATAAATTTAATTTTGTTTAGTTGGCACGAAATTGGTAGCATTGATGTAGCAACCTCCATCGATTACATCTTAGAAACAACCGGTCAAGATAGTTTATACCATATTGGTCACTCCCAAGGAACCACGTCTTTCTATGTACTCGCCGCTGATAGGCCAGAATATAACGACAAGATTAGATTGCATATTTCTTTGGCTCCAGTTGTTTACATGTCGCATTTGGATAATATTCTTTTGCAATGGTTGGCTCCATACGCCGATTCCATCGAAACCATCGCCCATATTATTGGAATGTACGAATTCTTACCCAACATGGAGACCATTCTTGAAATTTTGGGCGACGTTTGTCACAACTCTTTATCCGAACAATGCAACAACATTTTCTTCCAAATCTTTGGTACATCCGAAAATATTGATGAATGGATGATGCCCGTTATTGCTACTCACCTCCCAGCCGGTGCTTCTCTTAAACAATTCGTCCATTATGCCCAAGAAATCGAAACTGGTAAATTCAGCAAATTCGATTATGGATTAGTACAAAACTTGGTTGAATATGGTCACGTAAGCCCACCATCTTACGATATTTCCAAAATTACCTGCCCAATCGCTTTGTTCTATGCAACTAGCGATAGCATGGCTGCAATTGAAGATGTCGACCAACTTTCTGGTGAATTACCCAACTTGGTTTACAAATATTTGATGCCCGATGAAAGTTTCAACCACATCGATTTCTTATTCGCTGAAGGTCTTGTTGATAACATGTACAAACGTATCATCTCATTGTTAAGCAAATATTAAAGAAAAAATGTAATTTTTATAGTATTGAATTAAAAATATTGCTTAATAAAAAAAAATTATAAATAAAAAGTTGTTTTTAACCTCCACAAATTGATTATAATTATAATGTAATCGAGATTGTATCGTTGCAGGTGGGTTCACTTAAAATTAAGTGCGACAATGACTTTGCAAATAAAATGTTATCAAAAACAACTTTCATAAATTTTAATTTACGCATTTAGAATGCAAAAAATACTAAAATTTGAGTATCTTAAAACTGTTACAACCTCTATATTCTGGAAGAGAAGTTGCCAGACTTTGGATTACCTCAGAATGTTGCAAATAAGTTATACAAAAATTGGCTTGTGTATATGAGATCCGGTTTAGAGATAACAGGGCACAGTGTTAGGAAGTTACGAATATGTGGCCAAAAATCTAATTACAACTAAATGAAGTTGAAAATGTTTACTACCTTTATAATATCTCCTCAATGGTTAGCTAGGATTTATTTAATCTATATACAGTGCTTAAAACAAAATTTATGATGTTGAAACGAATATTTGAAAATAAAAGCGAAACAAAGGTTTTGCTGTGGTTTGGGTTGGATCTTTAAGCTAATATAATTCCGAAAACATGGTACATTTATTTATTCTTCCAGAAAAAAGGCTTGGACATCTATGTTATATTTTTTAACGCGCATTTTTCCAGATAAAATTGAAATGTAGGGGTGTCCCAAAATTGAGATACCATGCCTAAGTTGACATTTTAAAATAGGAACCCACATTTTTTTTGTTGCATTTATGGATTATACGTAAATTTTGAGTGTTTTTCATGTAGCTGTCTTCGAAACAGTAGCAGTTAAAAAAGTACTCTTACTATTTTATTTGCAATAATAGAGTAAACTATGCTATTCTTTGTTTCTGTGTTAATTTGTGACAAATGTTTAATAATGTAGTGATAACCATAAATTATGTTTTAACCCATAAACAAATTTAGTGTTTTAACATACTGTTTTAACATTTCTTGTATACCTATATTTATTTTTCTTGTAGAAAAATAAATAGAAGAGATTCTAGAACACAGTGAAGAGGAAGAAAACTAAATATTATTTTTCTTCTTCTTCACTGTGTTCTACAATTTCAATATTAGTTGTAATTGACGATAAAAAATCATTTCTTTCTTCATCATTTTCAAAGCAGAGAAGGCTTATAAGTTCTTGAGGAAAATCTGCATTATTTCTTGATTTTTTGCTATGAAATGATGTTATAATTGGGTCTGATGATATTAAAAGCCTGTTTAAAATGTCTCTATTATTATGTATTCTGGAAATTTTTCTTGAAAAGTTCTCTCTATACCTTCTAAGGTCTTTATTCCTAGTTTCTTGCGCTTCTTCTGAAAGCAGGCCAATCGGGATACTTAATGATTCTATTATTAAGTGGCCATGTACAAGAATTTTATGCACTGCCACAGGCATATAATACCAATTATATAATGTAAGTGTGTTGTTTGTAAAATTTTTAAATTCAGCAGTGTTAATATTTTCTCCACAAGAAATTGCTCTTAAAATTATAAAAAAATTGTATATAATTTCTTGGGAAGTGCCGGTTATTTCTGATGATACATCGGAATATTTAAAAAATTTTCTGGATCCTCTTCCTTGTTTGGGTACATCTACAATTAAACCTAATCTTTTTCTAAAATCTTCTTGGATAGTTTTCTTTCTCTGTTCGAATACTTTGCGTTCTTCTTTTCTGACTTGCCATTTCTTTAATTTTAATCTATACAAAATGTGCAATAGGCATTCAAACATTCGTATCCAACCGTGAAGAACTGACATCCCAAGTTGTAAACAGTTTTGTTTTTTGTGTTTGTGAATTTCATCCCTTTAGAGGTCGCTAGGTAAGCTTTAGGTATGCTTGAAAATAAGGTGTTAACCAGTAGTAAATACATACAAAATTTCAAATTCTTCGGTTTAATGATAGCCGAAATACAAAATAAAACGTAAATTTTTGGCGCAACTTTAATCGCTCATAGCTCGAAAACAAAACAGTTGCGACCTTATGTTTATATAAAAAACTTGTGTTATTTTGGCAAGTACTACATCTTAGTAAAGTTTTCCGATTAAAAACTGAACCACCCTGATTTTGAAGTATTATTGTTAACAATAATCAAGAAATGAACTTAAGTTTATTTCTTGATAATAATTTTTGTGAAATAATCATCTGGTTTTGCGTTTTAACGCGTCATTGATTTTCTTTTTTATTACTGTGTGTTGGATAGGTATTTTTTAACTCAAAAAATACTTCGGACTTATTTGGGAAGAACATGATATCCGAATCGTGACTCTTTTTTAAAAACGCACGGTTAAGCCTGAAAGCTTCTAGTTATACATTTAGTACTAATATTGATTCATAAAAATAGTTATTCTGAAAAATTGTACGCGATTAATAGTTTCGAAACTAACTTTCAGTATTCACTGTCGAATATCCGTAGACACCATCCTGTATATTAGCCATTTTATTGAAAATGCGCAAGTATGCGCAATTTATTTTTTTGGGAACGAAACGTATAGGCTTGAAACTACATAAAAAAACAAATTTCAACCTGGGATCTTGTGGGACTTTTTTTATAGCTCAAATCAAAGTTTAACATTGCAAATAAAATCTGTTTATGAACAGTGTTGAGAAAAAGATAAATAAATCCTGTATTCAAGAAGCTATTACAGTGTTACATAAACAACACATACAGTATAAAATTATAGTGAAATTTCATAAGGGTACAACTTTTAATATGTTTACAATCGTTTCTCAAAATTAATCAAATGTTTTTGGAAATTGATATGCAAAATAAGTGTTAACTTTACATGTCATTTTTATCCAGAGTTGAAGTTAATAAAAAGTGGTTATTGCGGAGTAGCGAGTATTACGATATAACCTAACGATCCCCATTTGCCAAAATATTAAAAAAGAAAATTAGCAAAATCATATTATGGCCAGTAATTTCACATTTCCTAACACTGTGCAGGGCCTAGAATTGCATTCGTGGGAATTCCGCAGAGATCAAGACTAAGCCCCACATTGTTCAACCTATATTTGAGAGATTTGCATGACCAGGTGAAGTCCCCATCAAATCCTCGCCCAAATTGTTAGGAACCTTAACAACTGGTTATTTGCAAGCAATTTAGAAATATCGCCAAGCAAAAGCACTGTACTCTTTTTTACAAGACACAGACTACCGCATCAAGATCAATTAGTGCTGGATAACTTGAACTTTCTCTTGAGAACAAATCAAAAATATTTGGGGATGGTCGTAGACAATAAGCTTAGGTGGACAGGGCATATCAACTTCTTGGTCCGCAAGTGCGAAACTTATTTGAATATTATGAGGTGTATTGGTAGAGTGTCTTGGGGAGCGGATGTATTGGTTCTGAAACGTTTTTGATGAAGCTTGCATAAGGTCGCAATTGGACTATGGTACTTTATGGCAATGCTAGTGCAATTGAGATTAAAAGACTCGAGGTTATTCAAAACAAAGCTTTGAGGTTGTGTGTGAGAGCGATGTCGCACAGTGGTCCACAAGCGGTAAAATGTGAACGAAAATCAAATTTTCGAAATTTTTTTTTCCGTTTTTTTTTACATGTTACATGTACTTTAGGTCCTAATAGACTGAGAGGTGAAAGGAATACGGTCTTATGTACTTTCTAGTGCCAACTGTACGCAATAAAACAGTACTACAATTCTTGTGTATTAAATATCATAAAATGCTACAACTTTAGATGAAGAAAATATATTGTGTTCCACTTTTTCAAGACAATGCGTTGTTGCTATCTTGAACAGTATAGAAATTTCTTCATTTGACACTTTTCTAATTTTTAAAATATTTTTGCAGAAATACGTAAGAAGTACTTCTTTTAAAGCTAATTAACACCTACTTGAAGTTACAACCAAATGTTTTAAAAATTGAAAACACTTGAAATATCTACTTTTTTATAAGTACGAAGGTTTTCGCGGCCGGAGATAATTGAACTAAAATTAGAACTACAACTAGTACTAACTTAACTAATAAACTGGTTTAAAGTGTTTCTGAAGAAGGTTGCAACATGGCATCCGAAACGTCAAATCTTTTCTTAAAAGACGCACGGCAAAACCCGAAAGTTTCTAATGTTAGTTGATGAACGGTAGAGCCAGAAGGTTTTAAGTTTGATTTGTCTGTTCTCCATGCATACATTGGGTTTTTTGTGTGTCTGCTTCACATTTCATATAGATTAAAAATTAGAACTTGGAAGGTGACTGGTTCATACGTACTTTTACTAAATTATCATCAGAGATTTCATTAAACAGTGGGTACAATATTAATTGCAATGAATTTGATAAATACTGTTTCAAAACTGCCGAAAAGTACGTCCATTTTATGGTTGGTACTATATGCCAACCAGCGTTCATAAAATGTTGATACATGGATCTGCAGTCATTAAAGAACCTCAACTACCTATTGGAGAGTTGTCGGAAGAAGCGCAAGAAGCTAATAACAAAAAAATCTGAAAATTTAGACAGAGCCACACAAGGAAATGTAGTAGACTGGATACGAATGAAGATCTATTTAAAAGACTGCTACTCAGCTCAGATCCATTTATAAGTAATTTTCAACAGCACATTTCTAGAAAACATAAAAATATGAGTATGGAGACTAAAAGATTACTTATAATAGACAATGTAGAAGACCAGGAAGAAGAAAAAGATCGTTAAGAAGAAGATGAATATGACGAAGAACAAGAATCAGAACAAGAGCTATATAAGGCAGGATGCAACGAAGATGAAGATGACGAAGAATGGTCTGAAACAGAACAAGAAGAAACACACATTGTTAAGCAACGTAGATAGTTTATAGAGAATTAAATTCCCTTTCTGATAGGCTAAAAAAGCATGGTGCGTTCCATTTAAAATTTTCTACTTTCTCGCCATTTCTTTTTCAAAAATTATAAGCGATCGTGAAAATTTTTCCAAGTAAAAGTTATGTGAAATTATACTATCAACCCAACTGAAGAAAAAAAAATTATAGATTTAAAAAAACAGCGAAATTAGTACTCACATCCGGTATAACCGGAAGTACAAAAAGAATGATTTCATGTCGTAATAATCCGTTTTAGCGACCTAAGTATGCATTCCAAATGGTTTTCTTATATCACCAATAATAAAGAAAAATATGGGGGTGAGCCACTTTTGAGGGACACCCGGTATATGTAATAAAACTATAGCATTCTATTTAAAATAACGAAGTTATGGTCTACTTCCGGTAGACCGGAAGTGGCAGCCATCTTGAAAATATTTTAGATTGAAAGTTCCGAATGAACAACCCATGCTACCAAAATTTCAAAATTGTACGAATAGTGGAACCTGAAAGAGTTCTAACGAACCTGTTACGTGAGACACTCTGTAGTTAAAGATTGATTTATAGAAACCTTACGTCGAAGTAAATTATATAACCAATTTAGTTTAAACAATTTTGTATTTAGCTATCTTCACTATTTAATAGCGTTGTATAAAATTTTGTATTTATCCAATTCTAAGGACCTAAATTATATGAAAAAAATAGAATGTGACCTCAAGTAAATTAGTACTTCCGGTTGCCATATTTGATCCAAAAGTTCAAAAGTCTTTAGCAGATAGTCCTATAGCCACATACCAAGTTTCAAAAAATTATCTCAACCCAAACTGCGTTAAAATATTTTTGTTCGGGTTTTTTCGAATTTAGACCACTGTGTGTCTACACCAGTGGAAGCGTTGCGTGTTGAACCACCTTTACAATTGCGACGAAGATTCATGATGTCCAAGTTTATATTAAAACTTGAGAGGACTAACAATTGCCTATTAAAAAACGTCAGAAGTTTGTGGGTTATAAATAAAATTGATCGTGCAGGATATAAACGCTTTTCGCCGCTGTGCACGGGATATGAGTACCTGCAAAAGTACCTATCAGATATTACAGTGGTTGCAACACCAAATAACTTCTCCATAGCGGAACAACCTGTATCAGTACGATTTCCAAGATATACAGGACATTGCGAAGTGGACAAACACATTTTCCTGGAAACCAAACTCATGGAGTCACTCTCTGTCATTTACCTTATATACACAGATGGCTAAAAGATAAAAGATGGTTGTTACTGCGCATACTGGGACGACCTACTCAAAATAAGTAAAAAGTATAGGTTGAAAAAATGTGAAAAAGCATTGGAATACATAGAACAAAACCAAATTGTGAACGTGTGCATCATGAGTGAGTCTAAGAGTGGGTATCACGGTATAAACATTATACAAGCCAACATTCTTCTGTGCAGAAAGTTTTGGAAACCGTTGATCGGTTAAGGCGACAAAACCATAGGATTCAATTTTGTTGGATTAAACCTAAAGCCGAAAGAAATAGTGGATCGTCTAGTGAAGGATGCGTTAGTGAGTGGTATGCAGAACATAGGCAGAATATATGTGGAGGATCTAATTACCATGGTGAGACAAGAGATGTTAGAATGGACGAGTGACCAGATTTCTATACACCTCTATTGCGAGGATGAAATTTGGCCATGGTAAATTCCCTAGTCATCTTTATTTCTTGATTTCAATGTTTTTGAATATGCTGACAATTATAACTGCCCAAGAGCACTGAGTGTGCGAAACTTTATTGATTTTTTAAATTTGAATCAAATCAACACAATCCGAAATGCCTATGGTAGAATTCTTGATTTAATTTTCACTAACTTGGATAGTCAAATTTGTATTGAGAAGGAGCTCTATCCTTTCGTTTCTGAGGATAAGCATCATCCGGCGTTGACGACTGCTCTATCAATTGAAATTACAAAATTTCCGACTGTTTTTCCAAACGCTGTTGTCTCTCGATTTAACTTTCGAAGAGCGAATTTTCCGACTTTATATGATGACATTGCTCTCATGGATTGGTCATTTTTAGAAGATGTAAACGACGTGGACGAAATGTTGGATTTGTTTTATACTTCTCTTCATAATTTAATAGAGAAATCGGTGCCTTGCACTCAACAGAAGCAAAACAATTATCCTCAGTGGTTCTCTAAGGAAATAATTAAAAACCTTAAAACTAAAGAGTACTATAGACACAAGTACAGAACTACCAAACAAACGTTCTATCTCGATCACTTCATTAGAATGAGATCACTAGTAAAAGAACAAATCGACGCTGCTTACAATTCCTTTTGGTAACATGCCTCTGATAATTTAAAGCACGATCCTAGTGATTTCTGGAATTTCGTTCGACTAAAGCAAGGTACTAGCAGAATACCGTCGATCGTTAGAGATGATGTAGATGAATATACTATTCCGATTGATATAGTCAATGCTTTCGATTCCTATTTTTCATCTGTTTATTCTGACAATTCCATGGATTTTACTGACGCAGTTCCCACGTTGCCAATGTTTAATATCCATCAGGTTACCGAGGAGGAGATAATTGCTGTAATGAGGGGTTTTAGCTCCAAACTCACAGCGGGTGAAGACCAAATACCTAGTTTTCTGGTACGAGATGTACGATTTGCGTTAGCTAAACCGTTGATGTACATTATTAATCGCTCTATAACTGCTTCGATTTTCCCTCAGAGATGGAAGTCAGCTAGAATCACGCCCGTATTTAAGAAAGGTGACAAGTCCTTGGTAACCAATTGCTATTCTATCTAATTTTGCAAAGGTATATGAGCAGATAATTTTTAATACAATTTATCGTCACACACAATCATATGTATCGCCTCACCAACATGGTTTTGTGCCTAAACGCTCGACAATAACTAATTTATGTTGTCTTACCCAGTACGTCGCAGAGGTAATGGATGTTGGTGGACAAGTCGACGTAGCTTATACCGATTTTGAGAAGGCCTTTGATCGCATTGATCACAGTATGTTGCTACAGAAATTGAGCTATTTTGGTATGTCTTCTAATTCATTAAATTTGATGAAATCGTACCTTGCTGATAGAGTATGTTGTGTTTTTTACAATGGATTTTATTCCGACGGCTACTCGCCTACATCTGGTGTTCCTCAAGGATCCAATCTGGGACCGCTGCTATTTGTTCTATATATAAACGATTTATTAGACTCGCTTACCTGTCCAGTGCTTGCTTATGCTGATGATTTGAAAATTTTTGTGGAGGTCAGATCATTGGATGACTCTAGGATGCTGCAGAACAACCTGGACATTATTCAGAAGTGGTGCAATTTCAATGCCCTTTCTTTAAGTATCAGTAAATGTACTTATATATCATTTACAAAGAAATTAAATAAAATCGACACAGTTTATATTGCGGCTTCCATACCTCTAACAAGGGTCTCTACGGTGACGGATCTGGGAGTGCTGTTTGACTCAGAACTTTCTTTCTTGCCCTATATTGAGGAGATGTGCTCTCAGGCTTGGAGAACTTTGGGTTTCATACTGAGGATCATGGGTCGACCCAACCCTGAAAACGCTATTTATGGCTCTGGTGATCTCTCGCCTCCAGTATGCCTCTGTAATATGGTACCCTATTTACACGTCGCAACAACTAATGGTTGAGAAAGTCCAGCGTCGATTTCTCAAATTTTTGTCATATCGTATGGATGGTCAATATCCGCCTAAAGGAGTGAACTACTTAGATCTACTGCATCGCCACAAGCTTCCTTCTCTGCAGGATAGAAGAATGGTCCAAAGTGCCTCGTTCTTGCAAAAGTTGATGTGTGGTGAGATCGACTGTGCGTGGTTGTTGTCGCGAGTGAATATAGTGGTGCCGCGCATAAATTCTCGGTCCCATTTGTATTTTTATCCACCTTTATGCAGAACAAATGTCAAAAAAAGGGCGCCGATAACACATATGATCACGAACATGAACGATAGTTGTAGGCTAGAATAAACATTGCATTTTCTGTCTCTTTTCTTGCCTCTTTTATTTGATTGTATTATTATTTAGGTATGTATTATATGCATTTTAATTTCACTTGTAATTATATTGATGTACAATTTGTAATAATTTTAATATTTTGCCCTTAATATGGTGCGCTGTTGGGCAATAAAGTTTATTATTATTATTATTATTATTTATAGACTGGGTATTGTAGACTCTCCTGGATGTTCATGTGGTAATGAGGTAGATTGTTATTTAATTACAATAGATACCATAGCCAAAGAGAGATTTTTTTGCAAAATCTTCTGCTAAGTTTAAATAGAAAAGATATTCGCAACACTCAAAAACTGGAATTAGATTCTAATCCTGTTCCTCTTTGACTAATACAATCCATTGAACATTAGACTACATTGAGTTGAGAATTAACTCAATAAACATTATTTAAAGGGCTTGAAAAAATTTTATTTTGCGACTTTATCGAAAAAATCAAAAACACTTTTCGATTAATCAGATCTTCTCGTAAAGATAAAAATAAATATAAAAGCTGGAGTTTTTTCGTTAATCGTTAGTCAAAATGAAGATCTTATTAGTTCTTATTGTCTTTGTGGGTTCTGGTGTTTGGGCCACACCAAATAATTCCACCAAAAATCTTCACCCAGCTACCGGTTTATCATTTGTAATATTTATCATAAAATAATTAATCTTTATTTTATTTGTTTATTATTTTTTAGGTTGATTTTGTGAAATATTTCGGATATCCAATTGAAGTATACGAAAACATCCAAACTGAAGATGGGTATTTATTAACGATGCATAGAATCCCCCACGGGAAAAACAACGCAGATCAACCCAAAAAAGGAGTCGTCTTATTAGTTCATTGTTTAACATGCAGCGCTACTATTTATACAATGTATGGTCCGGAGAAAGGTTTAGCTTTTATTTTAGCCGATCAAGGATATGATGTTTGGATGCCCAACGCAAGAGGTACTGAGTTTTCAAGAAAACACATTTCAATGAATCCCGATGATAAGACAGGCGCTTTTTGGAGATTTAGTTGGCACGAAATCGCTTATTACGACCTCCCAGCTTCTATTGAAGTAGTTAAAGAGAATACGGGGGTTGAAAAAATGATGTATGTTGGATTCTCACAAGGAACGACAACTTTCACTGTTTTAGCAGCAACTCGCCCAGAATACAACGATCTATTCAGTTTATCCGTTTTATTAGCACCTGGAACGTATTTCGCTAACATAAAAAATTCATTTTTATTACTTTTAGCGAAACATCTCGACCCATTAATGGTTAGAATTAAAATAAAACTCCAAACATTAATTTTAATACTTAATTTTTAGGAACTTGTAAAAGATATTATGTGGTTCGAATTTTTACCAAATTATCATCTTTTCGATGCATTGGCCGTATTTTGTAATGGATTCGGACAAGAATTTTGTACAGAATTTTTCCTTACCTTCCTAGGAGTTTCCCCAGATCAACTCGAACAAAGTTGGTTGCCAGTTTTTGCAACATTTATACCTTCTGGTTGTTCGGCTAATCAATTGATTCATTACGGACAGTTAATCGTTTCGAAGAAATTCCAACAATACGATTATGGCTTAGAAGAAAATTTAGCTGAATATGGTACACCAACACCTCCAGAATACGATGTAAGCAAAATCACCACACCCGTTGCTATTTTTTATGGTGCAAATGATGAAATTATTACTGATGATGTCGAAAATTTCGCTGCCGATTTACCAAATTTGATTCATTTACAATTAGTCGATGATCCAATGTTTAATCACATCGATTTTATACTAAATGCTAACGTAATCGAATTGGTTTATAACGATGTTTTAGCACTCATGAGTAAATATGTATAATTTAGATGGATAATAAAGATTGTTTATGCCAATAATTTGATTTATCAATGTTGTTTAAAATTATTTTACTTCATCATCACTTCAACTAAACACTTATTGTTTATTATCAAGACGATGTAAACGATTATAATGTTACTCTGATACAGACATAAATATATAAACAGAAATTTTTTTAATGGGATTATAGTCAAAATGAAACTCTTAGGGGTTATATTAACTTTATTGGGGATCTCTAGCGCTTTAAATGATACCTCAAAAAATTTACACACAGCTGCTGGATTACCATTGGTTTGTTTTTTCTATCACTTCTTTTAATTCCTTTTAACTCCTTTTAAAAATCATTATAGGTTGATTTAATAAAACATTTTGGATACCCAGTTGAAGTTTACGAAGACATCTTAACCGAAGATGGATATTTAATCACCATGCATAGAATTCCTCGTGGTGTCACCGATGTTCCAAGAAAAGGAGTAGTTCTTTTAATGCATTGTTTAACTTGTTCCGCAGCTATTTTTGCAATGTACGGCCCAGATAAAGGTTTAGCCTACATTTTAGCCGATCAAGGTTACGATGTTTGGATGCCAAACGCGCGAGGAACCGATTTTTCAAGGAAACACGTTTCTTTGAATCCTGATGATAACACGGGAGCTTTTTGGAGATTTAGTTTCCACGAAATCGGTTATTATGATATCCCAGCTGCGGTTAATGTAATTCGTGAAAATACTGGAGTTGAAAAAATGTTGTATGTTGGATATTCACAAGGAACAACTTCATTCACTGCTATGGCAGCTGCTCGTCCTGAATACAACGACGTTTTTAGTTTATCGGTTTTCTTAGCCCCAGGTACTTATTTCGCTAAAATGGAAAATGATTTTTTGCTTTTCTTAGCGAAATACATCGATCCTTTAACCGTAAGATTTTTTTGTTGCATAAATTAATTAATTGAATGAAATTATTTTGTAGCAACTCGCCGATATGGTTCAATGGTACGAATTTTTACCTAATTACCACCTTTTAGAACCAATCGCTGAGTTCTGTAACGGAATAGGCCAAGAATTCTGCACAGATTTCTTTTTATGGCTTTTGGGTATTTCGCCCGACACAGTTGAACAAAGTTGGCTCCCCGTTTTTGCAACAACATACCCAGGTGGTTGCTCTGCAAACCAAATCATTCATTACGGCCAACTTATTGCTTCAGCTAAATTCCGTCGCTTTGATTACGGTTTAGTTGGAAATTTAGGCGAATATGGCTCCACAACCCCACCTGAATATGATGTTAGCAAAATCACGGCACCCATCGCGATATTTTATGGAGCTAAAGATGAAATTGCTACTGCTGTAAGATTATTATTTGCTTTTATTTTGAAATAATTTGGAAACATAATTTATTTTTGGTTATAGGATGTAGAACAATTTGCAGCTGATTTACCAAATTTGGCTCTTTTGAACCGGATTGAAACTTACAATCATTTCGATTTTGTTTTATCGAAGAATGTTGTTAGCGATGTTTATAATGATGTGATTGATATCATGAGTCAATATGCTTGAGGATTTTTTTAATAAATCTTTAATGAAAAAAGTTTTTGATCGATTCTTCTTTCCACAACCTATAATCTCAATAGAAATTCAAGTTATAGTACTCATCAAGTATAGAAACATCAAGAATACATGGCAAGCTCACTTTCAAGAACTTTTAATTCCAGAATGCGAGAGCTACAAATTGAGTACGCAAGAAACGAGGAAGACGTGGATGGAAGTGAAACTGATGAGGAGGCCACATCACCAAAAGTTACAAATGAAAGAGAAATCACTCCTGTTGAAATTTTCAAACATGGAGGCAAAGAGCTGTTTTCATCTACTAATCACGGAGATGTGTCAGCTTAAGTTTAGATCTTATCGAGACATATTACGTTCCGATGAAGTGCCACTTCTTGTTAACAAATTATCAATTTGTCTCTTTAAATTTAATCAGATTTTGATTTCATACATAAAGATAAACTTCTTGCCGATTAGTAAACATGAAGATTTTAGCAGTGTTTATAATTTTTGTGGCTTCCAGCGTTTTGGCCATATCAAAGAATTCCACTAAAAATCTCCATCTAACCGCTAGTTTATCATTTGTAAAGTTTATAAAATTATTTCTCCAAATTATTCGGAAGGCGAAAAGGTGGTTATGTGGTTTTTAGTGTTAGTTCTACTTTTACACTAGCACTGTTGCTATGTAGAACTAACACTATACCTAGAACTAGAACCATTTGTATTACCTTGGTACCATCAATAGAACCAACACAAGTCCTAGAACTAGAATCATTCGGGTTTAACCGTCTAGAGAGAGGTGCGGCTAAATCCGAATGTTTCTAGTTCTCGATTTAGTGTTAGTTCTAGTATTGCATTAGCACTATCCCTAGAACAAACACAAGACCTAGAGCTAGAATCATTTGGGTTTAGCCGTCTTGATAGACGTGCGGCTAAACCCGAATGTTTCTAGTTCTAGGTCTAGTGGTAGTTCTAGTTTTACACTAGCATTGTTACTATGTAGAACTAACACTATACCTAGAACTAGAATTATTTAGCTGCACGTCTCTAAAAACGTCTAAACCCGAATGATTCTAGTTTTAGGTATAGTGTTAGTTCTAGTTTTACACTTGCACTGTCACTAGAACTAACATTAGACCTAGAACTAGAAACATTCGGATTTAGCCGCACGTCTCTCAAGACGGCTAAACCCGAATGATTCTAGTTTTAGGTCTTGTGTTGGTTCTATTGATAGTGCTAGTGCTATACTAGAATTAACACTAGACCGAGAACTAGAAGCATTCGGATTTAGCTGCAAGTCTCTCAAGACAGCTAAACCCAAATGATTCTAGTTCTCGGTCTAGTGTTTGTTCTAGTATTGCACTCGGATTTAGCTGCAAGTCTCTCAAGACAGCTAAACCCAAATGATTCTAGTTCTCGGTCTAGTGTTAGTTCTAGTATTGCCCTAGCACTATCAATAGAACCAAATCAAGAACTAGAACTAGAATCATTCGGGTTTAGCCGTCTTAAGAGACGTGCGGATAAACCGAAATGATTCTAGTTCTAGGTCTAATGTTAGTTCTAGTGACGGTGCAAGTGTAAAACTAGAACTAACACTATACCTAGAACTAGAATCATTCGGGTTTAGCCGTCTTGAGAGACGTGCGGCTAAACCCAAATGTTTCTAGTTCTAGATCTAATGTTAGTTCTAGTGACAGTGATAGGTAGCGCTAGTTAGCATAACATATCACTATGTTGCATATTTTTATTGCACTAAAACTAGAACTAACACTAGACCTAGAACCAGAACCGTCTTCAGACGCACGGCTAAACCCGATGCTTTCTTGTTCTAGGTCTAGAGTTAGTTCTAGTTTTACACTAGTTTCTAGTTCTAAGACCAGTGTTGAAATTCCCGGTATAATTTATGTTTTTCTTATTTTTGTACCAGCTAGATGTTCTTCCAAACAATTTATGGACAGTGTGTAGCTGCTGATAAATTCCAAAAATATGATTATTAAACATTTAGGTATTTATGTAATTGCAAATCTTCCTGAATACCCAATAAACAAAATTACAACTCCTGTATTATCTATAGATATTGAACAATTCTTAAGTGTTTTTTGTATTTTTAATTTCAATTCTTTTATGAAGAATCATCTCAAGTAGATCTATGCAAAAACGATATCTCCACAAGTATAAAGATAAGATTTTTTCACCTATAAATAAGGCTCTTTAATTAATCGACATCTTCAGTCTCTTCTTAAAAATGAAGCTCGCAATTTTCTCGATTTTGGCCTTTTTGGCTTTATCCAACGCCAACGAAACAAAAGATATTCATCCAGCTGCTGGTTTAAGCTTTGTTCGTATTAAAATATACAAAATTTAACTATAATATGTATTTAATTTCTTCAGGTCGATTTTGTGGAGTTTTATGGTTACCCAATCGAAGTACACGAAGACATTCAAACTGAAGATGGTTATTTATTAACGATGCATAGAATCCCACATGGAAAAACCAACGGCGATCAAAAAGACAAAAAAGTAGCTTTATTGATGCATTGTTTAATGTGTAATGGAGCTGTTTACGCAACATATGGTCCTGAGAATGGTTTAGCTTTTATTTTAGCCGATCAAGGATACGATGTTTGGATGCCAAGTGCTAGAGGGACACAATTCTCAAAGAAACACATCACTTTAGACCCAGAAGATGATGCTGATGTATTTTGGAAATTCAGTTGGCACGAAATTGGTTATTACGATCTTCCAGCTTTTATAGATTACATCCAAGAACAAACTGGTGTTGAGAAAATGTCTTATCTTGGTTATTCCCAAGGAACAACCACCTTTTACGTTTTGGCATCTTCAAGACCCGAGTATAACGATAAATTTAACGTAGCTATTTCTTTAGCTCCTATCGCTTACATGTCTAATATGAGCAATACATTATTGCAATATCTTTCGGAATACGTTAACGCTTTAGATGAGTTACTCGACATGATTGGTTGGCATGAATTTGTGCCAAACTACGAATTAATGGGACCTTTGGTTGAATGGTGCAAAGGAAGTGGTCAACAAATTTGTGATAACATTTTCTTTTTGATATTTGGACAAACAAGTGATGAGATGGATGATGTAAGTTTTTTGAGTTGTTTGTATTAAATAATAAATTTTGTGTGTTTAGAATTGGGGACCTGTTTTTGCCACCCATTTACCAGCTGGGGCATCATCAAAACAATGGGTTCATTACGGCCAAGAAATACAATCAGGATTTTTCCGCCGTTTTGATTTTGGATTAGTTGGAAATTTAGCTCAATACGGATCTGTAACCCCTCCAAATTATGATTTGAGTAAGATTACGACTCCTACAGCTTTCTTGTATGGAGATGAAGATAGCAATGCTAATGTTGTGGTAAATTTTAATTTCTTTTAGTTTGCATTTAGGCAGTTTTAATTAATTTTTAATAACTTATAGGATGTTGAACAGTTACTTAGAGAACTTCCAAATGTAGTTTTCGAAAAATTAATCGAAGGATATGCCCATGTTGATTTTATTTTCGCTCAAGATGTTACAGAAAGAGTTAATGGAGATGTTGTGGAAATTTTAAATACTTATTAAAAACTTTATTTACAATGTGAAAATAATTACTTAATTTAATAATGATATAAAATCTTTTAAATTTATAATTAAAAACTGTTCGTTAAATAAATTCGTATTAAATAATATTCGTATAAATTTATGATAGTTAATTTAACTATTTACTGAGGTGATATAACTAATTTTTAGAAAAAGAAACTACATCGTGGAAACCAGTTGATAAGTCTAATTGTTGAGTAGTTTAGTTACCTAAAGTATTTGGTATTTTGTCTATTTTGTTCTAGTCTGAATATCTATTGTGATAAAAATAACCATTTCATAGTTCATCGAGAAAAACATAACCATAAAATTTTGACAGAGAAATTTTTGTTGGTAAAAATCTTATTTAAAACCGTTTAGTTTGCTTCAAAAGGTATCAATTAAATTAGTTCAGCTCCTAAAGCACATTTTTCATCCATCCTTTGATGTTTTAACGTTATTTTGAAGAGGAAATCGTTGATTTAAAATTGAATTTTTCTAACTTTACTCATTGATGAAATTTGGCGTGTACTCCAATGTATATCTGAAAACAAGAAAAGACAACGATAAATACGAAGTTTTATTACGATTCATAAAGGAATAAGGGAGAAATCAACGAAAAAAGAATTTAATTTTGAAGGTTAGTTTCAAAAAAATCCGAGAGATGACGCTAGTTTCGATGGAAAAATTTTAAAATTTGAAAAAGGCGCGAATCTAAGAACCAATCAGAAACGAGGAAGAAACAGGAAGGGGCCAAGTATAAAAGGAAATCGCAAGCAAACAGAAGACAGTCGTCATCTGACCGGCAACGAATGCACGTCGGTTGACAGAAAAAAAAATCTCCGCGAGGTCAACGAGTCCATTTAAAACGTCAAAGTTAAAAAAGAAATAACCTCAAAATTATAAAATAATTGAATTAACCTCAAACCTTATCCGAGAACTCCTGAAACATCTTCGAAGTCATCCAAATCCGAAGGACAAGCAGTCCACTCATCCGTCAGAGGAATCCTGTAGACAATCCCGAATAATCCGAAAGAGATCTGAAACTACGAGGAATCCAGAAAAACTAGTTCGAACTCCGAAACCAAGAAACAATCCATTATCCTGTTACCACATTGAATTCCAATCCTTTTTCTTCGCAGTGAGTCGGTTGATAATTTATTTTTTTTTATTTAACATAACCTATAAAAGAAAAATTAACCAATTAAACTCAAAAGACAACTCACTTCCCTTTATAATTCATTATTAATAATTACTTGTGAGTAAAGATTTTTCGGTTTTTCTTGTATAACTTTCATTTTCTTTTAACACTTTTTTCAACGAGTTTGATTTCAATTTAAAACGTTAGCCATTTTTTATTTCAAGGACGGATACAACGGGTTTTCTACCCTGTTCTGTCTCAAAAAGATAAAAAATAAACGTGTTCTCTCTCAGATCGATTTTTCAGTCGATAATTGTAGTTTTCTGTTTTTATTTAAAAGTTTTACCTCTCGTCGATAGAAATTTAATTTAAATTCAAAAGAAATTTACTTTTTGAACTGAACTTGCCCGAACCCTGAGTTTAACTAGAGTCTCATAGTTAAAACTGTTATTATTATTGTAATTAAATAAATTAAAGAAAAACCTATTTTTTGAAAAACCGAATATTGTAGTTTTACTTCAATTAATCAACAAAGTCACCACACACACAAGTGGGACACACACAGTAAAACATTACAGTATGTATTTATAAGATAGATTTTTCGATAATTTATCTATCTTAAATTATCGAAATAGAATTAGTTTTTATAACTAGTAGTAGTTAGCTAATTTTTGACTAAAAATTCTAGATAATAGACTAAATTTTAGGTAGTTTTCCCACATTATTTTTCTTAGTGTGAGAGACGTGCGGTTAAATCCGAATGTTTCTAGTTCTCGATCTAGTGTTAGTTCTAGTATTGCACTAGCACTATAAATAGAACTAACACAAGACCTAGAACTAGAATCATTCGGGTTTAGCCGTCTTGAAAGACGTGCGGCTAAATCCGAATGTTTCTTGTTCTCGGTCTAGTGTTAGTTCTAGTATTGCACTAGCACTATCAATAGAATTAACACTAGAACTAGAATCATTCGGGTTTAGCCGTCTTGAGAGACGTGCGGCTAAATCCGAATGTTTCTAGTTCTCGATCTAGTGTTAGTTCTAGTATTGCACTAGCACTATAAATAGAACTAACACAAGACCGAGAATTAGAATCATTCGGGTTTAGCCGTCTTGAAAGACGTGCGGCTAAATCCGAATGTTTCTGGTTCTCGATCTAGTGTTAGTTCTAGTATTGCACTAGCACTATCAATAGAATTAACACTAGAACTAGAATCATTCGGGTTTAGCCGTCTTGAAAGACGTGCGGCTAAATCCAAATGTTTCTAGTTCTCGATCTAGTGTTAGTTCTAGTATTGCACTAGTACTATAAATAGAACTAACACAAGACCTAGAACTAGAATCATTCGGGTTTAGCCGTCTTGAAAGACGTGCGGCTAAATCCGAATGTTTCTTGTTCTCGGTCTAGTGTTAGTTCTAGTATTGCACTAGCACTATCAATAGAATTAACACTAGAACTAGAATCATTCGGGTTTAGCCGTCTTGAGAGACGTGCGGCTAAATCCGAATGTTTCTAGTTCTCGATCTAGTGTTAGTTCTAGTATTGCACTAGCACTATAAATAGAACTAACACAACACCTAGAACTAGAATCATTCGGGTTTAGCCGTCTTGAAAGACGTGCGGCTAAATCCGAATGTTTCTTGTTCTCGGTCTAGTGTTAGTTCTAGTATTGCACTAGCACTATCAATAGAATTAACACTAGACCTAGAACTAGAATCATTCAGGTTTAGCCGTCTTGAGAGACGTGCGGCTAAATCCGAATGATTCTTGTTCTAGGTCTAATGTTAGTTCTAGTGACAGTGCAAGTGTAAAACTAGAGCTAGAACTAGAGTCTTGAGAGAAGTGCGGCTAAATCCGAATGTTTCTAGTTCTCGGTCTAGTGTTAGTTCTAGTATTGCACTAGCACTATAAATAGAACTAACACAAGACCTAGAACTAGAATCATTCGGGTTTAGCCGTCTTGAAAGACGTGTGGCTAAATCCGAATGTTTCTAGTTCTCGATTTAGTGTTAGTTCTAGTATTGCACTAGCACTATAAATAGAACTAACATAAGACCTAGAACTAGAATCATTCGGGTTTAGCCGTCTTGAAAGACGTGCGGCTAAATCCGAATGTTTCTTGTTCTCGATCTAGTGTTAGTTCTAGTATTGCACTAGCACTATAAATAGAACTAACACAAGAACTAGAATCATTCGGGTTTAGCCGTCTTGAGAGACGTGCGGCTAAATCCGAATGTTTCTAGTTCTCGATCTAGTGTTAGTTCTAGTATTGCACTAGCACTATAAATAGAACTAACACAAGACCGAGAATTAGAATCATTCGGGTTTAGTCGTCTTGAAAGACGTGCGACTAAATCCGAATGTTTCTTGTTCTCGGTCTAGTGTTAGTTCTAGTATTGCACTAGCACTATAAATAGAATTAACACAAGACCGAGAATTAGAATCATTCGGGTTTAGCCGTCTTGAAAGACGTGCGGCTAAATCCGAATGTTTCTAGTTCTCGATCTAGTGTTAGTTCTAGTATTGCACTAGCACTATAAATAGAACTAACACAAGACCGAGAATTAGAATCATTCGGGTTTAGCCGTCTTGAAAGACGTGCGGCTAAATCCGAATGTTTCTAGTTCTCGATCTAGTGTTAGTTCTAGTATTGCACTAGCACTATAAATAGAACTAACACAAGACCTAGAACTAGAATCATTCGGGTTTAGCCGTCTTGAAAGACGTGCGGCTAAATCCGAATGTTTCTTGTTCTCGGTCTAGTGTTAGTTCTAGTATTGCACTAGCACTATAAATAGAACTAACACAAGACCTAGAACTAGAATCATTCGGGTTTAGCCGTCTTGAAAGACGTGCGGCTAAATCCGAATGATTCTTGTTCTAGGTCTAATGTTAGTTCTAGTGACAGTGCAAGTGTAAAACTAGAGCTAGAACTAGAGTCTTGAGAGAAGTGCGGCTAAATCCGAATGTTTCTAGTTTTCGGTCTAGTGTTAATTCTAGTATTGCACTAGCACTATTAATAGAATTAACACTAGACCTAGAACTAGAATCATTCGGGTTTAGCCGTCTTGAGAGACGCGCGGCTAAACCCGAATATTTCTAGTTCTAGATCTAATGTTAGTTCTAGTGACAGTGATGGGTAGCGCTAGTTAGCATAACATATCACTAGGTTGCATATTTTTACGGAATTGTTACGGAAAGAGTTAATGGAGATGTTGTGGAAATTTTAAAATTTTATTTACAATGTGAAAATAATTAATTAATTTAATAATGATATAAAATCTTTTAAATTTATAATTAATAACAAATCACGTGTTAATAACATTTTGTTTATTCATAAAACAAAAATTGAAAACATTTCTTTACATTTACTCTTGATTTTTACGTAATTTCTTTAAAATTTTTTCATAAACGTTAGTTCTTGCATTCGAATTAAGAATCAAATCTAAGTTAGAATTGTAATCGTTAATCTTGATGTGTTCTTCGACTTTCGGCAATCGCTTCTCCAAAGTATCAACATCACGCTCATCAGCTAAAATGTCTTGTGGCACAGAAACCAAAACAACTGGGACGTTGATTTTGGTTAAATCGTATTCTTCGGAGTCTTCGTTTTTGTAATAAGGCTCGAATTTGTTGGTTTTGATTAATTGGGCGTAGTGAAGAAGTTCTTGGGTGGAAGTTTTGCTTGGGTAAGCTTGCGCAAATTTAGTAGCAATCGTCTAAAAATAAAAATTAATGAAATAAAATTCGTATTGATTTTTATATCTTACTCCTGGGTAATTACGAGCAAATCCATTCATGAGGAAATAAATGTTTCTACATAAATTTTCATCACCTTTTTTGTCTAAACATTTTTGTGTTATTTGTGAAACAAATTCATCGGATGGGATGAATTGGTGTGAACCCAACCATTTAGAAACCCACTAAAATTAAAAATTTAATAACCATAAATAATTTGCAAAAAAGAACTTACAGCTGATGATTGATAATTTTCAGAAATAATTTGCATCATTGGATTCTTAGAATTTTCCATGTAAACAAGTGGGGCCAAAGCAACGATTTTTTCAATTTTATTATTGTATTCGGGTTTTTGAGACAATAAAACGTAAACGGCCGAATTTGCTTGATTAAAACCGATGTAATACAATTTTTGTTGTCCGGAAACGCCAAGAACTTTATTGATTATTGATGGGAGATCTTTAACGCCCATATCATCAAAGCTATTTCGAAATAAATTATTATTTAAGATGTCTTAATTGTTTTAAAACGTACCAATAATCCCAAAAAGCGCGATCTTTATGTCCATTCAATCGACTGTGGTGATCATCAGAATTACGAACACCTCTAAAGTTACCCAAAAAGACATCGAATCCTCTATCGGCCAAAAGATACGCGATGGAACTTTCAGAATTGATAACAAATTCGGAGGAATCCCCAAAAATACCGTGCATAAGCAAAACAACTGGTTTTTCGGTTTCAATTCTCCCAGATTGTTTTAATTGCTCTAAAACACTTTCTCTTTCATCTTTACTCCCCGCGATACGAGTTATTTCCAATTTGTAACCATCTTGAGTTTCAACATATAAAGTTTGGGTTGGGTATCCTTCTTCTTTGGCTAATTTGGACTAAAAAATGAAGTATAAAAGTATATAATTAATATTAAAATTATTTTTTTACTTACCGCATTGTAAGATCCCGATCCTAATGGGATGTGATGGGCGTTTACCGCCAAAACGAAAAGGGATAATGCTAAAAATGCTTTCATATCGATCGATTGAACTGTGAAATAAATCAGTTGATGGGATTTAACGTTTTAGTCTCTTTTATACAAATTCGATTTTTGCAGATTTTGCATCTTGTTATAACATTATCAGTTTTGACGTATTTAGAGATTCGCTGATGCTAAATTTGAAATCGTAGCGGTTTTAATATAAATGTACTTTGGACAATAATAAATACGTTTAGAAAATTGCAAACTATAAAAAAATATTTTTTTTAATAAGTTTCTCGTTATCAGCTTAAGTTTAGAGATTATTGTTTTTATTAATTTTTAAATAAAATAAAAAACATATTTTTGTTAATTTTGAATACGTCGAACACATCCTACTTTGTCCTATTAATATCCTTTACTATTCTTCAACGCTGAAAAGGGTCGACTAAAATGTACTCAGATTCACATTCTCGCAATCACTAATTGTGTCATCTTATCCATACCAATCTTTGATCTACCGCAATATAACCAACATTTAATGTATGCATCTTCAACAGACAATTAGATAGAGATGGATTATTGGCAAAGATCAGAAATGATAATGGACAAAACAATAATAGAGGACACTCAACAAACACATCTAATCTGGCTAATTCTGGCATTGTCTCAAGGTGGCCAAAACTTGCTTTCCAGTGGGTACCAACAAAAAGGAAGCGAGGAAGATCAAAGTTTACCTGAATACGCAGCATACAGAGGGCAGTGTCGGAGAGAAACCTGATATCAGGAGGACTATATACAGGATGTTTCATTAATAATGGGAAATATTTTAACTGGAGATACTACGTGTCAAAATACGTATTTATAAAATACAAGATTACGTACAAAATTTAAAAAACACTTAACAAATGTTCAATGTGACCACCATTAACCTCAATAAGTTTAGTAATTCTTTCGCTAAAGCATCTTCTAACTTTAAAAAATATGTTTGGTTGGTTGGCAACAAAATCAGCAGAATTGACTATTTGCTGCCATAGTTCCTGACGCTGCCAATCCTGACGCTGCCAATCCAACGATGGGGAAATTACTGATCTAGATAGTTTCGTGCCATCAGAGGATAATGAGGAAGTGCTCCATCTTGCATGAACCACATATCTCTCCTTTGGTGAAGTGGAAGTTCTTCTAGGTCGTCGAAAAGTGAATTTTGCAGAAACTCCAAACACGAGTTACCATCCATATTTGCTGGCCATTCATAAAAACTCAACAGACTATCTCCAAAAATACGGCACAACTAGAATCATTCGGGTTTAGCCGTCTTGAAAGACGTGCGGCTAAATCCGAATGTTTCTACTTCTCGATCTAGTGTTACTTCTAATATTGCACTATTACTAACAATAGAACTAACACAAGACCAAGAACTAGAATCATTCGGGTTTAGCCGTCTTAAGAGACGTGCGGCTAAATCCGAATGCTTCTAGTTCTCGGTCAAGTGTTAGTTCTAGTATTGCACTAGCAGTATTAATAGAACTAACACAAAACCTAGAACTAGAATCATTCGGGTCTAGCCGTCTTGAGAGACGCGCGGCTAAATCCGAATGTTTCTGATTCTCGCTCTAGTGTTAGTTCTAGTATTGCATTAGCACTACCCCTAAAACTATTACAAGAGCTAGAACTAGAATCATTCACATATCTCTCCTTTGGTTAAGTGGAAGTTCTTCTAGGTCGTCGAAAAACATTCTCGTTTTTCTCGAAAAACAAGTATAACACGAAGTTTCTGCAAGACGACCTTATTTTTAGCATTTTAACTGGCCTATTAGGTGATGCTAATTTCGTGCTTGTAAATCGAGAAACAAAAAAGTTCTATTGGTGTTAACATAAGGGGATATTTTTTTCTCCTTGCTATAATTTTGCTGATTTCGGAGAATTCCACCATAAGAAGCATGTAATAATACTAAATGGCCATGCCAAATTTTATTTTCATCGTACAAGTAGATTAGCTTAAAGATGGAAAAAACGATTTTTTTTCTGGAACTTTAAAGACCTTAATCTCGAAAACGGTGCGATATTGAATAAGGTTATTTTTAGTCAATGGTCATTATTTGACACGAAGTATTTCCAGTTAATATATATATATATATAATGTCTAGTCCTTTTCCCAGGAGAATCTAATTTTTCATTGGCATTAATTTGTCCTCTTTTAGCAGTATCTAATATCTGCCTCATGTATCTAGTCTTCTACAAGCAATATTTAGTCTTCTACAACTAGCGTTTCAAAAACGAAGAAGAAAAGTGATGGTTACTGAACCAGAAGTAACGAAGAGAAAGCTAATACCTTTGCGGATCATCTGCGTAACGTCTTTCAACCTCACCCAAATTTACCCCAGCTTAGAGAACTAAATGAAATTTCACTGGGCTTTACATCCATTGCTTTCAAAAGTTTTCGAAAAGCTCTTATTGAAGAGACTTCAGAGCACCATAGTAAACAGAAAGTTAATTCCTAATCATCAAGTTGGGTTAGAAAACAGCATGATACTATGGAACAAGAGCACAGAGTAGTGAAATCAGCTAGAGATGCCCTAGAGGCCAAAAAATATTGTACAGCAGCTTTTTTAGATGTGTAGGAGGCTTTCGATAAAGTATGGCATGACGGTCTTATAGCCAAACTTAAAACCTATCTACCTTGTCCAATATGTAGACTATTGGAATCATATCTGATGGAGAGATACGTTTTCGTTAAGCAAAATAACGCATATTCGCCGCTGCTACCGATACATGCTGGAGTTACTCAAAATAGTATTTTGACGACACTGTAGTTATGGCTACTCATACATCTTCTGAAATGGTATCCCAAAATCTATACTATCACTTATTGATGCTGGAAAAATGTTACATTAAATAATGCTCCATTACCTATTCAAAATGAAGTCAAATACCAGGGAATTTACCTGGATCATCACGACCTAACGGCTTCAACTAGGACTGTTATACAGGAAAATGTAAGGAACAAGAACAGAACTGTTATACAGGAACAATAAGTTGCTACATCAAGACCTCAATATGCTTACTGTAAAAGAAGTAATTGCCAAGTTCTAAGTACCTACAAAAGCTGCAAATTCATCCAAACCGATTTGCAAAAAATCTGTTGCGCCGGGCAATTATTAAAAGATTGAAGCGAAATTACCTCTCCATGTCGGAATAAAGAACGTACCTATCTTTTATTTATTATATTATATAAAAATGTTATAGTTTGTGATAACCATGCGTTAATATGGTTTTCTGTTGGACCTACTATTGAGCAGATACCTACTGTGTTATTATTATATTCTTTCTTTTTTTGTATAACAACCATCTAGTCTTCTATTGGTAGTATATTATCTTCTGCCAACGGTATTTATTTTCTGCCGGATGAATCCAGTCTTGAGCCAGCAGTATTCTGTTTTTAGCATCTAGCAGGTAGTCATTTGGAAGCAATGCCTAGTGTTCTATTCGCAGTGTCTAGTCTTCTTTTAAGAGAATTTACTATTTTATTGGCACTAATTTCTCTTTTGCCAGCAGTATCTAATATTTGCCTGAAATATCTAGTTTTTTACAAGCAGTATTTAGTCTTCTATAAGTAGCAAGCAGTGTTCTGTCAGCAAATCATTCTGAAAACAGTATTTGGTCTCCTATAACAATCATCTAGTTTTCTATTGGTAGTACGTTGACTTCAGCCAGCAGTATCTATTTACAACCGGATGTATCTAGTCTTGATCAAGCAGTACTCTGTCTTTAACATCTAGCAGGTAGTCTCTTGGAAGCAGTACTTAGTGTTCTATTCGCAGTATCTAATCTGCGAGTTATTTGCCAGCATCTTGTCTACGTTTAGTAATAACTTATTTGCTAGTAGCAAAATCTAGTTTTTCATTCGGAATAACTAATCTTCTGCGAGTTGTATCTAATCTTCTGTTAGCAGTATTCAGTCTTCTAGCAGCAATTTGTTGTCTGATATTAGTCATTTTACTCTTGTATTGGTAGTTTTTGCCAGCAAAACTTAGATTGTCGCAGTATCTTATTTTCCAAAGCAGTGTACTCTCAGTACTCAATACTTTGCTATCTTCCAGCATTATTTAGTTATCCAACATATAGCTTTCTATAAGCAGTATCTAGACTTCTATACATTTTAGTTTCGGAATGTTTAATTAACATTAGGTATTTATAGATATCTTATATCTTTAGAAATCTCCTAATTTAAACAGTTTGATGTTTAGGTCTAATTAGAAATGAGTGAATTAAAATAAAATTTCTAAAAGATTAGGATATAAATAATTAAACACGGAATTAAAAAGTTTTGTTTTTAATGTAAATTTTTGGAAAATAAAAATAAATGTATTTTTATCAACATTATAAGTTAAACAATCTTTTTTAACATTAACCTTTATAACCACACTACGTCAAATATTAATCATCCGCTGAATTCGCATTCGCTGAGTAAGGCTATTTTTAACAACACATTAGATAATTTCTTTATCTAATAAACAATTATGAGTTCGACAATAAAAGTGCAGTAAGTGTTTTATAAACATACGACGGCGCATCAATTCCAAAAATGAAATCTAAATGATTGAATTTAAGGTCTGGAACTAAAATGTAAGCTTGTGGATTAGCCAATTCGCTGTAAAGTGTCATGACGTCTTTGTACGATGATAACCAATCGTTCATGCTATGAAAAATGTAAACGGGAACTTTAACGTTTTTTAAATTGTAATTTGGAGGATTCCACGATCGGTATCTTTTAATATTTCCGATAAATCCATAATCAAATTGTCTAAAATAACCGGATTTAATTTCTTGTGAAAAATGTAAAAGTTGTTTCGTTGAAGAACCAGCTGGGGTGTGACCTAATATCACCGGTAACATTGTTGTATTCATTTGGGCTTTATTAAAACCGCATAAAGCGAAAATTGTATTTGTACATATTTGTTGGGTGAAATCGCCATCTTTACACATAGTAATCCCAACGTTTGCCATAAATTCCGAATTTGGTAAAAACTCATTTACACCAACCAAAGAAAATATTTGTCCTAACCCCCAAGCTCCGTAAGACAACGTTTTAAGAAGAGGACTTTTCATATGACTCACATAAGCAATCGGCGCCATACTAAATTGTGATATAATTTTCGAATTATATTCAGGTCTTTCAGAACACATAACATAAAAAATCGTATTTCCTTGCGAATGACCGACATATTGAAGTTTTTCATGACCGGTCGTTTCAAGAACGTAATCGATCATCGCCGGAAGATCATAAACGCCAAGTTCGTGCCAAGAAAAATCCCAAAATTCGGGAGAATCGGTTGCTAAATAGGTGTGATTTCTTGAATAACGATTTCCTCTTGAGTTTCCCATCCAAACATCATAACCCATCTCAACTAATATGTAACCTAGATACAACAAAAATAGTTATTTATATTACAAGTGGGGTAGAAACTAAATTACTGTACGAGTGTGGAGAATTATGCACGAGTACTGTAATTATGCTCTAGCCCACGTGTGATATACAACATTTTATCTACGACTGCTAAAAATTACTTAAAAATCAATTTCTTTGAAAAGTTTTAATAATATGTTTAATAAATTAAGTTTATTCTGATTAGGCTAAAAATGCGTTACGTAATGAAACCAGTGCGGTAATGAACTTCATTACGTAACTCGAATCACCTCAAATGAGTGTGGTAATGATGACTTATCCAAACAGTCGTAGATAATAGTTATTTATATTACAAGTGCGCTAGAAACATAGTTACTGTATGTGTAATCACACGAGTACTGTAATTATGCTCTAGCCCACGTGTGATATACAGCATTTTATCTACGACTACTAAAAATTACTTAAAAATCAATTTCTTTGAAAAGTTTCAATAATATGTTTAATAAATTAAGTCTATTCTGATTGGGCTAAAAATCCGTTACATAATGAAACCAGTGCGGTAATGAACTTCATTACGTAACTCGAATCACCTCAAATGAGTGTGGTAATGAGTTATCCAAGCAGTCGTAGATAATAGTTATTTATATTACAAGTGGGCTAGAAACATAATTAATGTATATGTAATCACACGAGTACTGTAATTATGCTCTAGCCCACGTGCGATATACAGCATTTTATCTACGACTGCTAAAAATTATTAAAAAATCAATTTCTTTGAAAAGTTTCAATAATATGTTTAATAAATTAAGTCTATTCTGATTGGGCTAAAAATCCGTTACGTAATGAAACCAGTGCGGTAATGAACTTCATTACGTAACTCGAATCACCTCAAATGAGTGTGGTAATGATGACTTATCCAAGCAGTCGTAGATAATAGTTATTTATATTACAAGTGGGGTAGAAACTAAATTACTGTACGAGTGTGGAGAATTGCACGATGAGTACTGTAATTATGCTCTAGCCCAAGTGTGATATACAACATTTTATCTACGACTGCTAAAAATTACTTAAAAATCAATTTCTTTGAAAAGTTTCAATAATATGTTTAATAAATTAAGTCTATTCTGATTGGGCTAAAAATCCGTTACGTAATGAAACCAGTGCGGTAATGAACTTCATTACGTAACTCGAATCACCTCAAATGAGTGTGGTAATGATGACTTATCCAAGCAGTCGTAGATAATAGTTGTTTATATTACAAGTGGGCTAGAAACATAATTACTGTATGTGTAATCACACGAGTACTGTAATTATGCTCTAGCCCACGTGTGATATACAGCATTTTATCTACGACTGCTAAAAATTACTTAAAAATCAATTTCTTTGAAAAGTTTCAATAATATGTTTAATAAATTAAGTCTATTCTGATTGGGCTAAAAATCCGTTACATAATGAAACCAGTGCGGTAATGAACTTCATTACGTAACTCGAATCACCTCAAATGAGTGTGGTAATGATGACTTATCCAAGCAGTCGTAGATAATAGTTATTTATATTACAAGTGGGCTAGAAACATAATTACTGTATGTGTAATCACACGAGTACTGTAATTATGCTCTAGCCCAAGTGTGATATACAACATTTTATCTACGACCGCTAAAAATTACTTAAAAATCAATTTCTTTGAAAAGTTTCAATAATATGTTTAATAAATTAAGTCTATTCTGATTGGGCTAAAAATCCGTTACGTAATGAAACCAGTGCGGTAATGAACTTCATTACGTAACTCGAATCACCTCAGATGAGTGTGGTAATGATGACTTATCCAAGCAGTCGTAGATAATAGTTATTTATATTACAAGTGGGCTAGAAACATAATTACTGTATGTGTAATCACACGAGTACTGTAATTATGCTCTAGCCCACGTGCGATATACAGCATTTTATCTACGACTGCTAAAAATTACTTAAAAATCAATTTCTTTGAAAAGTTTCAATAATATGTTTAATAAATTAAGTCTATTCTGATTGGGCTAAAAATCCGTTGCGTAATGAAACCAGTGCGGTAATGAACTTCATTACGTAACTCGAATCACCTCAAATGAGTGTGGTAATGATGACTTATCCAAGCAGTCGTAGATAATAGTTATTTATATTACAAGTGCGCTAGAAACATAATTACTGTATGTGTAATCACACGAGTACTGTAATTATGCTCTAGCCCACGTGTGATATACAACATTTTATCTACGACTGCTAAAAATTACTTAAAAATCAATTTCTTTGAAAAGTTTCAATAATATGTTTAATAAATTAAGTCTATTCTGATTGGGCTAAAAATGCGTTACGTAATGAAACCAGTGCGGTAATGAACTTCATTACGTAACTCAAATCATCTCAAATGAGTGTGGTAATGATGACTTATCCAAGCAGTCGTAGATAATAGTTATTTATATTACAAGTGGGCTAGAAACATAATTACTGTATGTGTAATCACACGAGTAATGTAATTATGCTCTAGCCCACGTGCGATATACAGCATTTTATCTACGACTGCTAAAAATTACTTAAAAATCAATTTCTTTGAAAAGTTTCAATAATATGTTTAATAAATTAAGTCTATTCTGATTGGGCTAAA
The DNA here is from genome assembly GCF_036711975.1 of Onthophagus taurus. Lineage (NCBI taxonomy): Eukaryota > Metazoa > Arthropoda > Insecta > Coleoptera > Scarabaeidae > Onthophagus > Onthophagus taurus. The sequence continues at coordinate 31,544,587 of NC_091976.1, forward strand.
AATCCGTTACGTAATGAAACCAGTGCGGTAATGAACTTCATTACGTAACTCGAATCACCTCAAATGAGTGTGGTAATGGTGAGTTATCCAAGCAGTCGTAGATAATAGTTATTTATATTACAAATGCGCTAGAAACATAATTACTGTATGTGTAATCACACGAGTACTGTAATTATGCTCTAGCCCACGTGTGATATACAGCATTTTATCTACGACTGCTAAAAATTATTAAAAAATCAATTTCTTTGAAAAGTTTCAATAATATGTTTAATAAATTAAGTCTATTCTGATTGGGCTAAAAATCCGTTGCGTAATGAAACCAGTGCGGTAATGAACTTCATTACGTAACTCGAATCACCTCAAATGAGTGTGGTAATGATGACTTATCCAAGCAGTCGTAGATAATAGTCATTTATATTACAAGTGCGCTAGGAACATAATTACTGTATGTGTAATCACACGAGTACTGTAATTATGCTCTAGCCCACGTGGGATATACAGCATTTTATCTACGACTGCTAAAAATTACTAAAAAATCAATTTCTTTAAAAAAGTCTATTTAACATTTATAAAAATATTTTGAAATGATTGTTGACAATTTTGAATTGTCAGTATCAACAACATGTTTACTCATCTGGAATAAGTGTAAAAATATATAAATTAATGTTTATAATAAATAGTATTGTTTCTCTGTAAGTAGATAACACTTTTTCTTTTGTATTGTTGCTCGTTTCAATAAATTAAGTCTGTTCTGATTAGGCTAAAAATGCGTTACGTAATGAAACCAGTGCGGTAATGAACTTCATTACGTAACTCGAATCACCTCAAATGAGTGTGGTAATGATGACTTATCCAAGCAGTCGTAGATAAAATTTATTTATAAAGTGAGATAAAAAATTACCTAATGCTTTATTTGGACCCATTAAAACCCAATCACCGGAAGATGCTAATATTCCATGTTGCATAAAAACAACAGGTTTTTTTATATTTTTATCATTTGTTTCATATTTTCCATGAGCCATTCGATGTAAACTAAGAATATATCCATCTTGAGTAACCACATCATGAATTTCGCAAGGATATCCAGCTTTTTCAATTAATTCCGGCTTTAAAAATTATTAAAGTTTAAATCTATAAAAAAGTAATTTAAAAAATACTAACCACGCTTAATAAAGCATCAACAGGAACTTTTCTATCTAGTTTTAAAGCACGAGACCAACTTTCCGGTAAGATTCCCCCATATACGTTAAGAATCAAACAAGTTAATATTAAAACTTTTATAGTAGTCATGTTTCCTCTAAGTTTAAGGAAAGAAATGATTCGAAAATCGGTTTATGTTGCTTTTTGTAGCTTTATTGTAGTGGGACACTTGATGAGATAGTCGCAATTTTCTAAATACTTATTGGTCAGTTCTTATCGTTTTGGTAAATGAATCATCGAAAACAAACAAAGAAATTGAAAAAAAAGATGGTCTTAAATCGATATTTTGATCAAATACAGTTATTAATATAATAATATAACCTTGGCCTAAAAGAATATAAACAATTATTTCATAATTTCTAAAGATTTATTGGGAGATTAAAATGTTTATTTGATAAGAAGATGCCCCAATTCTGTTGCAATAAAAGATTGTTTAATTTTTTTAATATTGGCTAAACATCTCGATAATTTTATCGTTCACTAATACATCAGCATCATCGGCTGCAAGAAACGCAACATGATTCCACATATCTCTATCAATTTTGTAATCGAAAACACAATTTGGAAGTAATTTTATAAATTCTTGAACTCCCTACAAAAAAAAATTAAAGAAATGTTTATGAAGACATAAAAAAAATTTTTACTTTAACATCAGCAAATGTATCATATTCGCTGTACATTACAGCAATGGGAGCTGTAACTTTACTAATATTGTACTCAGGTGGTTGTAAAGTACCGTAACGTTGTATATTTTCTTCGGGGCCGTAATCAAATTTTTGAAATCGCTCTAAATAAAATTTATTTGGCAGGTTAAAATGTTTCTTTTAAAAATGATTTGGTCGTTTACTTGAATTATATAATTGGGCATAATGTAATAATTGACGGAATGATAACCCTCCTGGTAAATTACTTACTGCTACGTTGTAAATTCTCTAAAAATTAAAATTATAATTAAACATGAAAATATTTTAGTTAAAAAAAAGATAATTTTAGGAAATTAACATGGTATTTTCAGCATTCTAAAATCTAGTTAGTGTAATTCCAGAGTTTTTCTTCTAATCCAGAATCGAAGTGTATCAACCTTTAATTTATGTGCTATGATTTCAGATATTTTCTGGAATATTGATGCACTGTGATTAATTACTGATCATACTAAGTCAACCAGTGACAGAGAAAGATTGGTGGCGATTTGGTGAAGAAGTATCTGCCATGATCTGCGTCAGGAAAGTATCCGATTTTGTAAAATTATGCTGTCCATACTGGAAGGCAATAGCAACTAAGTCTACAAGGTTGTAGATGAGCGATAACTTCGCCTTCCCCAGTTTTATGAAACACCAGACTCAAAGGGCAAAACTGTTTTAAGCTTTTTAATTGATTGAAAGGTAGTGTTTGACACAATGAACAGGCGGAAGCTGATAGAAAAGTCATAGAGCAGGAATTGATAGAGAGATATGCGAAGGGATTAGATATGTTCTTAGAATCTTAGCTTATTTGCACGATACACAGCGGATATTGAAAACAGATTACAGAAAGAGAGAAGTTTCTCACTGAGAGACAGGTTTTTTTGATCCGACAGACTAACTACAGATGTGCATCCTTTTTTGGATGGAATTCGTATCAAAATCAACCACTTTCCATTCACTTGGTTTTCCACAACGAGTTGGTTCCTTGAAAGTTGTTAAGCTTGCTCCAGCTACATTTTATTCGGTCTTCCTTTATTTACTTCCTTTACTAATTCAAGATGATTTAGCAATTTCCAACATTTCCATAATTTTTTTAATGAATTTAATGTTTGCCACATTGAAGTACTTCGTCAGTCAAGACAAACATCCACTCAAGGCTTGGTCTTCTCCGCATCCTATTGGATCATGACTTCCAATTAGCTTCCATTATTCGCTCCAAGTCTATCTTTGTCAAGTGTCAGTGAGTACAGTGAATTTTCTAAGCATGTTTTTTGCTCCCTCTATTTACTTCGCCGTCATCAGAACATACTCAGTTATAACCCATACTTAAACGGTAGTCTTTATCATAATCCATCATCTAAAGAAAGCTCTTTTCAGGTATCATAGCCATCGAGTCTGCATACTTTCTATTGTTGTATCGGAGGTTGGCAGGAATGAATTTTTTGGATTTTCTCAATTCCAATAGTTATAAGTATTATTCGTATAAGTTTCTAAAAGTTTATAAGTATTATTATAAGTTATAATAAGTATTATTCGTGATACTTGGGTTGGGAAAGAATCTCGGCTGACTTCTAAGACGTCGGCCGCCATAAATATTGCTCGTGATACTTGGACGTCTTCGAAGTCGGACGAGATTCTTTCCCAACCCAAGAAGTATCACGAACAATATTTATGGCAGGCAACTTCTTCGAAGTGGGTCGGCAGCCTAAATATTGTTCCTGATTCTTTCTCAACCCAAGTATTATGAACAATATGTATGGTGGCTAACATCTTCGAAGTGTATCGATATATCACGAACAATACTCAGAACAATAATATTCTGTTAATATAAGAAATATAAAAAATGCTTGAATGGTATAGAACGTATTTTGGCAAAGGTGGTTCTTTACAGCATTCTTCATTCTTGCAAAGGATAGATCTCGTACCGACGCAGGTAGATGGTTAAAGAATTTAATGCCCCAATAGTTGGCATTGTTTACGCAGTTCCTTTTTGTTTCTAGTGTGATAGTTATGTGAATCACAGTTTTTTGGCAGAAGGTATAATTTCTGGTGAACATTCTTTATACAGTTGAATATATATAATGCAGGTAAGGTAAGTATTTTATACCGAGCAAAATAACTTCTACAACTTTCTCTGCTTCCCAGGTTGAACAGTGCCCTTATCGCTCGTTTCTGAAGTGTAAATGCTCTTTCGGCTGCCGAAGAAGCTCCCCAGAATAGGATACCGTAGATTCTTTCCCAACCCAAGTATCACGAACAATACTCTGAACAATAACATTCTGTTGATATAAGAAATAATCTCAGCCGAATAATCTCGTCGGCCGCCATAAATATTGTTCGTGGTACTTGGGTTGGGAAATAATCTCAGCCGGTTTTGAAGATGTCCATAAGTATTGTTCGTGGTACTTGGGGCGGCCGACGTTTTCGAAGTCGTACTCTGAACAATAATATTCTGTTGATATCAAAAATAATCTCGAAGATGCCGGCCGCTATAACTATTGTTCGTGATACTTGGGTTGGGAAAGAATCTTAGCTGACTTCGAAGATGACGGGCGCCATAAATATTGTTCGTGATACTTGGGTTGGGAAAGAATCTCGGCCGACGTCTTCGGTGTGGGATATATCACGTACAATACTCTGAACAATAATATTCTGTTAATATAAGAAATAGCCTCAGCCGACTTCGTAAATGTCGGCCGCAATAAATATTGTTCGTGATACTTTTGTTGGGAAAGAATCTCGGCCGACTTCGAAGACGTCGGCCGTCATAAGTATTATTCGTGATACTTGGGTTGAGCAATAATCTCGGCCAACTTTGAAGATGTCCATAACTATTGTTCGTGGTACTTGGGGTGGTCGACGTTTTCGAAGTCGTACTCTGAACAATAATATTCTGTTGATATCAAAAATAATCTCGAAGATGCCGGCCGCTATAAATATTGTTCGTGATACTTGGGTTGAGAAAGAATCTCGGCCCATTTTGAAGATCATAAGTATTGTTCGTGGTATTTGGGGCGGCCGACGTCTTCGAAGTCGGCCGAGATTCTTTCCCAACCCAAGTATCATGAACAATATTTATGGCGGCGAATGTCTTCGGTGTGAGATATATCACGAACAATACTCTGAACAATAATATTCTGTTAATATAAGAAATAGTCTCAGCCGACTTCGTAAATGTCGGCCGCTATAAATATTGTTCGTCATACTTGGGTTGGGAAAGAATCTCGGCCGACTTCGAAGACGTCGGCCCCCATAAGTATTATTCATGATACTTGGGTTGAGCAATAATCTCGGCCGACTTTGAAGATGTCCATAACTATTGCTCGTGGTACTTGGGGTGGTCGACGTTTTCGAAATCGTACTCTGAACAATAATATTCGGTTGATATCAAAAATAATCTCGAAGATGCCGGCCGTCATAAATATTGGTCGTGATACTTGGGATGAGAAAGAATCTCGACCCACTTTGAAGATCATAAGTATTGTTCGTGGTACTTGGGGCGGCCGACGTCTTGGAAGTCGGCCGAGATTCTTTCCCAACCGAAGTATCATGAACAATATTTATGGCGGCGAATGTCTTCGGTGTGGGATATATCACGAACAATACTCTGAACAATAATATTCTGTTAATATAAGAAATAGCCTCAGCCGACTTCGTAAATGTCGGCCGCTATAAATATTGTTCGTCATACTTGGGTTGGGAAAGCATCTCGGCCGACTTCGAAGACGTCGGCCCCCATAAGTATTATTCATGATACTTGGGTTGAGCAATAATCTCGGCCGACTTTGAAGATGTCCATAACTATTGCTAGTGGTACTTGGGCCGGTCGACGTCTTCGAAGTCGTACTCTGAACAATAATATTCTGTTGATATCAAAAATAATCTCGAAGATACCGGCCGCCATAAATATTGTTCGTGATACTTAGGTTGGGAAAGAATCTTGGCCGACTTCGAAGATCATAAGTATTGCTCGTGGTACTTGGGGCGGCCGACGTCTTCGAAGTCGGCCGAGATTCTTTCCCAACCCAAGTATCATGAACAATATTTATGGCGGCGAATGTCTTCGGTGTGGGATATATCACGAACAATACTCTGAACAATAATATTCTGTTAATATAAGAAATAGCCTCAGCCGACTTCGTAAATGTCGGCTGCTATAAATATTGTTCGTCATACTTGGGTTGGGAAAGAATCTCGGCCGACTTCGAAGACGTCGGCCCCCATAAGTATTATTCATGATACTTGGGTTGAGCAATAATCTCGGCCGACTTTGAAGATGTCCATAACTATTGCTCGTGGTACTTGGGGTGGTCGACGTTTTCGAAGTCGTACTCTGAACAATAATATTCTGTTGATATCAAAAGTAATCTCGAAGATGCCGGCCGCTATAAATATTGTTCGTGATACTTAAGTTGGGAAAGAATCTCGGCCGACTTCGAAGATCATAAGTATTGCTCGTAGTACTTGGGGCGGCCGACGTCTTCGAAGTCGGCCGAGATTCTTTCCCAACCCAAGTATCATGAACAATATTTATGGCGGCGAATGTCTTCGGTGTGGGATATATCACGAACAATACTCTGAACAATAATATTCTGTTAATATAAGAAATAGCCTCAGCCGACTTCGTAAATGTCGGCCGCTATAAATATTGTTCGTCATACTTGGGTTGGGAAAGAATCTCGGCCGACTTCGAAGACGTCGGCCGCCATAAGTATTATTCGTGATACTTGGGTTGAGCAATAATCTCGGCCGACTTTGAAGATGTCCATAACTATTGCTCGTGGTACTTGGGGTGGTCGACGTTTTCGAAATCGTACTCTGAACAATAATATTCTGTTGATATCAAAAATAATCTCGAAGATACCGGCCGCCATAAATATTGTTCGTGATACTTAAGTTGGGAAAGAATCTCGGCCAACTTCGAAGATCATAAGTATTGCTCGTGGTACTTGGGGCGGCCGACGTCTTCGAAGTCGGCCGAGAGTCTTTCCCAACCCAAGTATCATGAACAATATTAGAATATTCTGTTAATATAAGAAATAGCCTCAGCCGACTTCGTAAATGTCGGCTGCTATAAATATTGTTCGTCATACTTGGGTTGGGAAAGAATCTCGGCCGACTTCGAAGACGTCGGCCCCCATAAGTATTATTCATGATACTTGGGTTGAGCAATAATCTCGGCCGACTTTGAAGATGTCCATAACTATTGCTCGTGGTACTTGGGGTGGTCGACGTTTTCGAAGTCGTACTCTGAACAATAATATTCTGTTGATATCAAAAGTAATCTCGAAGATGCCGGCCGCTATAAATATTGTTCGTGATACTTAAGTTGGGAAAGAATCTCGGCCGACTTCGAAGATCATAAGTATTGCTCGTAGTACTTGGGGCGGCCGACGTCTTCGAAGTCGGCCGAGATTCTTTCCCAACCCAAGTATCATGAACAATATTTATGGCGGCGAATGTCTTCGGTGTGGGATATATCACGAACAATACTCTGAACAATAATATTCTGTTAATATAAGAAATAGCCTCAGCCGACTTCGTAAATGTCGGCCGCTATAAATATTGTTCGTCATACTTGGGTTGGGAAAGAATCTCGGCCGACTTCGAAGACGTCGGCCGCCATAAGTATTATTCGTGATACTTGGGTTGAGCAATAATCTCGGCCGACTTTGAAGATGTCCATAACTATTGCTCGTGGTACTTGGGGTGGTCGACGTTTTCGAAATCGTACTCTGAACAATAATATTCTGTTGATATCAAAAATAATCTCGAAGATACCGGCCGCCATAAATATTGTTCGTGATACTTAAGTTGGGAAAGAATCTCGGCCAACTTCGAAGATCATAAGTATTGCTCGTGGTACTTGGGGCGGCCGACGTCTTCGAAGTCGGCCGAGAGTCTTTCCCAACCCAAGTATCATGAACAATATTAGAATATTCTGTTAATATAAGAAATAGCCTCAGCCGACTTCGTAAATGTCGGCCGCTATAAATATTGTTCATCATACTTGGGTTGGGAAAGCATCTCGGCCGACTTCGAATACGTCGGCCCCCATAAGTATTATTCGTGATACTTGGGTTGAGCAATAATCTCGGCCGACTTTGAAGATGTCCATAACTATTGCTCGTGGTACTTGGGACGGTCGACGTCTTCGAAATCGTACTCTGAACAATAATATTCTGTTAATATCAAAAGTAATCTCGAAGATGCCGGCTGCCATAAATATTGTTCGTGATACTTAGGTTGGGAAAGAATCTCGGCCGACTTCGAAGATCATAAGTATTGCTCGTGGTACTTGGGGCGGTCGACGTCTTCGAAGTCGGCCGAGATTCTTTCCCAACCCAAGTATCATGAACAATATTTGTGGCTGCCAACGTTTTCGAAGTGGGGTATATCACGAACAATACTCTGAACAATAATATTCTGATCCGTACATTATTTCAGCGAGCAGCGAGACTATGTGAAGGAGAGAACTTGAAGAAGAAGCAACACTTTCTACGAGGCGTGCTGCAGAAGAATGGATACACTTCGAGGGACATCAACCAGGTCATCAAGCAGCGAAAGCAGAAAGAGGACACGGTAAGTACAAAACCACTTGGATTTATCTGTCTTCCCTATGTTTCGGGTGTAACGGAACGAATTGCTAGGCACCTCAAGAAGAACGACATCGTAGTGCGGTACGGCACGGTCAGCAAAATTCGGAACACACTCCCGATAGCCAAGGACAAACTAATTCCATTAAAAGGAGCAGGAGTCTATCGACTATCGTGTAGTTGTGGGAAGGTTTATGTTGGCCAAACTGGACGCAACGTCGAGAGGGATGTAAGGCTGAAGAAGATCCAGCAGTCGGCGGTTGCGGAACATTGCCATGCAGAGGGGCACCGAATAGACTTCGAACAAACAAAGATGCTGGCTAGGGACAACAGATACTACCAAAGACTGACAAGAGAAGCCATAGAGATCCACCGACATAAAAATAATGTTGATATAAAATATAATCTCAGTCGACTTCGAAGATGCTGGCGGCCATAAATATAATTTTCGTGATACTTGGGTTGGGAAAGAATCTCGGCTGACTTCGAAGTCGTCGACCGCCATAAGTATTATTCGTGATGCCTGGGTTGGGAAATAATTTCGGCTGACTTTGAAGATGTCCATAGGTATTGCTCGTGGTACTTGAGGCGGCCGACGTCTTCGAAGTCGGCCGAGATTCCTTCCCAACCCAAGTATCACATACTTAGACTTGATGGGTGAAGTACGCAGATTTTTGGAGTAAACTGAATTATGTCTTTGGTTTTCCCTTATTAATTTATTTATGATATTCACATTGTGATATATTTTTGGGACTCGGATAACAATTTGTACACACTTAATCTCCAATGGATTTTGTTCTATTGGCAGAAGTCCCCAACTCATTAATATCATTGTTGCTGTTTCTGGATATTGTCAAAGAAATTTTATTGAAAAGAAAATTTGAAGATTTTTTTCGGCTTATAAAAAATACGTTTAACGATATTTCTTACCCTATCGATTTGGATTGAATCATATCCCATTATTAAATTAAGAGATCCTTGACAAATAAAAGCGAAAATACTTCTGCATAAAGTTCTTAAAAAACTTCTAAGCGTAGCACCACTCGGTATTTCATAAATTTGCAAATAATCAAGAAGCCCCTAAAAAAACGTATTAAATTAAATTAATTAGTAATAATTTATAATTTAATTTGATACCCTTATAGCTTCAATATTCTCTGAAATAACCAAAATTAATGCGTTCCTATTAAATTTAGTAACCACAGCGGGTCCAATTAAAACGCCCAATCGAATTTTATCGTTCATTTCAGGTTTTTCCGTATTCATAGCTATGAAAGCAGATCCTCCTTGAGAATGTCCAATAAAAAAAACTTTTTTCTGCCCCGTAACTTCGATAATATAATTGATTTCGGCCGAATAATCGTAAACGCCGATTTCTTCCCAGGTGAACATCCAAAATTGTCTCGAACGATTACTTAAATTTTGATGTCTTCGCGACCATCGAGTCCCTCTCGCGTTACCCACCCAAACATCATAACCACCCTCTACTAAAGCAAAAGCTAAACTTCGATGACCCATCATAAAAAATTCAACTGAACTTCCACCTGCGCCGTGAGCTATTACAACAGCGGGTCGGTTTAAACGATTCGTGCTATTAATTCCGTACGGAATTCGATGCATTTCGATTATGTAACCATCTTCGGTGGTTATCCTATGACGTTCTATTGGATAATTGTATTTTTTCGCTAATTGAAACTTATTTAAAAAAGAGAATTGAATTAATGGTTAAGTAAATGAGATTACTCACTGGTGTTAAGCCGCTATTTCCTGAAATATCTTTCACGGTTTCGTTATCTAATCCATTTGTGGATTTAGCTGTAAATAAAATCAGGAAAATGTTTAGGAATAACATTGTTACGATCGGAAAAGTTGGATGTAAATAAAAGATTGTATCAATTCAAATCGTTTATATCGAAGAAACTTAATTCCACGTAATTGATATTATTAAATTGGAAAGCTTAATTTTCTGAATGATTGATGGAAATTTTTTTTTACAACTTTACATTTGGGAGAGCTTTGGATAACTCTTCATTATCCTAGAATAAAAATTAATTAATTAATTTATATTTAGTATAAATTAGTTTTGTAAAAACCTCTTGAGATGAAAAAGAATCCGTTTTTCCATAAAATATCGCAACAGGAGTAGTCAGCTTGCTTATATTGTATAAAGGTGGTTTTATCGAACCATATCGTTTAAGATTACCATCTGGGCCATAATCGTATTTCTGAAATCGCCCTAACAATGTGCTAATTGTCTAAAAGAAAGTCCTGCTGGAATATTACCCATCGCGGCCGGAAGTAATCTCTGAAATTAATCGAATCAACATCGCGTTACCTATCCAAATATCATATCCAGCCTCAAAAGTTATACTTCTTTTCCCCATCAATAAGAATTCAACGGAACTTCCACCACTTCCGTGTCCAATAAGAATTGATGGTCTAGTTGAGTTATTTTTGTTATTAAGACCATATGGAACTCGGTGGATTTCAATGATATATTCATCTTCTGTCATAAGTTGATGACGCTCTATTGGATATCCATATTAATTCGCTATCTCAATCTAAAATAATATTAATGTTAAATAAAAGTTATAATTAATTATTAAATAAAAAAAAACTTACAGTGTTTAAATTTCTATGGGTTAATAGATCATGGTAAGTGTCATTATCAAGTTGATAAGTATTTCCGGTTAAAATTAATTGTAGAAAATTAATTAGTAAAAATAGAAACGATGCTGTAAATAGTATTATTAAATGAACAAATTTAGTTCAGATTAAACTCAAAGTCGAGCATAAAATGATTGTAAAGAAACTTGTATCTAATTGTAAGTAAGATGCGTGAATAGTTACCGTTTATATTGGAAGGAACTTTGGTATTTAATTTTAGTTAATTGATTTAATTATGGCAGAATGCTTACATTGTAAAGCACCAAATTATGTGGTTACTACAAACTTGCAAATTTATGAACACAAAATTAATGTAGTGTAATTAAAATCCACATTTATGACAGTAATTTCCCAGTCTGTTTTCAAAAATATCGATTATATTTAATTTTTTAAACACAAGCATTGAAAATTTGTTAACCTTCAGAATTATTAAAAATAACAAAAATTTACATATCAAAAACTATATACAGTGCTAGCGTAAAGTAACCCCCCCCTGTTTAACTTCCGAACAAATTGAGATATCACTATGAACAAGAAAACGTCAGTTTCTATATTTTATCAGCACAAATATTTTCTTATGGAAAATTTTGCCATCACTTTTAGTTTTTCCGGAAAATAGATCAACTTTGTTTTTTTAAATGGAACACCCAGTATATTATGGTATCTTCCGAAAGATGAAAACAATACGAATCCAACGGTACCTCACAATCAAATATCGGTTTATTAGTTTTTCGCATAAAAATTAAACAAAATGCGGAATTTTGCCGGAAAAACCAACGTATCTTCGTCGACTACCTGTCGAAATGCAATCGGCCAGGTAAATGGTGGACGGTCGGTATACGCTCGAGCTAAGACGGATTTAAAATTGCAAGTTCAATTACTTATTTTTTTTAGAAATGAAATAAAAGTTTGAAAGTATATTAAATTTATGAATTAATCATATTTTATCAAAAAAATATTTATAAAGAAAAAAAGTCAATATAAGAAATGAAGTTTTCTTATTAAAGATTTTGCTAGTATAGGTAACGGTTGAAAAATTTGCTTAGTGTTGTTATTGAATAATAAAAGAATTTTTTATTTATTAAGAATCAAATATTAAGTAAATTGTTCGATATGATTACCTTGAACTTCTAGGCAGTGGTACCATCTTTGTAGTGTTTCCTCTCTCACACGGCTTAACATGTGATCAATATTTTGGCAGACGTCAATAATTTTTTGTTTTAAATCCTCAATACTACCCAACGGAATTTCATATACCTTGGATTTTAAATAACCCCATAAAAAGAAATCTAAAGGTGTCAGATCTGGTGATCTTGTTGTCCATTAAAATTTTTATCAAGATAATTTCGTACCATTGGCGCATATTGTGGAGGTGCTCCGTCTTGATGAAACACTAGTTCCATTTCAAAATCGTCGGAATTCTGTTGTACAATTTGCAAAAGTCTTGAAAAAAAAACATTTACTTTCTAATGAAATTGAGTGATAACGTCACGATATTCATGTGGATTAACATCACGCCGATGCAATTTTCCACCCAAAAAGAAAGTACATTCATCACTGAAACAAATATGTTTCAAGTATAATCGATTTCGTTCAACCATATTTGTCATTAGCTCACAAAATTCTGTTCTTCTATATCAGGATCATCTTCTGTTAATTCATGAAGCATTTTTATTTAAAATATTTATTCTTCTTTAAGTATTTCTACGTCTTCCAACAACGACGCGGAAATATTTAACACATCACACGTTGATGCGATAGCAGCAGACGACATCATGGGCACATTAAATACTTCTGTTAATATCTGACGACCAGTTCTTTTGCGGTCTTCGACGCTTCCAGTTTCCAAAAACTTATTCACAAGCTCTCTTAAATATTTTCGACTAATTGGATGTTCAGGAAATCGTTCCTTAAATTGTCGCCCTGTTTCATGTAGATTTCTGTCAGCACGAGCGAATATTAAAATTGCTTCGATATTGTGCTCTAAACTCCTTCTAGCCATTTTGATCTCGCCTTTCTTTGGTTATACTTGGTCGGGTAGAATTCAAAGATAGAAATGAAGGAAAATATTTGCATGCTGCCTTAAATACAAAATTTCAAAGTACCTACAAACTTTAAAATTGTTGTTATGACAATTTTTTCTTAGAAGTTTTAAAAAGAACTTTCTTTTTATCCTTTTCTTGTATTGATTGTTTCATAAAAACATTCTAAAAGAATTGCTGATTTTAACCCTGCTTAATCCGAGCGTAGACCGACCTTTAACTGACCGTCCACCATTTATCTGGCCCATTGTATCTCGACAGGTAGTCAACGAAGATATGTTGGTTTTTCCGGCGAAATTCCGCATTTTGTTTAATTTTTATGTAAAAAACTAATAAACCGATATTTGATTGTGAGGTATCGTTGAATTCGTATTGCTTTATTCTTTCGAAAGATACCATAATATACTGGGTGTTCCATTTAAAAAAACAAAGCTGTTCCATTTTCCGGAAAAACTAAAAGTGATACCAAAATTTTCCATAAGAAAATATTTGTGCTGATAAAATATAGAAACTGACGTTTTTTTGTTCATATTGATATCTCAATCTGTTCAGAAGTTAAACAGGGGGGGGGGGTTACTTTACGCTAGCACTGTATATATATTAGTGGTGGAACGGAAAGTATTCCACCATTCACAGGAATTAGTATCTCTTTTAGGTGTTGGACATTGCAAATAATGTAAATAACTTTTTTCAATGAATACAACTTTATTTATATCACATTTGTCATTAGCAACCTCAATTTATCCAGTTCTTGAAATATGAGTATGAACATTTCCCAAAGTGTTAATGAAAGTGTCTTCTTTCCAATGAATCAAGTCGTTTTGAAAAATCGCTTTTAGTTTTTGAGAAATAAATTTTTGAAATAATCAACAATTTTTTCGAATTTTGCAATTTTCGCCGATTAAGTTTTTAAAATTCGTATCTAATCCATTTCTTGGAATATGAGTATGAAAATTTCCCAAAGTGTTAATAAAAGTGTCCTCTTCCCAACGAACCAACACGTTTTGAAAAATAACTTTTAGTTTTTGAGAAAACAATATTTG